>NC_090339.1:4206958-4506958 GCF_035084215.1 Heptranchias perlo
TAGCCGTGGAGTCAGGGCGCCCCCCGGTGGAGAGTCTGGAATCAATTACCACAAACCACCTCAGGCAAGGCCGTCACAGCCGGGGTTACTGCAGGTCGTGCAGAATCCAATACCAGGGGAACGGCTTAATGAGCTCAAGAACACTTATCGGAGGAACGGAGGCGGGTGGTGGGGGGGGGGGGAGAATGTTTGGCAGGAAACTCCCCTCCTGCCCCCGCCATGCCAACTTGTGCCGCGTTGTACTCGGACACAGGCTCCCCCGCCCTCCACCCCTCCCCCGCCCTCCGCCCCCTCCCCCGCCCTCCGTCCCCTCCCCCGCCCTCCGTCCCCTCCCCCCTCAAACCCTCCCCCTCAAACCCCTCCCCCTCAAAATCCCTCCCCCTCCCCTCAAAACACCTCCCCCTCAAAACCCCTCCCCTCAAAACCCCTCCCCCCTCAAAACCCCTCCCCCTCCCTCAAAACCCCTCCCCCTCAAAACCCCTCCCTCCCCCTCAAAACCCCTCCCCCCATAAACCCTCCCCCTCAAAATCCCTCCCCCTCAAACACCTCCACCTCCCCTCAAAAAACCTCCCCCTCCCTCAAAACCCCTCCCCTCAAAACCCCCCCCTCCCTCAAAACCCCTCCCCCTCAAAACCCTCCCCCTCCCCTCAAAACCCCTCCCCCTCAAAACCCCTCCCCCATAAACCCCTCCCGCCTCAAAACCCCTCCCCCCTCAAAACCCCTCCCTCCCATAAACCCCTCCCCCCTCAAAACCCCTCCCCTCCCCTCAAAACCCCTCCCCCTCAAAACACCTCCCCCTCCCCTCAAGACACCTCCCCTCAAAACCCCTCCCCCTCCCCTCAAAACCCCTCCCCCCTCAAAACCCCTCCCCCCTCAAAACCCCTCCCCCTCAAAACCCCTCCCCCCTCAAAACCCCTCCCCTCAAAATCCCTCCCCCTCCCCTCAAAACACCTCCCCCTCAAAACCCCTCCCTCAAAACCCCTCCCCCCTCAAAACCCCTCCCCTCCCCTCAAAACCCCTCCCCCTCAAAACCCTCTCTCCCTCCCCCTCAAAACCCCTCCCCTCAAAACCCCTCCCCCTCAAAACCCCTCCCCCCTCAAAACCCCTCCCCCCCATAAACCCCTCCCCCCTCAAAACCCCTCCCCTCCCCTCAAAACCCCTCCCCCTCAAAACACCTCCCCCTCCCCTCAAGACACCTCCCCCTCAAAACACCTCCCCCTCCCTCAAAACCCCTCCCCCCTCAAAACCCCTCCCCCTCAAAACCCCTCCCCCTCAAAACCCCTCCCCCTCAAAATCCCTCCCCTCCCCTCAAAACACCTCCCCCTCAAAACCCTCCCCTCAAAACCCCTCCCCCCTCAAAACCCCTCCCCTCCCCTCAAAACCCCTCCCCCTCAAAACCCCTCTCCCTCCCCCTCAAAACCCCTCCCCCCATAAACCCCTCCCCCTCAAAACCCCTCCCCCTCAAAATCCCTCCCCTCCCCTCAAAATCCCTCCCCCTCAAAACACCTCCACCTCCCCTCAAAACACCTCCCCCTCAAAACCCCTCCCCCTCAAAACCCCTCCCCCTCCCCTCAAAACCCCTCCCCCTCAAAACCCTCCCCCTCCCCTCAAAACCCCTCCCCCTCAAAACCCCTCCCCCCTCAAAACCCCTCCCCCCATAAACCCCTCCCCCCTCAAAACCCTTCCCCTCCCCTCAAAACCCCTCCCCCTCAAAGCCCCTCCCCCCATAAACCCCTCCCCCCTCAAAACCCCTCCCCTCCCCTCAAAACCCCTCCCCCTCAAAACACCTCCCCCTCCCCTCAAGACACCTCCCCCTCAAAACCCCTCCCCCTCCCCTCAAAACCCCTCCCCCCTCAAAACCCCTCCCCTCCCTCAAAATCCCTCCCCCTCAAATCACCTCCCCCTCCCCTCAAAACCCCTCCCCCCTCAAAACCCCTCCCCCTAAAAACCCCTCCCCCATAAACCCCTCCCCCCTCAAAACCCCTCCCACCCATAAACCCCTCCCCCTCAAAACCCCTCCCATCCCCTCAAAACCCCTCCCCCTCAAAACCCCTCCCCCCATAAACCCCTCCCCCCTCAAAACCCCTCCCCTCCCCTCAAAACCCCTCCCCCTGAAAACACCTCCCCCTCCCCTCAAGACACCTCCCCTCAAAACCCCTCCCCCTCCCCTCAAAACCCCTCCCCCCTCAAAACCCCTCCCCTCCCCTCAAAATCCCTCCCCCTCAAATCACCTCCCCCTCCCCTCAAAACCCCTCCCCCCTCAAAACCCCTCCCCTAAAAACCCCTCCCCCATAAACCCCTCCCCCTCAAAACACCTCCCCCTCAAAACCCCTCCCCCTCCCCTCAAAACCCCTCCCCCTCCCCTCAAAACACCTCCCCCTCAAAACCCCTCTCCCTCCCCCCTCAAAACCCCTCCCCCTCCCCCCTCAAAACCCCTCCCCCCCTCAAAACACCTCCCCTTCAAAACACCTCTCCCTCCCCCCTCAAAACCCCTCCCCCCTCAAAACCCCTCTCCCTCCCCCCTCAAAACCCCTCCCCCCTCAAAACCCCTCCCCCCCTCAAAATCCCTCCCCCTCAAAACACCTCCCCCTCCCCTCAAAACCCCTCCCCCCTCAAAACCCCTCCCCCTCCCCTCAAAACCCCTCCACCTCAAAACCCCTCTCCCTCCCCCCTCAAAACCCCTCCCCCTCAAAACCCCTCTCCCTCCCCCCTCAAAACCCCTCCCCCCTCAAAACCCCTCTCCCTCCCCCCTCAAAACCCCTCCCCTCCCCTCAAAATCCCTCCCCCTCAAAACACCTCCCCTCCCCTCAAAACCCCTCCCCCCTCAAAAGCCCTCCCCCTCCCCTCAAAACCCCTCCCCCTCAAAACCCCTCTCCCTCCCCCCTCAAAACCCCTCCCCCTCAAAACCCCTCTCCCTCCCCCCTCAAAACCCCTCCCCCCTCAAAACCCCTCTTCCCGTCCCTCCCTCCGTTCTCCCTCCCCCCTCAAAACCCCTCCCCCTCAAAACCCCTCCCCCTCAAAACCCCTCTCCCTCCCCCCTCAAAACCCCTCCCCCTCAAAAACCCTCTCCCTCCCCCCTCAAAACCCCTCCCCCTCAAAACCCCTCTCCCTCCCCCCTCAAAACCCCTCCCCTCCCCTCAAAATCCCTCCCCCTCAAAACACCTCCCCCTCCCCTCAAAACACCTCCCCCTCAAAACCCCTCTCCCTCCCCCCTCAAAACCCCTCCCCCTCCCCCCTCAAAACCCCTCCCCCCCTCAAAACACCTCCCCTTCAAAACACCTCTCCCTCCCCCCTCAAAACCCCTCCCCCCTCAAAACCCCTCTCCCTCCCCCCTCAAAACCCCTCCCCCCTCAAAACCCCTCCCCTCCCCTCAAAATCCCTCCCCCTCAAAACACCTCCCCCTCCCCTCAAAACCCCTCCCCCTCCCCTCAAAACCCCTCCACCTCAAAACCCCTCTCCCTCCCCCCTCAAAACCCCTCCCCCTCAAAACCCCTCTCCCTCCCCCCTCAAAACCCCTCCCCCCTCAAAACCCCTCTCCCTCCCCCCTCAAAACCCCTCCCCCCTCAAAACCCCTCCCCTCCCCTCAAAATCCCTCCCCCTCAAAACACCTCCCCCTCCCCTCAAAACCCCTCCCCCCTCAAAAGCCCTCCCCCTCCCCTCAAAACCCCTCCCCCTCAAAACCCCTCTCCCTCCCCCCTCAAAACCCCTCCCCCTCAAAACCCCTCCCCCTCAAAACCCCTCTCCCTCCCCCCTCAAAACCCCTCCCCCCTCAAAACCCCTCTTCCCGTCCCTCCCTCCGTTCTCCCTCCCCCCTCAAAACCCCTCCCCCTCAAAACCCCTCCCCTCAAAACCCCTCTCCCTCCCCCCTCAAAACCCCTCCCCCTCAAAACCCCTCTCCCTCCCCCCTCAAAACCCCTCCCCCTCAAAACCCCTCTCCCTCCCCCCTCAAAACCCCTCCCCCCTCAAAACCCCTCCCCCTCCCCTCAAAACCCCTCCCCCTCAAAACACCTCCCCCTCCCCTCAAAACCCCTCCCCCCTCAAAACCCCTCCCCCTCAAAACCCCTCCCCCCATAAACCCCTCCCCCCTCAAAACCCCTCCCCCTCAAAACACCTCCCCCTCAAAACCCCTCCCCCTCCCCTCAAAACCCCTCCCCCTCAAAACCCCTCTCCCTCCCCCCTCAAAACCCCTCCCCCTCAAAACCCCTCTCCCTCCCCCCTCAAAACCCCTCCCCCTCAAAACCCCTCTCCCTCCCCCCTCAAAACCCCTCCCCTCAAAACCCCTCTCCCTCCCCCCTCAAAACCCCTCCCCCTCAAAACCCCTCTCCCTCCCCCCTCAAAACCCCTCCCCCTCAAAACCCCTCTCCCTCCCCCCATAAACCCCTCCCCCCTCAAAACCCCTCCCCCTCAAAACACCTCCCCCTCCCCTCAAAACCCCTCCCCCTCAAAACCCCTCTCCCTCCCCCTCAAAACCCCTCCCCCTCAAAACCCCTCTCCCTCCCCCTCAAAACCCCTCCCCCTCAAAACCCCTCCCCCTCCCTCAAAACCCCTCCCCCTCAAAACACCTCCCCCTCCCCTCAAAACCCCTCCCCCCTCAAAACCCCTCCCCCTCAAAACCCCTCCCCCCATAAACCCCTCCCCCCTCAAAACCCCTCCCCCTCAAAACCCCTCCCCCTCCCCTCAAAACCCCTCCCCCTCAAAACCCCTCTCCCTCCCCCCTCAAAACCCCTCCCCCTCAAAACCCCTCTCCCTCCCCCCTCAAAACCCCTCCCCCTCAAAACCCCTCTCCCTCCCCCCTCAAAACCCCTCCCCCTCAAAACCCCTCTCCCTCCCCCCTCAAAACCCTCCCCTCAAAACCCCTCTCCCTCCCCCCTCAAAACCCCTCCCCCTCAAAACCCCTCTCCCTCCCCCCATAAACCCCTCCCCCCTCAAAACCCCTCCCCCTCAAAACACCTCCCCCTCAAAACCCCTCCCCCTCCCCTCAAAATCCCTCCCCCTCAAAACCCCTCTCCCTCCCCCCTCAAAACCCCTCCCCCCTCAAAACCCCTCTTCCCTCCCTCCCTCCGTTCTCCCTCCCTTGCCCTAATCTTCTAGCCCCCTCCCTCTGTCAGTCGCTCTTCTCCCTGTGGGTGTGTTGGGCCGGGGGCGGGGGCGGGGGCCGGGGCGGGGCTGAGTCTGATTCCGCCCGCTCGCGGAGCTGGGCGCTGCCGGCAGCTGTTGGGGGATCGCCGGTCCGAGGATGGCCGAGGTGCGGAGGTTCACCAAGCGGCTCAGTAAACCGGGCACCGCCGCCGAGCTGCGGCAGAACGCGTCCGAGGCCGTCAGGAACTCGCTGGTGGCGGTGAGTGTCCGACCCTGTCCCCCATCACCTCCACTCGCTGCCCGGCTCAAACTCTGGGGGGGGGGGTCTGTGTCTATCTGTCTGTCTATGTGTGTGTCTGTCTGTGTGTGTGTGTGTGTGTGTGTGTCTATCTATCTATGTGTGTGTGTGTCTATCTATCTATGTGTGTGTGTGTGTGTCTGTCTGTCTGTGTGTGTCTATCTATCATCTATCTATCTATGTGTGTGTGTCTATCTATCTATGTGTGTGTGTGTGTGTCTATCTGTCTATCTATGTGTGTGTGTCTGTCTGTCTGTGTGTCTATCTATCATCTATCTATCTATGTGTGTGTGTCTATCTATCTATGTGTGTGTGTGTGTGTCTATCTGTCTATCTATGTGTGTGTGTCTGTCTGTCTGTGTGTCTATCTATCATCTATCTATCTATGTGTGTGTGTCTATCTATCTATGTGTGTGTGTGTGTCTATCTGTCTATCTATGTGTGTGTGTCTGTCTGTCTGTGTGTCTATCTATCATCTATCTATCTATGTGTGTGTGTCTATCTATCTATGTGTGTGTGTGGGTGTCTATATCTATGTGTGTATTTGTCTCTGTGTGTGTGTGTGTGTGTGTGTGTGTATCTCTGTGTTTGGGGGGGTGGGTGGGGGAAGAGAGGAGGAAAGAGACAGTGCCTGGGGCACTTTCATTTCTACTTTGTTTTAACTGGCAGAAAGTGATCCAGAACATGCTCCCGATAAGAGTTTATTTAAATGAAATTTGCATGGGTTAAAAATCAAATACTTTATATCTGAAAGGTTTGTATCCACTTCCAGCATGACTGCAAATAAAGGGAGCCCTGGACAAGTGTGGAGAGGTATTCGGAGCATCTTGTCGCTACTTCTTTATCAAGCACAAGGAAGTTAGGCAGTGTGTTTAAAATCTAGCTTTCAATCCATAAATCATGGTAAGAATTGCTGCGTGTCAGGTTATAAACAGATCACTTGTTTTGTTTCAACTCACTTAAAGGACTTTTCCATAAATGCATTGTGTCCCTTTTTAAGAGAATGCAGAATTAATGCGATGGGACGGAATGGTCATAAATCGATACTGCATTAAGCTAATGAGAAACCATTGCCAGTGGGACATGTACACAGTGTTAGTTCCTCAGTGTTAGATCGAACAGTCCCAACAGTTCTGTCTCTCTCTCAAACTATACTGCGGTGTCGTTTTCACTTTGAGACACAGCTGGTAACATACTCAAGAAGAAAATGTATTTTCTAGTTGACCAGTAAAGTTGCTTCAAGTCCTATTGAAAGTTTGAGCCAGTTGAAAGTAGTTCAGTTAGTGGTTTCAGAGCGTGTCTAATGATGGAGTGCAGTATTTTTGTGACTCCGTTGTGGTTGGAAGATGATTCTGTTTTTTGAACATTATGGGTGGGCAGTTCCTCAAATTAATTCAAGCAGCAACCCCTGAATGACTTTGCAGCCTGTGCTCACTGATCCATGTGGGCTCCGGGTCCAGCAACGCCTAAAATTTTAAATTGTCATCCTCGTGTTCAATCCCTCCATGGCCTCGCCCCTCCCCATCTCTGTAACCTCCTCTAGCCCTATACCCCTCCGAGATCTCTGCGCTCCTCCAATTCTGGCCTCTTCTGCATCCCCCACTTCCTTCGCCCCACCATTGGCGGCCGTGCCTTCAGCCGCCTAGGCCCTAAGCTCTGGAATTCTCCCTAAACCTCTCCGCCTCTCTCTCCTCCTTTAAGACTCTCCTAAACCCTACCTATTTACCAAGCTTTTGGTCACCTGTCTTAAAGCTCCTTATGTGGCTCGGTGTCAGTTTTTGTCTGATTATGCCTCTGTGAAGCACCTTGGGATGTTTTGCCATGTTAAAGGTGCTGTACAAATAAATGCAAGTTGTTATTGAATCACAGTCTGTTTAGTGACCAGTTAAAATTGAAATAGAGGGAAATCTGTTTAAGTTGACTCTAATGTATATTTTAAGGATACACAAACTTACAAGATCCTTTGTAAAAACTTAGAGTTTTTAGAGAAAGCCCTGAGTTCACTGCCCTCCTGTCCTCCATTGATCTCTCCCTCCGTATAAACTCCCCTACCCATATTCACAGTCACCTCCTCAACCTTGCCATCTCCCGTGGCCTCTTTACTCCCATTGTGTCAATCACAGATATGGCCATCTCTGATCAAGTCCTTGTATCCCTCTCCACCCACATCCCCCTTCCGCCTCCCAACCTCCCTTCCGCCTGTGTCCGCCCCTGGAAAAAACACTCCCATGAGTCACTTAGAACGGCACTTTAAAATTCCCAACAGTCTATCCTTTGGGCCCTCGTCCACCGCAATAATTCTGCAGCTCTGCTCAATCGCGCCCTCACCTCCACTTTTGATGCCCTTGTTCCCAGTAAAACCTTTACTTTCTCTCACCTTGGTACAGGCCCCATCTCCGCTCCCTTAAGTCCAAGGGACAACGACTTGAGCGTTTATGGCGGACGACAGGTTTAGCCATCCGTTGCCAGATCTGACTCTGGATGGACTATGTAAAGCACAATCGGGTCCTGCTCTCCTGCCAAAACTGCTCACTATTCCAGGATCATCCTGGAAAGCAAAGATAACCCCTGGCTTCTCTTCATTACAAACTGTCTTCTTAAACCCATCTCTCCTGCCTCCTCCACCCTCATGTCCAACAAGAAGTGCAAGGAGCTCATGGACTTTTTTGTTACTAAGATTGAGACCTATCGTTCAGCTGCATCTGCCTCTTCCCTCCCTTCCCCTAGCCCACCAAGCCAAACTTCCCCCAAGAGTCCCCCCAGCCCTAGCTCTGAACTCCCATCTTTCTCTAGTGTGTCTCGTAACTTCCCTTGTGCTCTTTCCGAGTTCACCTTGTCCATGAGACCCACCTCATGCTCCCTCGACTCTATTCCCACCAAACTGCTGACCACCCAACTTCCCTTCCTGGCCTCCATGTTAGCTGATATTGTTGTCCCCGACACAAACTCCATTCCCTAACCACCGACTTCATTCCTCTTCCTGGCCACTGTCTGAGCTGAACCAGACCATTCGCAAACTTGGTGTCCAATTTCATCCTGAGCTGAGCTTCCAACCCCCATATCCTCTCCATCACCAAGACCGCCTACTTCTACCTCCGTAACATCGACCGTCTCCACCCTTGCCTCAGCTCATCTGCTGCTGAAACCCTCATCCATGTCTTTGTTTCCTCTAGACTCAACTATTCCAATGCTCTCCTGGCCAGCCTCCCATCTTCCACACTCCATGAACTTGAGCTCATCCAAAACTCTGCTGCCCATATCCGAACTCACACCAAGTCCCGTTTACACATCACCCCTGTGCTCACTGACTACATTGACTCCCGGACCAGCAATGCCTCAAATTTAGCATTCTCATCCTCGTGTTAACTCCCTCCATGGCCTCACCCCTCCCTATCTCTGTCACCTCCTACAGCCCTCCGAGAACTCTGCTTTCCTCCAATTCTTGCCTCTTGCGCATCCCCGATTTTAATCTCTTGGTGGCCGTGTCTTCAGCCATCTAGGCCCTAATCTCAGGAATTCTCTCCCTAAGTCTCCACCGCTCTTTCCTCCTTTAAGACGCTCCTTAAAACCTAATTCTTTGGCCAAGTGTATGATCTGTAGTAACGGCGGTTTACGTGGCTTGGTGTCGTATTTTGTTTGATAACGCTCCCATGAAGCACCTTGGGGCGTTTTACTTTGTCAAAGGCACTATATAAATGCAAATTGTTGTTTCACAATCAATTTAGGGACCTGTTAAAAATTGAAATAGTGGAAAAACTGAGCTGACTCGAATGTATATTTTCAGGATACACAAACCTACAAAATCCTTTGTAAAACTTACAGATAAAAAAGTTGACTGAATAAAATATCAGGCAGAGGGCTGGAAATACCTTTTATAAAAAACTAATTCTGAATTCATTTTATTTTTGAATGCTCTTTGTATAAAAAGGGCTGGCCAATAAGGGGTGTGAGTTTAGTACTGTGATAAAAGCCGGTGATTTATGGTTTCAATGGAAAAATCGAAGCAATTGTGGAATTCAGTCCACAAAATACTGCTACAAATTGCAAGACTCCGGGTAACGACAGCAGAATGAGACTGATCCAGTCGCTATGAATAAGTGGCCCTGACTGTAATGTCATCATTGTCATGCGTTTGCCTATTCAATTGTTCCACAATATCATATTAACATAATCTTTAATTTCCGTCTCTGTCTCTATCGTGACGATCACACGCGGATTAGCAACCTTGTATTTGGTAAGATCAGTTCTCTGCCATCGTTTTCACGTCTTTGACCTGGGTTTAACCTCCGGGGATATGAAGGTCGGCCCTGATTTTTAACTCCGGGACAGTTCTGGGCGGGTTGGAAACTCTGCTGCCCGTATCCTAACTCGCACCAAGTCCCGTTCACCCATCACCCCTGTGCTCGCTGACCTACATTGGCCCCCGGTCCGGCAAAGCCTCGAATTTAAAATTCTCATCCTTGTGTTCAAATTCCTCCATGGCCTCGCCCTTCCTGATCTCTGTAACCTCCTACAACCCTCCGAGAACTCTACGTTCTCCAATTCTGGCCCCTCACGCTGCCCCGATTTCCATCGCCCCATCGTTGGTGGCCGTGCCTTCAGCCGTCTCAGGACGTCCCAAAGAGTTTTACAGCCAATGAAATACTTCTGAAGTCTAGTCACTGTTGTGATGTAGGAAATATGGGAGCCAATTTGTGCACAGCAAGATTCCACAAATAGCAATGAGGTAATGACCAGATCATCTGTTTTAGGTTTTTGTTGAGGGATAAATATTGGCTAGGACACCGGGGAGAACTCCCCTGTTCTTCTTCAAAATAGTGCCATGGGACCTTTTACGCCCACCTGAGAGGGCAGACAGGGCCTCAGTTTATCATCGCATCTGAAAGACAGCACCTCCGACAGTGTAGCACTCCCTCAGTACTGCACTGGGAGTGACAGCCTTGATTATGGGCTCAAGTCTCTGGAGTGGGGCTTGAACCCATGACCTTCTGACTTGGAGGTGAGAGTGCTACTAACTGAGCCACGGCCAACAAAGGTGGAGCTTGGGAGGCGGGCGAGGGTGCGTTAGAGATTTAACCTCCGGAGCTGTGGATTTGGGTTTTGGTAACGGCGGGAATGAGATTGGAGGAAGGGCAATGTGGAAATGGTCCTGATGGTGGTGAGGATATGGGGCATGAAGCTCAGCTCTGGTTGAGCGAGACACTGGGGTTATTGATTGTCTGGTGCAGCCTGAGCAAGCAGTCAGGGAGAGGGGAAGATGGAGTCAGTGGCACATGGATGACGCTTTTGGCAGGGGCTGAAAATGAGGACTTTGGTCTTCCTGGTTTTTAATTAGAAGCCATTCTGTATCATTCGTGACTTGGTGTCGGACAGGCAGTCTGATAGTACAGAGATGGGCAATGCAGCATACATATGGAAACTGACCCCAGGCTTGCAGATAGTGTCCTAGAGGGTAGCATCCAAATAAGGAAAAGGAGGGGCTCAGAATGGAACCTTGGGGTGCAGCAGATGTGTACGTATGGGGTCAGGAGGAGAAGCTGGTTGGTCTATAAAGGCAGATTGGTTATCTTTTCATTAGCTGTGAAGTGCTTTGGGACATCCTGAGGTGGTGAAAGGTGCTCAAGAAATGCAAGACTTTCTGTCCTCTCCTTCATTGGGAAGTAATGTATGTCACCAAAGGATCAAAAGGCAGATGGAACAGCAAACTTTACAAATGGAACCCATTCATCTCTTCAGGTTGTCATGCTTGAAAGGTTCAACCTGTGCTTGTCAGTTGTCTGATGATTAGGAACACTGTGTGTCTCTGGGGTTGAGCTGGCTTCAGGATAACCCACCCAGTAATGGAAGATTGAAACTCAGTCAAGACTGCGGCCGACTCTGTAATCTGAGGCAGGGAAATGATGGTTCCATTCTCGCTGTTAGTCCGTTAAATCTGCTCAGCAAGAACGGTCAATTTATGGGACACTGGCTTCAGTAGAGTGGGAGGAGGAAGGAAGTATTGTGACTCGGAGTTACAATTCTCTTGCATTTTGTGTCTCAAAAAGGAGACCCAAGGTTGAAACGAGAGAAATATGTTCAATCCCTTCAGCCTTTGCCACACACTTAACTAATGAACCTTGAAACTGGCAACTCCCCAAGTTAAAGGGAAATGATCGAAACAGATTATATGATCATATAAGTGAAGGGCTTTTAGAATAGATTGACTACAGTGCTAAAAGCTTAGTGCCTAGTATATATTGCAGCACATTGAAACAGAGTGATTACTTTCAAGATACTCAGACTTTTTATTAAATTACATATCAGGAATTCAAATTTATGTTCTGGAGCTTAGTTGATAGTGAAACATCCTGGATTGACATCCTGGAGTCCCCAGCCAGTTCAGCCTTTCCTGATAGTTATACCCTCTCAGTTCTGGTATCATCCTTGTAAATCCTTTTTGCACCTTCTCCAGTGCCTCTGTATCCTTTTTGTAATATGGAGATCAGAACTGTTCACAGTACTCTGTGTATTCACAGTATTTTATATTGATACACAGCAACAGAAATGGTGTGTCAGTGAGTCACTAAATACCACAACGTGGTGAGCCAGGCATACCTGAGCACCACCGGTTACGAACCTCTGTAATATCCTCTCCCATGTTTTGGGTGTCCTGTAACACTCCCTTTGAAATGAAGTGTTGAATTCAGAGCATTTTGCATCACAGGTTCACGTCAGGCAGTAAGCAGTGAATGCCAGATTTTTTTTTTAAAAACTTGTTATTGTAGATTTTGGTCTGAAGTAGAGATTGCCAAATTTCATTTTTTAAACTTGTGACCCCTTCAGTGAAAGTAAATATCTTTTGCTTAGATTTGAACTGAAGACTCGTGGCAGTAGGCAATGACTGAGCCTGTCTTCAAAGTCGCTTAGGCTAATTAGCCTCCAGAATTGTGATCTTAATTTAATTAAAATGCCTCCATCAGGTGGATGTTAAATGTGATTTGAGTGACAAAAAATTGCGGAATTAATTTCGATTCAGACTCTTATGGAGCAGGCTGGCTATTGGTGACGAGGAGAAAGTTTTTTTTATATATGCGAGAGATGTCGGTCGTTTAATCGTTTGCACAGATGTGTCCAGAACCATTGTTTAGCTGAGGGGAACATCTGCTGTATGTTAGGCAGAATACTGCTTAGTGAGTCCTCAGACTTTACCAGATCTCTCCACGAAGACTGACAGTCGGAATGCTCAGGGGACCCGCACACGTGACGCCGGGAGCTGATTAAAGATTTATTTATGTTTTGGCTGCAAGCTTTATCCCTGATGGGTATTGGAAGTTCTTACAGTAACAGATCGCCCCGAATGGGCTGGACGTTGGCTGTTCCTCGGAGAATAACGGCAAGAACATCTTGATTTAGTCTTTGGAATTGCACTTAGTGCATTGTGACTCCCAAGTGGGCAGTGTAATATATATCGACCTCTCCGCAGGCTCTGATGTGACTGAGTAATGTTCAGCCTTTTCTCCAGAGGGACTCGTGGGCTCTTTTTCCATCAAGGCCCATCGAGGATACTCCGCTATTGACAGAAAATGCATTTGCTTATTAACAAATTGACTTCCTCTGATGGTGTCCAGATAGGTATCGCAGGACTGGAAATCTGCATCCTTATGGAGGGAGGGATTATTTTGGGTAGCACTTTTAGAAAGATAGTAACCTAACAACTGCATGATCAGAACAAAATAAAAGCAGTCTGTTACTTTATTTTAGTGTAACTCATAAACGGTTGATTCTCATTTTTGGTGCCAAGAGTACATTTGTCATAACTGGCTTTATAACCTCCCTCATAACAGGGCAACAATAATATGAACTGATTGACTGCTTTTAAGGAGGTAAAAGGCTAATGCTGCCAACATTGAACAGTGGACCAAACGGGCTCCAGAGAACTGGCACAGTAAAACTAGCTGAGCTACACAGTGTTTCCCATTGGGACAGTGGCACAGGGGGTCTGAAATAGAGCAATAGGTTAATGCACAGTCCCTTGATCTCTGGGACCATGGCTTGAAATCAGATTAGATTGGTGGGATGAAGAGTTCCTTTCTCTCCCGCTGCAAGGATCCCAAGTGAAATGAGTTTAACCCTTGGCCATCGACCTGCATTGGGAAGTAGTATCGTGGCTGAGTATCGTGCACTGTCGCTTTTTGAGTCAGAAGGTCGTGTGTTCAAGCCCCACTTCAGAAACTTGAGCACATAATCCAGGCTGACACTCCCAGTGCAGTACTGAGGGAGTGCTGCACTGTTGGAGGTGCCTTCTTTCGGATGAGATGTTAAACACCTGCCCTCTCAGGTGGATATAACAGATCCCATGGTACTATTTCAAAGAAGAGCAGGAGAGTTCTCCCCAGTGTCCTGGCCAATATTTATCCCTAAACAGATTATCTGGTCATTATCACGTTGCTGTTTGTGGGATCTTGCTGTGCACAAATTGGTTGCCGCATTTCCTACAGTACTTAATTGGCTGTCAAAATTGGCTGTCAAAAAGTCAAAAGTACTTAATTGGCTGTAAAGCACTTTGGGACGTCCTGAGGTTGTGAAAGGGGCTATATAAATACAAGTCTGTCTTTTCTTTCCGACTTTCTTTTCTGACCCCGACTTTCTTTTTTTCTCTGTCTCTTTCTGTCTTTCTTTCCTCTGTGACCTGTTTTGACCCTCAACTGAGCTCAAAACTCCATATCTTCTGTACTGCCAGAATTAACTGTTTCTGTAACATTGCCTGCCTCTGCCCTACTTTGCCCATAATGCTGCTGAAATCTTCATCCCTGCCTTTGTCATCTCTTGGCTCACCTTCTCCAATGATCTCCTTGCTACCACCCCCCCCCCCCCGCCCGCCCCCAACCGATCTCCATCCCACTTTAACTCCAACGCACCCAAAACTCTGCTGCTCACGTCCTATATTTTACTAAACCCTGATGACTGACCACCCCAATCCTCCCGATGCATTAGCTTTAAGTTTTTATTCACAGATCCCATCTTGATACCACTCCATTGCACCTCTACAACCTCTTCCGCTCCTATATTCCTGCTCGCAGCCTGTGCTTGTCTGACTTTGTTCTGCTGTACATCTCCTACCCTCCACCATCAGTGCCAGACTTCAGCCATTTTCCAACACTCCAGAATTTCCTTCCTAAACAGCACTTTCTTGCACAGTCTCCCCTCCTTCAGAAGCCTCCTCAAAAACTATCATTTCTCCCGTCAACTCCTTCAACTCTTACTCGCTTCCCGTTCCCTGTTCCCCCCCCCCCCCCCCCACCCACTTTTCCCAGTTAAGCAACTTGGGACATTTTGCTACATTAAAGATGCATTAGCTTTATGTGGGCAAGCTTAACTCCCAACCAGACTGGCATGGACGCAGATTCGGTGGAAGGTTGGAGGGGATCGTGCATTCTCTTCCATTAGAGTAGAATAAGTCCATTCATGGCGATCTCTCGGAGGTGATTTCACTTCCCGATGAGCCTCTTTGGCCGGACAACTTTTGGGTAGAATAAAACCATCATTTATCTCTTTTGGGGACTCGATCCCAAGGTAAGTATTTTCAAAGAGGGTTTAATGCTAGTCTGTGGTCTTCAGTTCCAAATTGGCCGTTTAATTTGGTGCTTCCTGATGGTCTGTCGTGGGGACGGTTTGATCTGGCACTCTCGGTAGTGACTCCTCCACAGAGGTTGGATAATTGTTGGTGCTTTGGTTGTATTACCACTTTTCCAAAAGAAAAAGAACTTGCTAGCCAAAAATAATGCAAACAAATTCCCCAATTGGTAGCATCCAAAGGGTGATGATGCATCGTATATTCAGCAGTGCTGTTTTTGGAAGAGCTAAATGCACAATCTTCACTGGAAACCGGCAGAGGATGATGACATTTCAACTCCTCAGAAACAGCACTGTTTTAATGAATGAAACAAGTCTGCTGTCTGGCCCACTCTTCAGGGCTGCTGAGCGGAGGCGTTGCCATTGGTAACCTGTCACCACAAATGCTCACTTACTTACCGCCTCTAAAAGTTTCTTTTGAGATGATTCTCGCCAGTTACGGGTTTCAGTCCATCATCTAACCAGTGTGTGTTCTGAGGTTTGTTAGTTCTCAGGTTGTTAGACAGGATGTCCCATCACAGGAGGGTGGCTGTAATGTGGAGCAGTGACAGGACTGCAAGCTTCACAGTAATCATCGCATCAGAGGCGTGGATGTATGTGACCGAGAGGAGAATGGTCTTTAAATAGTAATGTTTTGTGCATTCCAATGAAGGAACACTTTTTCTGGAACAATTCCCCATTAATTAAGAGGGATTTTATATAATCTAGCATATAGTAAAAGTCTTGAGTATTATAGTGTGCACTTCCTGCAAACAACGTACTAACTTCCTGTCACACTTCAGCCGTCACCCTTCAGCATATCCTTCAAATCACTATGAGCAATGCCACGGGAGATTGGTTGGTTCAGTATGAAATCCTGGACATTAGTGTCCTAATATCAGTGGAAGAAACCTTAATGCATTCCCATAACATTCCCGTCATCTGTCTTAATGCAAGTGTATACCTGGTCATTTGAAATGGATTAAAGCCGCCACTGGAATAGTGAACAAAGGGAAGTCACTCCAACGAGCTAACTGTCGGTCTGCTTTTATCACCTGTAGTAACTTCTAGCTGTTCAATCCATCGCTATTAGTATTTTGTCTGGATGTACTTTTGCTTTTGCCATTGACAATTCTGAGCTGCCGTCCTCGCAGCCTCTGCGTTTTGTTTGTGCAGTCTCATTCCTTCCCTTGTTAACAAGTATGTCAAGTGGGAGGACTAGGATGTGTGCTGTTTATCACTGAGTTAATGAAAGAAAACATAGACACAGATTAGCAGTCCAGCCAAAAAGGAGGCCCACTGACAGTGATTCCTTCCTGGTGACTCCTCAACACATGCTGCTGATAGCATAATATTCAAAATATTGACAGCGTCTAATCCGTAATCAGCTTCTGTATACTGAAACAAGGCGAGGGTGACAAAGGGGAATATGAAAAGGTTAGGAAAGAAGTGAAAAAAACAATTAGGAAGGCAAAGAGAAACTACAAAATTAAATTATCAAAGAATATAAAAGGAAATGGTAAAGTATTCTACAAACACTTAAATAACATAAGAAATTCAGGATAGGGATAGGGCCACTAAGGGATACTCACGATAAACTCACGGGTAATGACCGAGCAATGGCAGAAATATTGAATAGTTACTTTGCCTCAGTATTTACCAGGGAGACTAACAAGGTGGGCATGATCTTAGAAGAAGAGATCAAAAAAGATATAAGGACATTTAAGATAGAAAGGTGAGAGATAATTAATAAACTAATCAAACTTGAGAGGGTAAAACCCCTGGTCCAGATGGATTGCATCCAAGCACATTAAAAGAAGTTGGGGAAGAGATAGCAGAGGCACTATTACATATATATAAAAAACCATTAGAAAAGGGAATAGTGCCAGAGGACTGGCAGACAGCTAATGTGATTCCTGTATTTAAAAAGGGAGATAGAACAAGTCCAGGGAACTGTAAACCAATTAGCTTAACGTCAGTGGTAGGAAAGATAATGAAATCCGTACTCAAAGTTGTAATAGAAAAATACCCAGAAACCGAAAAGATAATAAAGCATAGTCAGCACGGATTTCAAAAGGGAAGGTCGTGCTTGACCAACCTTATTGAATTCTTCGAAGAAGTAACAGAAAGGGGAGACAAGGGTAATGCAGTAGATAATATATTTGGATTTTCAAAAGGCCTTCGATCAGGCATTGTAGACTCAGGTCAGAGCCTGTGGAGTCAGGGAACAAGTCGCAGAATGGATAGCAAGCTGGCTACAAAATAGAAAACAGAGTTGTGGTTAAAGCTGGCAAAAGGTGGGAAGTGGTGTTCCACAAGGATCGGTGCTGGGACCACTGTTGTTCACCATTTACATAAACGATTTGGATTCGGGAATCGGAAATACAATTTCAAAATTAGCGGACGATGCCAAATTAGGGGGTATAGTTAATATCAAGGGAGAAAGGAATAGATGGATATGTTGATGGAGTGAGATGAAGTAGGGTGGGAGGAGGCTCGTGTTGAGCATAGACCAGTTGGGCCGAATGGCCTGTTTCTGTGCTGGACATTCTATGTAATTCTGTGAACCAGAAAGGTGCTAATTAAATGCCTGGTGGAATTTTTGCTATATGTATGTTGCATTGGATGAACAAAGCAATGTTGTCCCACAGGAATTGTGTTGAGGCCTCGACTATTCACCATTTATTAATGACTTAGATGACAGGATAGAGAGCCATGTATCCAGGTTTGTCGATGAAACAAAGATAGGCAGCATTGTAAGCAGTGCAGATGGAAGCATAAAATTACAGAGAGATATTTATAGATTAGGTGAATGGGCAAAACTGTGGCAAATGGATTGCAATGTAGACAAGTGTGTGGTCATCCACTTTGGACCTAAAAAGGATAGATCAGAGCACTTTCTAAATGGTGAAAAGCTCAAAACAGTGGAGGTCTGAAGAGGCTTAGGGAGTCCATGTACATAGATCAGGAAAATTTCACGGACAGGTACAGAAAATAATCAAAAAGGCTAATGGAATGCTGGCCTTTATATCTGGAGGAATGGAATACAAAGAGGTAGAAGTTATGCTACAGCTTTACAAAACCCTGGTTAGACCACACCTGGAGTACTGTGTTCCGTTCTGGGCACTGCACCTTAGGAAGGACATTTTGACCTTGGAGGGAGTGCAGCGTAAATTTACTAGAATGATACCTGGACTCCAAGGGTTAAATTACGAGGAGAGATTACACAAACTAGGGTTGTATTCCCTGGAATTTAGAAGGTTAAGGGCTGATTTGATCGAAGTTTTCGAAGATATTAAGCGGAATTGATAGGGTAGATATAGAGAAACTATTCCCACTGGTTGGGGAGTCTAGGACTAGGGGACACAGCCTAAAAATTAGAGCCAGGACTTTCAGGAGTGAAGTTAGGAAACACTTCTACAAGCAAAGGGTGGTGGAAGTTTGGAACTCTCTTCCCCAAATGGCAGTTGATGCTAGCTCAATTGTTAATTTTAAATCTGAGATTGATAGATTTTTGTTAACCAAAGGTATTAAGGGATATGGGGCTAAGGCGGGTATATGGAGTTAGGTCACAGGTCATCTGTGATCTCATTGAATGGTGGAACAGGCTCGTGGGGCGAAACGGCCTACTCCTGTTCATATGTTCCTTTGAATAGCACTTTGTGCTGTGTTTGGCCATGTTCTCAGCCTCGTGTTTCAAACCTTTTATGGCCTTGCCCCTTTCTATCCCTGTAACCTCCTCCTAAACCTACAACCTGCCCCCCACCCTCCCCCGAACTCTTAATTCCTGTGACTTTGGTCTTTTGTCCATCCCCCCCACTCCCCCGACCATTGGCGGCCGTGCCTTCAGGCCCTAAGCTCTGGAATTCCCATCCTAAACCTCTCCACCTTCTTTTCCTGCAAGATGCTTCTTAAAACCTACTTCTTTAACCAAGCTTTTGGTGTCCACTCCTATTATCGCCTTCTTTGCCTCGGCGGCCATTTTTGTCTGATTGCGCCTCTGCGAAGTGCCTTGGGCCTTGGGATTTTTAAAAAATTTGTTCATGAGATGTGGGCGTCGCTGGCGAGGCCGGCATTTATTGCCCATCCCTAATTACCCTTGAGAAGGTGGTGGTGAGCCGCCGTCTTGAACCGCTGCAGTCCATGTGGTGAAGGTTCTCCCACAGTGCTGTTGGGTAGGGAGTTCCAGGATTTTGACCCAGCGACGATGAAGGAACGCTGATAAATTTCCAAGTCGGGATGGTGTGTGACTTGAAGGGGAACGTGCAGGTGGTGTTGTTCCCATGTCCCTGCTGCCCTTGTCCTTCTAGGTGGTAGAGGTCGCGGGTTTGCGAGGTGCTGTCGAAGAAGCCTTGGCAAGTTGCCGCAGTGCATCCTGTGGATGGTACACACTGCAGCCACAGTGCGCCGGTGGTGAAGGGAGTGAATGTTTAGGGTGGTGGATGGGGTGCCAATCAAGCGGGCTGCTTTGTCCTGGATGGTGTCGAGCTTCTTGAGTGTTGTTGGAGCTGCACTCATCCAGTCAAGTGGAGAGTATCCCATTACACTCCTGACTTGTGCCTTGTAGATGGTGGAAAGGATTTGGGGAGTCAGGAGAACTCACCACAGAATACCCAGCCTCTGAGCTGCTCTCGTAGCCACAGTATTTATATGGCTGGTCCAGTTAAGTTTCTGGTCAGTGGTGACCCCCAGGATGTTGATGGTGGGGCATTCGGCGATGGTAATACCGTTGAATGTCAAGGGGAGGTGGTTAGACTCTCTCTTGTTGGAGATGGTCATTGCCTGGCACTTGTTTGGCGCGAATATTACTTGCCACTTATGAGCCCAAGCCTGGATGTTGTCCAGGGATGCTTTCCTACATTAAAGGCGCTGTATAAATGCAAGTTGTTCTGAAAATGGATGAATGAAATCATGAATAAACAGATATAGATTGATGCACATTTAAGCATGGTAGCTTAGAGCAGTGAAAGCTGTTTCGATATGAAAATAGCCCTGGACTAAGTTATTTAATTCATGGTTTTCCCCCCCATTTATACACTAAGTGATTCACTTCGGAGAACAATGCTCAACTGTATTGTGTTGCTTCACATGTTAACCCATAGCCTGTTGCATGTAGCTTTCTACTGTGTTCAGATAGGTTCACAGCAGGCAAAGGGTTGAGTGGACAAATCAAAGCCCTTTCGCAAGATCAGATGTGGATGAGGAAGATCGTTTGGCCCATCTTGGCTGTCTCATCAATTCAGAAGGACCCTACAGTCCCCTCCCCCATCGTGGCATCCAACTGTCACTCAAATGAGTTTCTGCCCTCCCATCACTCCTGCGCTCACTGACCTACATTGGCTGCCAGTCCAGCAACACTTCGAATTTAAAATTCTCAATCTCGAGTTTAAATTCCTCCATGGCCTGCCTCACCCCTCCCTAACTCAGTAACCTCCTCCAGCCCTACATCCCTCTGAGAACTCTATTCCTACAATTCTGGCCTCTTATGCATTCCCGATTTCCATTGACCCATCATTGGCAGCCGTGCCTTCAGCCGTTTAGGCCCAAAGTTCTGGAATTCCCTCCCTAAACCTCTCTGCCTCTCCTCTTTTAAGATGCTCCTTAAAACCTACCTCTTTGACCAAGCTTTCTAAAATTGAAAGTTTGAAAATCTCCTTCTTTGGTTTGGTGTCAATTCTTGTCTGGTAAAGCTCCTGTGAAGTGGGGACGTTTTACTCTTTCAAAGGTGCTACAAAAATGCAAATTGTTGTTATCGTTTCTTCCACCACACTGCCCAGAGACCACTTCACATGTTGATCAACTCTCTGTGAAGCACTTCACAACTTTGGCTTTTTAATAGTTTGGCCCACACAGTTTAGTTTGAACTAGTGATTCAGATTTACCTGCTCTGCATCGGTTAAATATCTCAAAGATTACTTCTCCGTTGCCTGCTTGTGGAAAGGCTCAGATTCCTTCAGTATTTCCTCATACTTCAGTCCTTTGATGCGACAAATTAGTCTTGTGATTCTTTGGATTGTCTCCAAGGCTTGAGTCTTACTGACCAGACCTGGAGTCAGTGCTCAAAAGTGGCTGTGACTTCCTCCGACTTGCACTCTGTTACTTTGGCCATGTAGTTCAAGGTTCTATTGGCATCGATTGCTGCTTCGTGTTGACTGGACACCAAGCGACAAGTCTATAAAACTCTCTGACCTCTCACCTTCAGCCTTAGTTATCCCAACTAGAAAAAAAAACAAAACTAGTAGATGAAACTAATTTGCAGGGCTCGCGTCAACGATAATTGTGGCAATCAGAAATTTTACTTAACAAGAAAAAGTGGGATACATTATACGGCCACAGGCGAGGCAGCTTGTTGGTGCAGTACTTTCCACATGGTTACATGTCGATTAACGGTCGTGGTGAATGAACAGCAACACTCAATGAAACAATATGCATTTGCTGAAAAAGTTTCAGCTGCCCAGTTGTTGGAGGGTTTATCACACAATGTCATCTGTTTGGTTCATTGCACTGGAAGTGTTGCCCTGGTACCTCATGAGCAAGGTATACCTGACGAGTGAAACTGCCTCACAAATCAAATTGCATTTCTGGTGTCTCATTGAGAAGGATGTTAATTTTTCCAATATACTTGAATTTATTTTTGGCTCTTTTGACTCTTGTTTTACTCACGCAACCAAGATAGGGAGCCAATCAGTAGAACGCTGCTCGTCTGTAAGCATGACTGGCGACAATGGCTGCCTGTGGGTGTTATAGTCGCAAAAGGGATCTGGATTCAGCCCAGAAACTGGGACTTGTCCACTGTCTGAACTTTACAATCACCTCGGGGTCAACGAGTTCTACTTCAAGTTTAGTGGCCAATGGAGAGTGTAAACTGGCACCCTAACTGGCCATGTGATAGTGTAGTGATCACGTTACCGGACGAGTAATCCAGAGACCTGGACTAATAATCTAAAGATTGTGAGTTCAGATCCCACCATGGCAGTTTGGAAATTGGATTTCAGTTTATAAAATCTGGAAATAAAAAGCTAGTCTCAGTAAAGGTGACCATGAAGCTCTTGGAATGGTGTAAAAACCCAACTGGTTCACTATGCCCTTCAGGGAAGGAAACCTGCCGTCCTTACCTGGTCTGACCTATGTGTGACTCCAGTCTCACACCAAAATGGTTGACACTTAACAAGCCACAAAGACAGCAGCAATTCAAGAAGGCAGTCCACCACCACCTTCTCAGGGCACTTAGGGATGGGCCATAAACATCAGCCTTGCCATTGATGCCCATGTCACAAGAAGAATTTAAAGAAATTACTGGGACTCCTTGGATCTGAATTATGGCTGACAACATGCAAAAGTAACTGGCTGTATAACATTGCTGGATCTAGTACTGGTGATTGTAGTGGACCAAGTGAAGCAAGTGTCAGTAGGGGAACATTTAGGGAACAGTGATCATAGTATCATAAGATTTAGATTAGTTATGGAAAAGGACAAGGAGCAATCTAGAGTAAAAGTACTCAATTGGAGGAGGGCCAATTTCAGTGGGTTGAGAACAGGTCTGGCCCGGGTAAATTGGAATCAAAGATTGGCAGGCAAAACTGTAATCAAACAATGGGCGGCCTTTAAAGAGGAGATGGTTCAGGTACAGTCTAGGTCCATTCCCACTCGGGGGAAAGTCAGGGCAACTGAAGTCAGAGCTCTCTGGATGACAAAAGAGATGGAGAATAAGACAAAGCAGAAAAAAAGGGCCTATGACAGATGTCACGATGATAATACAAGTGAGAACCAGGCTGAATATAGAAAGTTCAGAGGAGAAATGAAAAAGGAAATAAGAGGGACAAAGAGAGAGTATGAGAATAGACTGGCGGCCAATATAAAAGGGAATCCAAAAATCTTCTCTAGGCATATAAATAGTAAACGGGTAGTAAGAGGAGGGGTGGGGCCGATTAGGGACCAAAAAAGAGATCTACGCATGCAGTCAGAGTACTGAAGTACTAAATGAGTACTTTGCATCTGTCTTTGCCAAAGAAGAAGATGCTGCCAAAGTCACAGTAAAAGAGGAGGTAGTTGAGATTACTGGATGGGCTAAAAATTGATAAAGAGGAGGTATTGAAAGGCTGGTTGTACTTAAAGTGGATAAGTCACTCAGTCCGGATGGGATGCATCCTAGGTTGCTCAGGAAGTAAGGGTGGAAATTGCGGAGGTGCTGGCCATAATCTTCCAAACATCCTTAAATATGGGGGTGGTGCCAGAGGACTGGAGCATTACAAATGTTACACCCTTGTTCAAAAAAAGGTGTAAGGATAAACCCGACAACTACAGGCCAGTCAGTTTAACCTCGGTGGTGGGGAAACTTTTAGAAACAATAATCCGGGACAAAATTAATAATCACTTGGACAAGTGTGAATTAATAAAGGAAAGCCAGCACGGATTTGTTAAAGGCAAATCGTGTTTAACTAACCTGATTGAGTTCTTTGATGAGGTAACAGAGAAGGCTGATGAGAGGAATGTGGTTGATGTAGTGTATATGGACTTCGAAAAGGTGTTTATTAAAGTGCCACATAATAGGCTTGTCAATAAAATTGAAGCCCATGGAATAAAAAGGGCAGTATCAGCATGGATACGAAATTAGCAAAGTGACAGGAAACAGAGAGTAGTGGTGAACGGTTGTTTTTCAGACTGGAGGGAGGTGTACAGTGGTGTTCCCCAAGGGTTGGTACTAGGACTTTTTTAAATATATATTAATGACTTGGACATGGTGTACAGGGCATAATTTCAAAATTTGCGGATGACACAAAACTTGGAAGTGTAGTAAACAGTGAGAAGGATAGTGATAGACCTCAAGAGGATATAGACAGGCCGGTGGAATGGGCGGACACATGGCAGATGAAATTTAACGCAGAGAAGTGCAAAGTGATACATTTTGGCAGGAAGGATGAGTAGAGGCAATATAAACTAAATGATAGAATTCTAAAGGGGGTGCAGGAACAGAGAGACCTGGGGGGTATATGTGCACAAATCGTTGAAGGTGGCAGGACAAGTTGAGAAAGCAGTTAAGAAAGTATACAGGATCCTGGGCTTTATAAAAAGCGGTATAGAGTACAAAAACAAGGAAGTTATGTTGAACCTTTATAAAACACTGGTTTCGGCCACAGCTGGAGTATTGTGTCCAATTCTGGGCACCGCACTTTAGGAAGGATGTGAAGGCCTTAGAGAGGGTGCAGCAAAGATTTACTAGAATGATTCCAGGGATGAGGGACTTCAGTTATGTGGATAGACTGGAGAAACTGGGGTTGTTCTTCGTAGAGCAGAGAAGGTTGAGAGGAGATTTGATAGAAGTGTTGAAAATTATGATTGGTTTAGATAAAGTAAATAAAGAGAAACTGTTCCCATTGGCGGAAGGGTCGAGAACCAGAGGACACAGATTTAAGGTGAATGGCAAAAGAACCAAAGGTGACATGAGGAAAAACTTTTTTACATAGCAAGTAGTTATGATCTGGAATGCACTGCCTGAAAGGGTGGTGGAATCAGATTCAATTGTGGCTTTCAAAAAGGAATTGGATAAATACTTGAAGGGAAAAAAATTGCAGGGCCACGGGGAAAGAGTGAGGGAGTGGGATTAACTGGATTGCTCTTACAAAGAGCCGGCATGGGCTCAATGGGCCGAATGGCGGCCTCCTCTGCTATTACGATTCTACTACGATTCTGTAACACATTTACTGAACAAATCAAACAGTCCGTGTTTGTTCCAGAGTAGCCTCGTCCTCCCTCGAGCCTCGCAGCCCAGTCAACGAAACTTGAAACATAAAAGCAAAACACTGCGGAAGCTGGAAATCTGAAATAAAAATAGAAAATGCTGAAAACGCTCAGCAAGTGAGGCAGCATCTGTGGAGAAAGAAGCAGAGTTAACGTTTCAGATTGATGACCTTTCATCAGAACGAGAAGAAGTTAGAGATTTAACAATTTTTAAGAAAGTACAGAGCCAGGGAAAATGGGGTGGGAGGGAAGGGAGGAAAGAACAAAGGGAAGGTCTGTGAGGGGGTGGAGGGCAGGAGTGATTAAATGACAAAAGGGATGGTGCAAGGCAAGAAGGGTGGGAATGGAACAGTAAAGAAACAAAAGATGGGTCCAGAGAAGGTATAAATGATTACAGCAGAACCATTACCAGCACTTGCTGTCTGAGAAAATGGAAAATTTTCCACATTCACCTGAGGAAGGAGGAAGCCTCCGAAAGCTTGTGATTTTCAAATAAAATAGTTGGACTATAACTTGGTGTTGTAAAATTGTTTACAATTGAGAAAATGGGAGCAGTGGTTATGATCTGAAGTTATTGAAATCAGTGTTGAGTCCAGAAGGTTGTAAAGTGCCTGATCGAAAGACGTGGTGCTGTTCCTCGAGCTTCCGTTGGGCTTCATTGGAACAGTGTAAGAGGCCGAGGACAGAGAGATCAGAGAGGGAGTGGGACGGAGTTTTAAAAAAGCAAGCGATCGGAAGGTCAGGGTCACAATTGCGGACAGAGTGGAGATGTTCAGCAGAGTGATCACCCAATCTGTGTTTGGTCTCCCCAATGTAGAGGAGACCGCATTGTGAGCAGTGAATACAGTATAGTAGATTGAAAGAAGTACAAGTAAATCGCTGTTTCACCTGGAAGGAGTGATTGGGGCCCTGGACAGTGGGAAGGGAGGAGGTGAAGGGGCAGGTGTTGCATCTCCTGCGCTCACACGGGAAGATGCCGTGGGGAGGAGAGCAGGTGTTGGGGCTGATGGAAGAGTGGACCAGGGTGTCAGGGAGGGAACGGTCCCTTTGGAATGCTGAAAGAGGAGGGGAGGGGAAGATCTTTTTGGTGGTGGGATTGTGCTGAAGGTGACAGAAATGGCGGAGGATGATGTGAAGGCGAGGGAAGGGTGGAAATTGGAAGCAAAGTTGATGAAATTTTCCATTTCGGGGCGAGAGCAGGAAATGACACCGATACAGTCATCAATGTACCGGAAAAAGAGGTGAGGGAGGGGACCCGAGTAGGACAGGAACAAGGAATGTTCCACATATCCCACAAAAAGGGAGGTACACCTGGGACTCATACTTGTAACATGTTGTGTCATGTTAATCTGCGTAGCAGATTCTGACTGAAGCTGACTTTGTGTGGCTGTGACTGGATTCATAGGGAGAGCCGCCCAGCCATGAACTGGCCAAACAGTCCCGTTTTTAAAAAAAAAAGCTTTGAGAACCCCTGGTCTACAGGGAGTGTACTTTTTTCTCCAAGTGTTCTCCCGAGGCTGTCCTTTTCCTTTAAGAATCCCGCAATGACACTGCCATTTTAACTTTATACCAAAGTAAGGTGCTGAAAGGTGACCTTGAGCACAATTCAGTGTTAAGTCGTTTTTTTTCTTTGAATCTGCTTTTGTTTTGAGGTGCCATGCACCACACATGAACTCCTGGAGTAAAAATAGGCAAGTATCCCGCTCCCAAGCCCTTGGCAATATTGCTCTTTAACCAACTGCGTGTTGTCTACGATTGGCATTTGCCCTCTTAAGCCACTTCAGATCACAAGCTAACTATGTAGGAAGTTGCTGTGGCTCGTTATTTAAATGATAAGTCACTGGTTCAGTTCAGTACAGATTAAATGAAGTAGGGAGGGAGGAGGCTCGTGTGGAGCATAAATGCTGGCATGGACCAGTTGGGCCGAATGGCCTGTTTCTGTGCTGCAGTTTCGATGTAATTCACATATTCAGTACTCAGTGTATGAAAGATAGAAAGAACCTGCATTTATAAAATGCCTTTCACAAGCTCAGGACGCCCCAAAGCGCTTTACAGCCAATGAAGTACTTTTGAAGTCTAGTCACTGTTGTAATATAGAAAACGCAACAGCCAATTTACGCACAGCAAGGATTCAAAAACAGCATTGAAATAAATGACCAGATAATCTGTTTTAATATTGCTTAAGAGATAAATGTTGGCAGGACACCAGGGAGAACGCCCCTCCTCTTCTTTGAATAGTTCCATGGTTCTTTTAAAACGGTCGGTTTAAAATGTCATCCGAGAGACGGCACCTCCTACAGTGCAGCACTCCCTCAGTATTGCATTAGAGTGTCAGCCTGGATTATGTGCTCAAGTCTCTGGAGTGGGACTTGAACCCATGACCTTCTGACTCAGGCGAGAATGCTACTCACTGAACCAAGGCTGATGGTAAACAGGCGTGGCTACAGAACTGATAGAGATCTA
Organism: Heptranchias perlo; assembly: GCF_035084215.1. Lineage (NCBI taxonomy): Eukaryota > Metazoa > Chordata > Chondrichthyes > Hexanchiformes > Hexanchidae > Heptranchias > Heptranchias perlo. The sequence goes on from NC_090339.1 coordinate 4,234,128, forward strand.
CGGTTCGAAACGACTGACGCTATGCAATGTTGTTCGTGCTCTGAACATTATTACTAACCTTATTTTGCTTAGTATAGTGCAACACGACACCAAATTTAGCAAAACCAAGGATTGCAACTCCCTTTTGTGTCATTCTGCTCATTCTGACAGCTGGAACTGGAAGTGCAGGGAGCTGCAACACAAAGTTAAACAGACTGACATGATGGGTGTCAAAATAATAAAGAAGTTGTTTCAAGTGACGTGCTCCTTAACACACACTTGCGGTTACCAGCTTCCTGTACGAGCAGTAACCGGGGCTCTGAAAGGCTGATGCAAAAGTGTGGCAAGGGGAAGTTCACCCGTGAGTCCTTAATTGGGAAGTTCCGAACGCTGGCCCTGACAGGAGGCTGCCGGCAATGCCAATTTTTCTGGAACGAAATGTTGAGCAGAAATTGAACGACTTGAAGGTGCAGTTGAGGCAGGAAGTGCTTTTAGCACGTGTCTCCATGGCGATTGCATGATGCACCTTGTTGAAATTGTGGAATGAATAGCAATCTGAATGTTAACTGCTCTTAGCCTAGAAATGAGTACTGGTAATCTGTTAGGGTTTATGGTAGCCTTGTGGTTAGGGTACGGTAGCCTTATGGTTACTGTAAGGGAGTAACAATCCAGTGGTCCAATCCCATCATGGCACGCTGTGGAATTAAACTCAAAAAGTCTGAGCAAACTACCGTGAAAGCTGGAGGATTGTTGTAAAAACCCAACTGGTTCATTACTGTCCTTCAGGGGAGGGAACCTGGCACTCCTTGTGACCCAGTCCCACAAAATATATTTTTTTGTTCATTCATCTGATATGGGCATAGTTGGCAAGGTTGGCATTTATTGCCCATCCCTATTCACCCTCGAGAAGGTGGTGGTGAGCCGCTGCAGCCTGTGAAGATGCTCCCACAATGCTGTTAGGTAGGGAATTCCAGGATTTTGTGACGGCGATAGACGTCCAAGTCGGGATGGTGTGTGATTTGGAGGGGAACCTGGAGGTGGTGGTGTTCACATGCATCCGCTGCCTTTGTCCTTCTAGGTGGTAGAGGTCACGGGTTTGGGAGGTGCTGTCGAAGAAGCCTTGGCGAGTTGCTGCAGTGCATCCTGTGGATGGTACACACTGCAGCCACAGTGCGCCGGTGGTGAAGGGAGTGAATGTTTAGGGTGGTGGATGGGGTGCCAATCAAGCGGGCTGCTTTGTCCTGGATAGTGTCGAGCTTCCTGAGTGTTGTTGGAGCTGCACTCATCCAGGCAAGTGGAGAGTATTCCATCACACTCCTGATTTAGGAACATAAGAAGCAGGAATAGGCCATTCAGCCCCTCAAGCCTGTTCTGTCATTCAATTAGATTATGATTGATCTGTATCTCAACTCTAGCTATCCACCCTGGCTCAGTAACCCATAATACCATTACCTAACAAAAGTCTATCAATCTCAATTTTAAAATTTTCATTTGGCCCCCAACCGCAACAACTTTTGGGGGAGAGAGTTCCAGATTTCCACTGCCCTTTGTGTGAAGAAGTGATTCCTGACATCACCCCTGAATGGCCTAGCTCTAATTTTAAGGTTATGCCCCCTTGTTCTGGACTCTCCCAACAGAGGAAATAGTTTCTTTCTATCTACCCTATCAATTCCTTGAATAATCTTAAACACCTCAATTCGGTCCCCCCCTCAATCTTCTATACTCAAGGGAATGCAAGCCTCGTCTATGCAACCTGTCCTCATAATTTAACCCTGTTAACCCCGGTATTATTGTGCCTTTTGATGATGGAGAGGCTTTGGGGAGTCAGGAGGTGAGCCACTCACTGCAGAATACCCAGACTCTGATCTGCTGTAGTAGGCACAGCATTTATATGGATGATCCAGTTGAATTTCTGGTTGAAGGTGACCCTACCCCAGGATGTTGATGGTGGGGGACTCAGCAATGGTAATACCATTAAATGTTATGCTTTCTCTCGCGATATGGTTGACCCTTGGGGTGATTAGGGGTGGGCAGTGAATACTGCCTTGCCAGTGATGCCCACATCCCAAGAACAAATAAAAAAAGGTTAACTCACTCCTGTCTTTATTATTTTAACACAGGTTTATTTTAGTGAGTTAACATTTCTGAGGAAATGATGTATAAACACATTGAGCATTCAGCCACTAATATCACTAGACATGATCTCTAGTTAATGCATGCCTAAATACTTTATTTATAGTTACCGATGAGAGATGGGTCCCAATTGACAAAAGCAATGGGTGAACTTCTGAAGCAATATCAGTTCATTAAGAGTGGCAGCAATGTCCTCAGGCCTGGCCTCCTCCCTGGCCGACCGCAGTCACCAGACTCTCATTCTAGCTAGATTAACAGCACTAATTACAGTCAGGGAGAATATTCCTATAGACCCTGAATCTAATCTGATCTCGTAGGTTGCGGGGAGTCAGATCTGCTCCATTGTAGCCTGACTCGATTTGGTTACTGCAAGTTCAGAAACTTGATCTATAGGGTACGTAGAGACATTCTTTTGACTAACAGGGGCCTATATTTCTCTCCTTCAATTATGGGTTGACTCACTGTGGAGGATTTATTGTTTGGCCTGACGTTTAAATGACTAAACTCACCTAGAGAGTTTCAAATCTTGAATAGATCAACTTTGCTGTGGTTTTTGGCATGTATGGACAATGCATTAAAAGCTGATGCTGCTGATTACTTTTAAATGACTCTTAAGCGCCACTCAAAATTTCATCCCCGCCCAGCGCCGTTGATGAGTGCAGGATAAAATGTTTGATGCGCAGAGGCCCAATCGCGTTCCCTTAGCTGTTAACTGAAGCAGTTCATGAGCCTGTCAGAAAGCAGTAGGAAATGTTAAATGTCTGAAGGGCTGCGTACTTACACTGCAGGTGGCTGAATGTAGGAATGCAGGTGGCTGGAGCTTGGGAATCTGTATGGAATGTGGGTAGGGATTCCGAAAGGCTGGTGTCATGGGGAGGAATGAAAATGGCAGAAATAACCTCCTTAGATTCTAAACGCAGGAATGCTTCTGTGGATGAGTGTTCTACAGAGGACTGGATTCAATGTTCCAGTTGGACAATAACAATTAAGTGCACGACCTTGGCCCTCTCTCTGCCTTCCGGATGTTTCTGCCTCTCTCTGTTTTTCTTCTCTGTTTTTTTTCCCTGTTTGTTTTTTTGTTGAATGTGTATTCGGGGGTTCTGCAGGTGACACCTCTCTGTCTGAACACGGTGATTGCCTTGGCAACGGGCAGTTGCAGGGGCAGTCTGTAAACACCATGTATTGTTCTATATGTATAAATGCGTAGGCTTCAAGGAGATCCTGAACATTTACCTGAGGAAGGAGGAAGTCTCCGAAAGCTTGTGAATTTAAAATAAAATTGCTGGACTATAACTTGGTGTTGTAAAATTGTTTGCAATTGTCAACCCCAGTCCATCACCGGCATCTCCACATCTTGGCCCTAGTGAGAGGAGATCTCCTGCCCTGGATGAAATTATATTGTTCTCTGATATTTCAATGGTACTTTTAACTAACATTATAATTCCAGCTAGAATAGCCTGTGAGTGATATGACATAAATTTGGTTTTGAAAAATGTTAGTAGTTTTATGACACTCTGCTATTTCACACTTACTAGAAAGGTGTGTGTATGATATGTGATCATAGATTGGAGCGTGGGAACAGAGAGGGGAGAGGTGCACATTTTAGAAAGAAAGACTTGCATTTATATACCTCAGGATGTCCCAAAGCGCTTCACAGCCAATGAGGTACTTTTGCAGTGTAGTCACTGTTGTAATGTAGAGAACACGGCAGCCAATTTGCACACAGCAAGATCCCACAAACAGCAATGTGATAATGACCAGATAATCTGTTTTTAGAGATGTTGGTTAAGGGATAAATATTGGCCAGGACACTGGGGAGCACTCCCCTGCTCTTCTTTGAAATAGTGCCATGGGATCTTTTATGTCCACGTGAGAATGCAGACGGGGCCTCGATTTAACGTTTCATCCAAAAGACGGCACCTCCAACAGTGCAGCACTCCCTCACTACTGCAGTGGGAGTGTCAGCTTAGATTTTGTGCTCTTGTAGGATTTGAACCCACAACCTTTTGACTCAGAGGCGAGAGAGAGTGCCGCCCACTGAGCCACGGCTGACAGCTGAAAAATGACAGCTCGGCCTCCTGCGTGGGCATTCCACCTGAAGGTTGCAGTACCTCTGCTTTAGAGCTGAGGTCCAAGTGTTTACGATCTGTTTGGCACAGGTAAGAATAGAAAACGGGACAGGATGAGGAGTCAGGAATGCAATAGGCTTCAGCAGCCAGTCGATTCTATCTTCTGGAAGTCAGGAGACTGAAATACAGAATAATGCATTTTCAAATTTCATTTGAAGCTACAACATTTATTGCCCATCCTGAGTTGCCAGTTGCCCTGAGAAGGTGGTGGTGGGCTCCCTTCTTGAACTGCTGCATTGTAGCATTTTTATACAACTGAGTGGTTTGCTAGGCCACTTCAGAGGGCAGTTAAGGGACCGCCAAAGTTGGTGTGGGACTGGAGTCACACATAGGCCAGACTGGGTAAGGACGGCAGGTTTCCTTCCCTAAAGGACATTAGTGGATCAGTTGGGTTTTTAATGACAATTTGACAGCTTCATGGTCACTTTTCCTGAGACCAGCTTTTTATTTCCAGATTTTTTAAAACTGAATTCCAATTCTCAAACTGCCATGGTGGGATTTGTAAAGACTCACTTTTTCACTAATGTCCTTTAGCGAAGGAAACCTGCCATCCCTACCCAGTCTGGCCTATATGGGACTCCAGTCCCACACCAATGTGGTTGACTCTTAACTCCCCCCTGAAGTGGTCTCGCAAGCCCCTCAGTTTTCTCAAACTGCCACCAGTGGTTCAAGAAGAAGGCCCACCACCACCTTCTGAGGGCAACTAGGGATGGGTGTTAAATGCCGGCCTTGCCAGCGACGTGCTCATCCCGAGAATGAATTAAAGGAAAATATCCCTTGTCATCCACTTACTGGAAAAGGTATCGCATGAAGACTGCAGTTCTCTTTCTTTAAGCTTAATGTTGTGTGTCCTTCGCCGAGCCACAGAGTGCAGTGCATCAATACAAATTTGAACTTTCCCATGCTTTGTAGTTGGGTGAAAGCTAAATCAATTGTCAATGAGGTACTCAAGTAATTATGTATGGTGTGTCTGTTAAAATGGAAATTGGGACATTTAATGGGCTCATGTCCAGTATTGCCTTGTTAGTGCTGCAGTTCTGAGGTGGAGAGTTCAGTTATAGCTCGCACTTATTGACTGAGTGTCGTTGTCAGTCAGTTCATATCATATCCTGTCAATGTTGAGCAATTTTTGAATATTAATGACTTTGTTCGTCTGAAATTAATTTCATGCTTAATATAAGGATTTCTTTTAATAATTTCTTATTCTTATCGGAAGACCTTTTTTATCCTGAAGTAATCAATTGCAAGAAATGCTTTTGAGATCATGTAAAATCTGCAGAGCACAAAACAACGTGCCCTTATGTCGAACTTTCAACAAAGCAAAATATCCCCAAACAGAAGCAAAAGTAAGCAGATGATGATCAGTGGTGGGAGAGGAGCTAGAGGTGGTGACTAAAGGCAAGACACAAGGGAAGGGTTTTGCAGAGGTTTTATGAAGGAGAGGGCTTTAGGGAGAGTTTTGTAGTGTGTGGGGCCGGAGACATCTGAAGGCTCTTGTTACTTGAACCTCCCTAATGTTACTTTTACGTGATGTAGGACTTCCTTTACCTTTCTGGTCAGCTATTTACCTCCCAGGAAGACCAGTAAAGGACAGACGGGGCATGAGGTGCAAGGCCGCAGCTTAACATGTCAAAAAACCTCAAACCTCTGATACCTACGCAGATTTCAGTTTGACCTGTTAGTCACCAACCGTTTTTTCCAGTGAAGCATGTGGTATATCCAGATTAAATATCCCCTCAAACTTCCACTGGCCTAGTCAGTAACTGCTTGTTGCCACCCCAAACACTGTACCCACCCTGATGCACCTCGCTGCTTCTCCCTTGAACTGAATAACTATAACTCCAGTTCTTCACCAAGTCATTAGACATAGAAAAGCACCCCAGATATGATTTAAAATAGAACGTTGCAACAACACTGTGACTTACAATGGAAGTATAAATGCACCTGCTGCTCTCTGAATATTGGCGCTTCAATTCTAAAATGGCTTCCGTTGCGTCTTACCCGTGTTTTAAATACATTGAGACCGGTCTCTGTTGATGGTTCTGTGAGATAGGAGCAGTGCTTTTTGCTTACCGTGAACTCTCACACAAGTCCTTCTGTTTGGATGCTATTGCTGAGATCAACACATCAAAACCTTGCGTTCTTGGGTTTTGTCAGTACGTGGCCGTTTCTCGATGTCTTTCAGTGTGTACTGTGAGGAAATTTGGTCGGTGGTGTTACTAGGCGGCTGGATGGCAGAGAGAGACGGTAATGCCATTTGTTGAAAGGGTGAGGTGGTCAGGCACCTTTGGAGCTTGCTTGCTGGACTGTTGTGTAGTTACTTTCCAAATGGTGTTCCGATGATCTCCAGTATAAAAGAATTGCTAAGGGCTCAATAAATAAAGGTTTAAACAACTCAAAAGTGTGTTTCTCGCATGGAACTATCCTTCTGCACTTCTTAAAACAAATGACAAGTGGAACTGTGTGACTTGTCACCATGATGGTGCCCAAATAAACGAGGCAAGGAGGGGAATGGAAGCCGAGCAAAAATGTAACTATTGTTTGTTCTTGGTCCTGATTTACCAGCCATGGTCAGCACTGGATGACTCAGTGGTCTACAGGAAGTTCAGTAAAAGTCTGAGGAAAGCAGAGTGGAATAAACATCCTTGTATAAGTTTAACTAAATGGAGAGTCGAGTGTTGCTTTCAGCCAATCAGGCACCGCCAGCTCTGACGGATTGTGGTTTGTGAACTGCTTAGTTACTTTTTGCATAGTTGCCAAGTATATTCTGAGGTCCATCAAATCATTTGAGGATCGCCACTGGGGAGATCAGTGATGGTGAAGTTGGACGTCAACTAGTGATTTGGAGTGTACAGGTTGCCTGGAGTGTACAGGTTGCCAAGAGCAGACACAACTGCTATTGGTTATTCTTATGGAGGGAGGAGGGGGGATTCAGAGTCCAAACATCCCAGGAAATTTCTATAATTTTTTTTCCACGGACCACTCCTTCTGTTCACTGGGATATCGTAGTGAAGTTATCGATAGATTAGCGACACGTAGCCGGGACTTGGACTTTGTGCTTTAGAGTTTTTGTCTGACAAGACTGTATTTTCATTCGCTTTTTTTGAATTGTTAGATCAATGGAAGTATTAATGTTTCTATTTGAACCTTGTTGTGAAATTCTTATTTGAAAAATAGACCTTTTTGAAGTAGTTTTGTTTGGTCTGGCAAACTCATATCCAAACAGCACAACCCCCTCCCACCCCAACCAAAAATTCTGCCTACACCAAGGTATAGGCTTCCACCTCCGTAATATCACCCGTCTCTGCCCCTGCCCATCTGTTGCTGAAACCCTCATCCATGCTTCTGTTACTTCCAGACTCGACTATTCCAATGCTATCCCGGCCAGCCTCTCATCTTCCACTGTTCGTAAACTTGAGCTCATCCAAAACTCTGCGGCTCTTATCCTGCCTCGCACCAAGTCCCGTTCACCCATCACCCCTGTGCTCACTGACCTACTTTGGCTCCCAGTCCAGCAATGCCTCACATTTAAAATCTCATCCTTGTGTTCAACCACCTCCATGGCCTCTCCCCTCCCTATCTCTGTAACCTCCAATCCTCCGAGATCTCTGCGCTCCTCCAATTCTGGTCTCTTGTGCATCCCTGATTTCCTTCGCCCCACCATTGGCAGCTGTGCCTTCAGCTGCCTCAGCCTTGAGCTCTGGAATTCCCTCATTAAATCTCTGTCTCTGCACCTCTCTCTCCTTCTTGAAACCTACCTTTTTGACCACACTTTTGGTCACCTGTCCTAATGTCTCCTTTAGCTCATGTCAATTTTTGCCGGATAACGCTCCTGTGCACCACATTGGGATGTTTTACTATGTTAAAGGCGTTATATAAATGCGAGTTGTTGTATCCAGTCCAAAATACGATGGCCAGGAAAAGTGGTGACCTGCTCCAAAGTTCTTCTCTGAAGTGCCTTCCCATGACCAAATTATTATTAATATAAAACTGATGCGCCAACTTTGATAGGTTTGGTGCTCTCTCGTTATCATCCCGTTGATTAAATAACCATGAGGTTTTTGCAAGTTTGAATGTTTTTAATAGCCATGCCTTTTCAAAGGTGATGGATGAAACTGCGGACTAAGCTAAACAAGACTTGCCCTCGTCTTGCCGAGTAATCCGTGGGCTTGTCACGGCACGTCTTCTCAATGAAACTTCAAGGGTTAAGGACAAATGCAAGGTGGTGGTGTTTACATGTTTCTCGAAATAGACTTGACCAGTTACTTCCTGTGCTGATGCAAACCGAAAGTATGATTTGGATAAGAAATGGTTCCCTCCCATCGAATCAACAGCTGGCTTTTAAAAAAAATTTAGAGAATTGTTGAGGTGTTCTAATAAATAACTGACATCTACTCCTGATGCCGAGTGTCTGGAAATACTTGGTAATCACCAAACAGATTATTTTGTACAGGAGATAATATGAAGTGAGATTGTGTTTGGGTTCCATCCTGTACTGAGCACTCCATTTGGTGATTAGAAGACTGTGTCTGTAGACAGCTGCTGAAACAAAACAGTGTCTGGAACATGTCCAGATCTACTCAGATCCTCAAGGCAATCCTGGTGGCTGGTACCATAGAAAAAAGAAAGACTTGCATTTACATAGTGCCTTTCATGACCTCAGGACATCCCAAAGCATTTTACAGCCAATTAAGTACTTATGAAGTGTAGGCACTGTTATGATCATAGAATGATACAGCACAGAAGGAGGCCATTCAGCCCATCATGCCTGTGCCATCTCTTTGAAAGAGCTATCCAATTAGTCCCACTCCCCTGCTCTTTCCCCATAGCCCTGCAATTTTTTCCCCTTCAAGTATTTATCCGATTCCCTTTTGAAATTTCTTATTGAATCTGCTTCCACCGCCCTTTCAGGCAGTGCATTCCAGATCATAACAACTTGCTGCGTTAAAAAAATTCTCCTCATCTCGTCTCTGGTTCTTTTGCCAATTACGTTAAATTTGTGTCCTCTCGTTACCGACCCTTCTGCCACTAGAAAAAGTTTCTCCTTATTTACTCTATCAAAACCGTTCATGATTTTGAATACCTCTATTAAATCTCCCCTTAACCTTCTCTGTTCTAAGGAGAACAACCCCAGCTTCTCCAGTCTCTCCATGCAACTGAAGTCCCTCATCCCTGGCATCATTCTAGTAAATCTCTTCTGCACCCTCTCCAAGGCCTTGACACCCTTCCTAAAGTCTGGTGCTCAGAACTGAACACAATACTCCAGCTGAGGCCTAACCAGTGTTTTATAACGGTTTAGCATAACTTCCTTGCTTTCGTACTCTATGCCTCTATTTATAAAGCCATGGATCCTGCTTGTCTTTACAACAGCCTTCTCAACTTGTCCTGCCACCTTCAAAGATTTGTGTACATACACCCCCAGATCTCTGTTCCTGCACCCCTTTAAAATTGTACCATTTGGTTTATATTGCCTCTCCTCATTCTTCCTACCAAAATGTATCTCTTGATACTTCTCAGTATTAAATTTCATCTGCCAAGTGTCTGCCCAGTTCGCCAGTCTGTCTATGTCCTCCTGAAGTTTGTTACTATGCTCCTCACTATTCACTACATTTCTGAGTTTCGTGTCATCTGCAAACTTTGAAATTATATTCAAATCCAGGCCATTAATATATATCAAAAAGAGCAGTGGTCCTAATACTGATCCTTGGGGAACACCACTGTATACTTCCCTCCAGTCTGAAAAGCAACCATTCACCACTACTCTCTGCTTTCTGTCCCTTAGCCAATTTTGCCCTTTCAATCCCATGGGTTTCAATTATGCTAACAAGTCTATTAATGGTATTTTATTATTGCACTACAACACCCAAATCTGTTTCTTGCACCATTGGCTTTAATCTGTTCCCGAATCTGTTCGCCCTTTGACCTGTCCACATGCATGACCCTACATTTTACTAAGTTAAACATCATTTGCCAAACACGGGACCGTTCCTCCAACACATTGAGATCTGCTCGAAGTAGTCGAGCATCTTCTACAGTCCTAACACTCGCACGTAGCTTGGTACCTTCCGCAGACTTGCGCATCATTCACCCAATATCTACATCTAAACCATTAATGAAAATAGTAAATAGCAGTGGTCCTAACACCAATCCCCATGGGATACCACTGGTAACTGGTCTCCAAGTAGATCCAAATTCATTAATGCCTGTAGGCAGAAAGTGGCTGTTCAGACAATTCTCAATCCACCGCAGGAGATTGCCACTAATTCCAGATATAGTTGGACAGGCAACTTATGAGTGAAGGCTGTGGATCTGTACCATAGGTACATGATCTCTGGAAGGCTGAGCTAATGGAGATAAATTTAAAATAAGGGTAAAGGTCATGGAAGGGATATGATGTCATGGCCTGGAACTGAGGGTATAATAAGCGGACCATTGTAATGAGTGTTGGACATCTGGCTACTGAGCTGAGTAACTGTAAAGTGAGGCCTCCCTCAGTCTTCGCATCATCATGTGCGTTGTCTGTGAGTATCATTCCCTCTAATAAATCTATAAGTGAAAGACGCTGCATCATTAGAGCAAAGAAGGTTAAGAAAGTAAATAAAGAGAAACTGTTCCCATTGGCGGAAGGGTTGAGGACCAGAAGGCACAGATATTTAAGGGGATTGGCAAAAGAACCAAAGGCAACAAGAGGAAACACGTTTTTACGAGCGAGTAGTTATGATCTGGAATGCGCTGCCTGGAAGGGTGGTGGAGGCAGATTCAGTCGTGGCTTTAGGAATTGGATAAATACTTGAAGCAAAAAAATTTGCAGGGCTATGGGGACAAAGCAGGGAAATGAGATCAACTGGATTGCTCTAACAAAGAGCTGGCAGGGGTTTGATGGGCTGAATGGCCTCCTCCTGTGCTGTAACTGTTCTATGATTCTATGATCTCGAGTTCTCAATCCTGGCACAGAGACAATGACACCAAGCTTGTTTCTCCAGCATTTCTATGACTTCCCGTTTGGCCTCTGGTCTGCACTAGCCCACCTGGGGGTGTGACCCAGTGGTGAGACTGACTTCCACCCCGACGCTAAGTTTAAAAGTGACACAAACATTTATGATATTGAGCTATGGTGTTTTGACCTTGGCCAAAGTTGAAATTGTCCCCTTGTTTTTTTTAAATTCATTCATGGGATGTAAACATCGCTGGCAAGGCCAACGTTTATTGCCCATCCCTAATTGCCCTTGAGAAGGTGGTGGTGAGCCGCTGCCTTGAACTGCTGCAGTCCGTGTGGTAAATGTTCTCCCACAGTGCTGTTAGGAAGGGAGTTCTAGGATTTTGACCCAGCGACGATGAAGGAACGGCAATATATTTCCAAGTCAGGATGGTGTGTGACTTGGAGGGGAACGTGCTGGTGGTGGTGTTCCCGTGCGCCTGCTGCTCTTGTTCTTCTAGGTGGTAGGGGTCGCAGGTTTGGGAAGTGCTGTCGAAGAAGCCTTGGCGAGTTGCTGCAGTGCATCTCGTGAATGGTACACACTGCAGCCACAGTGCGCCGGCGGTGAAGGGAGTGAATGTTTAGGGTGGTGGATGGGGTGCCAATCAAGCGGGCTGCTTTGTCCTGGATGGTGTCGAGCTTCTTGAATGTTGTTGGAACTGCACTCATCCAGGCAAGTGGAGAGTATCCCATCACACTCCTGACTTGTGCCTTGTAGATGGTGGAAAGGCTTTGGGGAGTCAGGAGGTGAGTCACTCGCCGCAGAATATCCAGCTTCTGACCTGATCTTGTAGCCACAGTATTTATATGGCTGGCCCAGTTTAGTTTCTGGTCAATGGTAACCCCCAAGGATATTGATGGTGGGGGATTCAGCGATGGTAATGCTGTTGAGTGTAAAGGGGAGGTGGTTAGACTCTCTTGTTGGAAATGGTCATTGCTTGGCGTGAATGTTACTTGCCACTTATCACTCGTTAAAGCAGGACTGTTGAGAATAAGATGCAGATGAATCCAAACATAACTGAACCATCCAGCTGTGCTAAAGGGCAACCCTTAGAGCAGCGCAGAGAAAGCCAACGTAGGTTTCTGTTGCTGATGGTGGCTTTTATAGACAAAGTAGCAGTGTGATTATACCTTCAGTTAGTTGATGAGTTGTCAAGCTCATCAAGATAAAAGCTGACAGTACTTGCGAACAGAACACTTTCAGGACCCTAATGTGAGCAACGAGCTCTCTCAGTTCAGGTACAGCACAGAGCTTGGCAGAGCAAAGCTCCCACTACTCTGTCCTAACCATAGAAAGGCACCCCCAACTGAACCAGTGAGACCTTTCCAATACTATACCGGCCATCCTTCCGGTCTCTCGGAGCGGGTTTGCTAACCTTGCGGCAAGTTAGGGGGTATTTGTGCACTCTAGGCCTATGTCCAGAAGGAACTGGGTTGAGACTGCCCAAACTCATTTAACAGAGGACGTTTGAGAGCCAGAAGAGCAATGAGATCTTCATAGTTCAGTCTGGGCAGGATTTGAACCCAGAGGTGAAAGTACTATGTGCTTAACTGACAGCTCTTCCCACCCTCCCATCACTAATCACTTTGTAATTCATTTGCCGACGGTCTTGCTTTTGTTTTGCCATTTGTGATTTTTTTTTTGTGTGTCGTTGCACAGGGGAGGGGAGAGTCTGTGCAGTGTGAGGCAACTCCTCCTGGCAATCTCAATAATCCCAGCACGTTGCCATAGAAACCCACCACTCGTGCATTTTAAGAAAGGGTCAGGTGGAGATCCAGCACCTGAGTAATATGTTACACTTCACATCAGTGACTGATCAAAACGGATAATAAACGTTAGCACTGGTGTGTATCAGAAGGAACCGATTACAGTCGAGTTATACATTTTTTTATAATTAATAATGTGCTGGGTGAATAAAAATATGGTGGGTCAGTGCCACATCGTCATTTCTAACGGTATCACTCACCTTCTCCGGGGGTCTTTTCCACAAGTCCACTATCTTGTATGGGAATAAAGGTCTTGCTAATGGCCAAACTGGCTCGAGGCTTATGAATTTTGTTCTCTAGTTCTGTGCCAGTCTGACCACCTTAATTAGCTTCCTTCTTTACTTGTCTATACCTTTAATTGAAGGCCTACACCATCATGTCGCCCCTCAATTTTCTTTCATTAACTTAGTTGCCTCCTGAAAGAATTCCAGTAGATCTGTAAGGCGTGGCCTAGTCTTTCTAAAACCACCCTGACTGATCCTTATGATTCCTGGCAGTTGGTTGTTCAGGTGTCCTTTTATAATATCTCATAGTGAAACAAAGTGCACAATCTGGTGTCTTTGTGCTGATTGAATTGCATTCATTGGCTCTTTACCACTTGTCTCGTTGCAGGAAAAAACTAAAATTGTGGAACCGCTGGATTATGAGAGTGTCATTGTGCAACGGAAAACACAGATTCAGAATGATCCTCTGCGGGACCTTTTGCAATTCCCATTGGACGAGGTCTCGGTAAGTAAGCTGATTTATGCAGCTTATGTGTTGTGCAAAAATTCTAACGGTGCTTCAGGGTTTTGGACACGAAGGATAGTCACAGGTGAGGCACTGAGAGAGACGGGGTTGGATCATAGGAACAGGAGGAGGCCATTCAGCCCCTCGAGCCTGTTCCGCCATTCAGTTAGACCATTGCTGATCTGCACCTCAACTCCATTTTCCCGCTTTTGTTCCCTATCCCTTGATATCCTTACCTAACAAAAATGTATTGATCTCAGTCTTGAAAGTTCCAATTGTCCCCCAGCATCCACAGCCTTTTGGGGGAGAGAGTTCCAGATTTCCACTACCCTTTGTGTGGAAAAAGTGCTTCCTGATTTCACTCCTGAATGGCCGAGCTCTAATTTTTAAGATTATGCCCTCTTGTTCTTGATGAGTAAATAGTTTCTCCGTATCAACCCTATTAAATCCTTTTAACATTCCAAACACCTCGATCAGATCACCCCTCCCATAGTCAAGGGAATACAAACCGAATAGCAATGCCCATGGAACCCTATCCCAACACTGGAAATCTTCAGGAGACGAAGGTAGAAAATTTGGGGAAGAAAAATAAAAGATTCATTGTAACTTAGAGAAAAAACAACTTGTGCCTTTAGCATAATGAAACAAAGAGGTGAAAACGGAGGGCTAGGGGAGGAGACCAAAGACATGGCTTTGATGGGACTTGTAAAGGAGGTGGAGAGGGTTAGTCAGGGCATTACAGAGAATGGGGTGAACACAGTTGTAGGGTCTACCAGCAAAAAATGAAGCGTGGGGGAGAGAGGGAGGCCTGAGTGGATGGCATGAGCTGGCCTGTTGATTTGGAGATTGTTGCAGAGATCGGGAGAGGTGAAGCCATGGAATTTTAAAAAATAAAATAAATAAATATTTGAAAAAGGTCAATTTAAAAGAGCACGGGAACGGACCAAGTGGATAGCACTTTCAGAGTCCGTGCAAAGGTACAATGGGCTGAATGGCCTCCTGCACAGCTACAATGTTCTATAATGAGTTCTGTGGGCAATGGGCAATTTAATTCCAAAGTGTTGATTTCTGTGCAATGAATATGATAAATGACCGTAAGGCTTAATTGAGATTCAGTTACGCAGCTAATCCATCTCTTTACCATCCAAAAAATATATCTAAATTTCTTTGAGGTTTCTGAATACAGTATCGTTCTTTTCCTGAATAGATTTCTACAATTCCATGCCAGAGAAGAACCCTCCGCTCCACACTGCCTTCGGATGCTGAAAAATTGGCACAAAGCCTGCTGGTCAAAGAGGTACAAGACTTGGAAAATGTGATCCACTGACTGCCTGTTTATTAACTCTTGTTTCAAATCGGAGCCATTGATTAGCCTGTTTAAGCTGTACCAGTTCTTGTCACATTTGAAGTGAGGGCGCTTTGCAAAACTAGAATCAGAACCTTAAACATGGAAAAATATGACTACTTGATGCGATTTATGGTGTAATGATAAAAATGGTGAAAAAGAATGTTTTAGCAATGAAGTAGAATGCTGAGAAATCTTTCCTATCATCTATAGCTGTTACCTTTTCTAATAGAAGGTAGAATTGGTGTTTCCTCTAAACTTTATCAATGTCACAAAAGTATTACTAAATCATGTCAAGAGGAAATAGATATGACAGACATGTCTGTTTCTCCCTCTGCCGAGCACATGCACTATCTCTCTCTGTTTCTCTCTCTCTCTCTCTCTCTCTCTCTCTCTACCACTCTCTCTCTCTACCTCTCTCTCTCTCTCTCTCTCTACCTCTCTCTCTCTCTCTACCTCTCTCTCTCTCTCTCTCTTTCTCTCTCTCTGTGTCACGCCCTCTCTCTGTTGGGTGCCCCCTCTGAACTCCCGCTCTCCCCCGCCACCCTTTCTGTATTGTGGACACTCTGTGTCGCGCACACTCCCTCTCTCCGTTTCCTTTGCTTTTTCTCTCCCCCCTCTATCTGTTCACCGTGCTCTCTCTCTCTCTCTCACATGCTGTCACTCTCTGTCCCTATCATTTATATTTGTATATAATAGATAAATGTGTGCAAAAATAAGTATACATATTTATATCACTTGTTGCTCCACTGCAGTTGCAAAATTCTGCTGAATAGCAGATGTAATGAGGAAGCAGTTGCGACCATCGTTGAGATTATGCTGTGGTTTGAACTGTAATACTAAAATAAATTTTTTTTTAAAAGGCGTGGTATTTTAGTCATGACGTGGTAGGGAGATGTAAAGATCAGTGAGGTCCCTGCTCTCTGCTAAGTTAGCTCATCGCAGCCAGGGGCAGGTGAGACAGAAAGAGAAGACTTGCATTCCTACCTCAGGACGTCCCACAGTGCTTTACAGCCAAAGAAGTATTTTTGAAATATACCCACTGTTGTAATGTAGGAAATGCGGCAGCAAATTTGTGCACAGCAAGATCCCACAAACAGCAATGTGATAATGACCAGATAATCTGTTTTAGTGATGTTGGTTGAGGGATAAATATTGGCCAGGACACTGGGGAGAACTCCCCTGTTCTTCTTCGAAATAGTGCCATGGGATCTTTTACGTCCACCTGAGAGGGAAGATGGGGCCTCGGTTAACGTCTCACCTGAAACATGGCACCTCCGACAGTGCAGCACTCCTTTAGTACTGCAGTGGAGTGTCAGCCTGGATTATATGCTGAAGTCTCTGGAGTGGGTCTATGAACCCACGACCTTCTGACTTGCAGGCGAGAGTGCTACCAACTGAGCCACGACTGACCCATGGTGAGAGAGGTGCAAGTGGAACTGGTGTCTTTGGGCTAGTAAGGGAACAATGAGCCAGGGTTTCTGCTCTTGGTTGTTGTCCAGTAACTCTTGCTGCAACATGATTGTGGGCGGAAGTTGGTGAGGACTGGATCAGGCTCCACTTTGCTCTTTTTCCCTCTCTCGCCCAGATAGGTGAATAAACCTGGAGGTAAAGAATCGTCATTGGCGCAAGGTACCAGGAGGATGACAGTAGCTACAAAATTAGAGTTAGTGCCTTCAGAAGAGGAGGGGCGAAAGTGACCAGATACCTCACGAGTGATGTCGTCCCATGTAGCCAAAGGAGGACGAACAAACTTGCATTTGTCTAGTGATTTCACATTTTCACTGTTTTGTACGCAAATGAGACAGCTAATTTGCACACAGCATAATCCCACAAACGGCAAGTAAGATTGAGCAGCTAATCTCTTCTGGTGCTGCTGGTTGAGGAATTAATGTTGGCTAGGGTCTTTTATAAGAGAGCAGACAGGGCCTCAGTTTAATGTCTCATCCGAAAGATGGCACCTCCGACTGTGCAGCACTCCCTCGGTACTGCACTGGGCATGTCAGTCTAGATTAGGTGCTCAAGTCCTTGGAAGGGGACTTGAACCTACAACTTTCTGTCTCAGGTGAGCGTGCTAACACTGGGCCACAACTGACACATCGTGCATTACACAGTCTGTTGGTAATAGATGGATTTTCAATTGGAGAGAGAGAATTCCAAGTTCTTGTAACCCAAGAAAATCTGTTGCATTGTCCTAATGAAAATATAAATATTTCTGTTTCCATCCCTTCCCCTGACTATTAGAATCGAGTTTCTGTTTTGTAACAGAATTTGAAAATAAATTATAGATAACCTTTTTAGTATAATACAAGCTTCTCCCTAATAGATGTGCTGTCTTTCTTTCTGTATTTAATATAGTATGCCTTACTCTATTTAAGTTTGTAGTCACGTAGAATATTGGCTATCCTGAGGAAACATTATCAGGCCATTTCCCATTTACTGAATGGTTCCTGAGTATGATGTGGGCAGTATAGGTGTCACTATTAGAGAACAGAGGAAAACCCTCTTTTAGTTATCTGGTTGTCTGTTCAGATTTTACAATTTAACTAATAAACATCTCTTCTGGTCCATTTCTGGATACTAAGAAAAAAGAACTTGCATTTATATGGTGCATTTCACAACCCCAGGATGTCCCAAAGCGCTATACAGCAAATTAAGTAATTTTGAAGTGTAGTCACTGTTGTAATGTAGGAAATGCGACAGCCAATTTGCGCACAGCAAGATCCCACAAACATCAATGAGATAATGACTAGATCATTTGTTTCTTGTGGTGTTGGTTGAGGGATAAATGTTGGCCAGGACACTGGGAAGAATTCCTCCACTCATGTTTGAAAAGTACCTTGAGATCTTTTGCATCTACCTGAGAGGACAGATGGGGCCCCAGTTTAACGTGCCGAAAGATGGCACCTCCGACAGTGCAGCACTCCCTCAGTACTGCATCAATGCGTCAGCCTAGATTATGCACTCCAGTCTCTGGAGTGGGACTTGAGCCCACAAACTTCTGACTCAGAGGCAAGAGTGTTACCAACAAGCTAAGGCTAACATAAGCAGCTGTAAGAGTGAATAAATCTTTTAAGTGACTGTGTTGTAATTCTTCAGAACGTTGAAGGCCTGTCTTAACTAAAGCCTCTGAAAAGGTTAGTTGTTCTTGTGAGTGTGATTACTTGGGCGAGGCAGATTTGATGACAGTAATGATTGTAGATTCAAAATTGCATTGAGCATAACCTAAAACTCCTTGGTGCAAAAAGAAGGAAGTAAATATTTGAGGCATGGTGGCATGCTATTCAGGTTTTTTTGCCTTCAATTCACAACACGCAGCTAAATCGTCCTCTGAATTCTATTACAGAGATAAGGTTTTTATGTTTAGCATTCACAGAAGAAAAGGGAATTGGATATATACTTGAAAAGGAAACATTTGCGGGTCTATAGGGAATGAGCAAGGGAGTGGGACTAATTGGTAGCTCTTTCAAAGAGCCGCCACAGGCACGATGGGCCAAATGGCCTCCTTCTGTGCTGTATGATTCTATAAGAAAATTGCATTGGTTGCAGTGACTTACTCACAGTCAGCTTAGACATCCTTTCCCCATATCCTTTTTACCTTTTACTTACTCAAAAAAAAAATTATCCAATTCCTTTTTGAAAGCTTTAATGGATTCTACATCCATATATACCTCATCAAAACCCCTCATAATATTGAACACCTCTCAATTTCTCAAGTCTCTTCTCAGAACTAAATCCTCTCGTTCCTGGTGTCACCTTTGTGAATCTTTTCTATACCCTCCCTATGACCCTGACATCTTCCCCTAAAGTAGGGTGCCCGATGCTGAACACACTATTTTAACTACAGCCCAACCAATGATTTGTTTGGATTCAGTATTACCTCTATTCTTTTGTACTCTGTGCTCCTATTTATAAAATCTAGGGTCCCCTATAGCAAATTTTTACCAACATGTCCTCCTACTCGTTGCTCTTTGTGGGATCTTGCTGTTTGCCAATTGGCTGCCGTGTTTTCTACATAACAACAGTGACTACACTTCAAAAGTAATTAATTAGCTGTAAAGTGCTTTGGAATATCCTGAGGATGTGAAAGGCGTTACATAAATGCAACTTGTTTCCCTAGGCCAAAAAAACAACCGTTAACCACTACTTTATATTTTCAGTCTTTTAACCAACTTCCTATCCAGACCCACCTCCGATGCAGCACCTTATCAAATACCTCTTGAAAATCCATAGACGCAAGATCCACAGCCTTTATCATTACACTCTGTAATTTCCTCAAAGAATCTATTAAATTTGTCATGACTTGCCTTTTACAAATCCATGTTGGCTGTCCTTAATTAACCCAAGACTTTGTAAATGAATATCAATTTTATCCTGTATGGACTTTTGAGGTGGGGTAATGGAGTTAAACGAACCCTGGATGGATTTAATAAGCATTTGGATATTGAATGGGACTGTGCAGGCTTGTTGTCAATGCATAAGGTAAAATGGGCCGAAGAGCCTTTCTCACTCTTGCTATCTGCAAAAGAATGCCAGATTACATCAGAATTACTATTCAGAACAGCCTTTAAATTGAAATTGATCAAAATTAATGATTTGAGGAAAATTAGATTGAGGAGTAGTATTTTTTAAAAACATGATATTTTTAAAAGTGATGCATCACCTTTGTAGGAATTGGGACATCGCGAAGGGTCGCTCCCTGTTGCTTTTGCTGCATTTGGTATAACTGTGCTGATCATCTTATCTTGTGTGTGGTCATTTATTTACAGTGCATCAGGACCTATAATTCAGACTGGCACCTGGTAAACTACAAATACGAAGGTTACGCAGGAGATTTCAGATCGTTGCCAAGGTAAGATTTTTACTTCAGTTTGTTGTGATTAAGCTATCCCGGGTGTCCAAACTATGGTCCCCGAGCCCTGCCTTGGAGTCCTATTTGTAATTGCTTAGAATCATAGACTGATACAGCACAGAAGGTGGCCATTCAGCCCATCGTGTCTGTGCCAGCTCTTTGAAAGAGCTATCCAATTAGTCCCATTCACCTGCTCTTTCCCCATAGCCCTGCAAATTTCTCCCGTTCAAGTATTTATCCAATTCCCTTTTGAAAGTTACCTATTGAACTCTTCTTCCACCACCTTTTCAGGCAGTGATAACTCGCTGCTTAAAAAAATTTCTCCGCATGTCCCCTCTGGTTCTTTTGCCAAATACCTTAAATCTCTGTCCTCTGGTTATCGACCCTTCTGCCAGTGGAAACAGTTTCCCCTTATTTACTCTCTCAAAACCCTTCATAATTTTGAACACCTCCATCAGATTTCCCCTCAACCTTCTCTGTTCTAAAGAGAACAGTCCCAACTTCTCCAGTCTCTCCAAATAACTGAAGTCCCTCATCCCTGGTACCGTTCCAGAAAATCGCTTCTGCACCCTCTACAAAGCCTTGACATCCTTCTTAAAGTGTGGTGCCCAGAATTTAACACAATACTCCAGCATAACGAGAGATTTATAAAAGTTTAGCATAACTTCCTTGCTTTTGTACTCAATGCCTCTATTTATAAAGCCAAGGATCCTGTATTCATTTTTCATATCCTTATCAACTTTTTTTTATTTGTTCGTGGGATGTGGGCGTCGCTGGCAAGGCCGGCATTTATTGCCCATCCCTAATTGCCCTTGAGAAGGTGGTGGTGAGCCGCCTTCTTGATCCGCTGCAGTCCGTGTGGTGACGGTTCTCTCACAGTGCTGTTAGGAAGGGAGTTCCAGGATTTTGACCCAGCGACGATGAAGGAACGGCGATATATTTCCAAGTCAGGATGGTGTGTGACTTGGAGGGGAACGTGCATGTGGTGTTGTTCCCATGTGCCTGCTGCCCTTTTCCTTCCAGGTGGTAGAGGTTGCGGGTTTGGGAGGTGCTGTGGAAGAAGCCTTGGCGAGTTGCTGCAGTGCATCCTGTGGATGGTACACACTGCAGCCACTGTGCGCCGGTGGTGAAGGGAGTGAATGTTTAGGGTGGTGGATGGGATGCCAATCAAGCGGGCTGCTTTGTCCTAGATGGTGTCAAGCTTCTTGAGTATTGTTGGAGCTGTACTCATCCAGGCAAGTGGAGAGTATTCCATCACACTCCTGATTTGTGCCTTGTAGATGGTGGAAAGACTTTGGGAGTCAGGAGGTGAGTCACTGACTCCATAAACATCATAACTCCATGACGTTATGATGGAGGGAAGGCCATTGATGAAGCGGTTGAAGATGGTTGGGCCTAGGACACTGCCCTGAGGAACTCCTGCAGCAATGTCCTGGGGCTGAGATGATTGGCCTCCAACAACCACTACCATCTTCCTTTGTGCTAGGTATGACTCCAGCCATTGGAGAGTTTTCCCCCTGATTTACATTGACTTCAATTTTACTAGGGCTCCTTGGTGCCACACTCGGTCAAATGCTGCCTTGATGTTAGGGGAAGTCACTCTCACCTCACCTCTGGAATTCAGCTCTTTTGTCCATGTTTGGACCAAGGCTGTAATGAGGTCTGGAGCCGAGTGGTCCTGGCGGAACCCAAACTGAGCATCGGTGAGCAGGTTATTGGTGAGTAAGTGCCACTTGATAGCACTGTCGACGACACCTTCCATCACTTTGCTGATGATTGAGAGTAGACTGATGGAGCGGTAATTGGCCGGATTGGATTTGTCCTGCTTTTTGTGGACAGGACGTACCTGGGCAATTTTCCACATTGTCGGGTGGATGCCAGCGTTGTAGCTGTACTGGAACAGCTTGGCTAGAGGCGCAGCTAATTTTGGAGCACAAGTCTTCAGCACCACAGCTGGGATGTTGTCGGGGCCCATAGCTTGTCCTTCAAAGATTTCTGTATGTGCACAGGTCTCTCTGTTCCTGCACCCCTTTTAAAATTGTACCATTTAGTTTATATTGCCTCTCCTCTTTCTTCCTACCAAAATTATCACTACAGAATTCTCAGTGATAAATTTCACCTGCCCTGTGTCTGCCCATTTCACCAGTTTGTCTATGTTCTCCTGAAGTCTGCTACTATCTCCCTCACTCTTTTCTGAGTTTCGTGTCATCTACGAACTTTGAAATTATATCCTCTATACCCACGTCCAGGTTATTAATATATATCAAAAAGAGCAGTGGTCCTAATACTGACCCCTGGGGAACACCACTGTATACTTCCCTCCAGTCTGAGAAACAGCCATTCACCACTACTCTCCGCTTTCTGTTCCTTAGCCAATCTTTGATTCCAATCCCCTTTTAACTCACTGAAATTAGCTCTCTTCCAGTTGAGTATTTTTACGTTTGATTGTTCCTTGTCCTTTGCCATAACTATTCTAAACCGAATGATTTAGGTTAATAATTATTTGCTTATTGTTTGAAATTTGTGTGAGGTTTGGAAAGGGCTCTTTGTGCTGTTGCCTCATTGGTGAATTAATCCTAAATAGATCTGCATGAGATCTATGCGTTTGCATGTATATATTCACACGTACACTTTTTCTTTTCCTCTTTCTTCTCTCTTGTCCATCACTTTTTTGTTCTTTCTTTGTCTTTCTCTCTCTTCTCTCTTTTTGTCTCTTTCTCTAACTCTCTCGATCTCTCTTTATGTATTGTGTGTGTGTGTGTGTGTATATATTTAACACACGTGTGTGTGTGTGTGTGTGTGTGTGTGTGTGTGTGTGTGAGATATATATAGTATATTATGTGCACGTGAGATTCCATGATACACACCTATGTGGCCAAGAAGATGCAATGTTTGGATTTACCTGCTCCAGTAGACTGATGAAGCTTTATGCCGGTACAGTTGAGAGAAATAGACTGGCCAAGGTTTCCCACCCATTTGCTTTGATAGGTGAAAGTTCATGGGCTGGTGCTCAGAAGGGGAAAACCTCGGCGAGCCTGTCCAAAGGAAAGACCCCCTAACCCCCTAACCCCCTTCCCCCACCTCCCACCCTGGCAATACCACATAATGTAACGTGTGAGCAGCAACATTGTTCCTTACCTTTACTCTCCATACCGACCAGGCAAGCCCAAAATCTCAAGCGGTTCTTGGGGAAGAATTAAATGCAACTCTATTCTGATAATTAGAATAAATAAAGTATATTAGATTTTGACAGGTGGTTTAATCATGAATGAGTTTATTATCTTTCATCTGACCTTCTGGGGAAGAAAGCACACGGCAAGGAAGGTTGAATTCCACAAGTACAGGGGGTGTGATTAAAGGCCTCGCTGTTTCCCAGCTAAATTGCCTGCACACTCTCTCCCTTGCCCTTGAGTGTCTGGCGAGGCCGGCATTTATTGCCCATCCCTAATTGCTCTTGAGAAGGTGGTGGTGAGCCGCCTTCTTGAACCGCTGCAGTCCGTGTGGTGAAGGTTCTCCCACCGTGCAATGCCCTGGCTTTGTGGCCTAGAGAACCAGATCCCCATCGAGTGACAGACCAGTTGATCAGCTCAATAAGTTTAATTGCGTTTAAATGAAAGATGTTCAGGTCCTGTGATCTGACCGGGTGGATGGATACTGTACTTGGAGACTATAGTGCTGCTGTCTGCAATACAATTCTGTGTTCTTTAACAAACTTTACTCCGGATTCAAAACATTCCAGATTGGTTTGCCTGACAGAAAAATACCCATTTTAAACAGCATGTGTTGGTAACATTCACCCATGGCATTGCTCACCCTGATGTGGACAATGGCCTGTTTAATAGAACAGGAACGTTACACCCTGTAATGCATATTGTATTCTGCTGTTAAGGTGGAGCTGCCTGTAATGTGGCCTATCCCTTTATGGCCACAGGATTGGAGGCCAGTCCCTCTTTGTCACCTCCTGAGGTGAATCAGAGGGTGACTGTTCTTAAGTTGATTGGCAGCATCAAGAAATGTTGGGCTATATACCTTTATTTTGGGGGGATTGCTCTATATCTGTAACAATGCGTGACATGCAATCGAAGGGAACATACGAAAATAATGGGCAGGAAAAGACCAGCTGGTCCATCAAGCCTGCTCCACACTCATAATGGCCGGAGCATCCTGATTAGACACTTCCGCAGCCATGCAATCTCCTGGAAGAGGCAAAGAAACAAAAAAAAACCCAGGGCCAATAAGGGAAAAAATACTCTGGAAAATTCCTCTCCGATCCCCTCAGGTGATTGAAACCAGTCCAGGAGATCACATGGACCAAGTGTTAGATACTTACCTTCTCTATGATGCGATCTCTGCCCGATCCAGCTCCCTCTTGAAGAGAGAGTCAGCACCCACCACACCAGCCGGCAGAGGCTCACTACTGTCTGGGAAAAGAAGAAACGCCCAACATCCAGACTATTCCTACTCTTCCATGGTTTAAACTCATGTCCCCTGGTCCTCCTCAACCTGTCACACTGGGTATTCAATACAAAGTGATATTAACAGAGGTAATGAGGGCCCATAAGGGGGAATGGTGTCTCATATCAGAACGTATCTCTCCAATGTAATTTTCATGCTTTTTTTAATGTTTGCTTATGTCTAAAGTAACTATACTGTATTTTGATTATTGTTTCCTGTAGCAAAGTACATCAGCCAGAAAAGTTGCCTGTCCAGCTGTTTGAAGTTGATGAAGATGTAGATAAAGATGAGGTAGGTGGTCTACTTTTCTGTGAACAGCCCCAAGACAAAACGTATTTTGTCCATGTAATCGAGAGAAGAGGTGGTGAGGTGTTGTAAGGGTGCAATGATCGCGTATAAACTGTGCAGTTTACGAAGCCAGAGGAACCCAAGATCCTGTTAACGCCCGATAATGTGCGAACAACTTAAAATTATACGAACTTACAAGCTGCTTGGTGCCCACAATTGTGGAGCAGAGCCTGGTGCAGCCCATGGCTGGGGAAAGAGGGCCTGGAGTGGGCCGAGAATGGGGAACAGAGCCTGGTGCAGCCCTTGGCTGGGGAAAGAGGGCCTGGAGTGGGCCGAGAATGGGGAAGAGAGCCTGGTGCAGCCCTTGGCTGGGGAAAGGGGGCCTGGAGTGGGCCGAGAATGGGGAGCAGAGCCTGGTGCAGCCCTTGGCTGGGGAAAGAGGGCCCGGAGTGGGCCGAGAATGGGGAGCAGAGCCTGGTGGGGGGAGCACCAGAGGTACAAAACCAAGGCTTCAAAGTATTGGGGACTCGAGAGAGAACAAGGGGACGTGGAATGCCGGAAAGGAACCGGAGGCATGACTAGTTAGCCTATTGGAGGGAAATGGAAGGAAGTTGGGGATCAGGAGCTTGGTGGGAAGGAGGTGGATCTTTCCACCGTCCCCTTTTTTGTTCCTTTTATTTCCACTCTCCTTCCTCGGAGGATCTGTGGCTCCCCCTCTGCTGATATCCACAAATACCTGCTGAGGCCTCCCCACCTCACCACATTAATAGCCAAGTCTCTCTCTCCACCTGGATATCTTAAACCAAAACAGTATGTGTCTGGACAAATCACTGTGTGTGTGTGTGTGTGTGTGTGTGTGTGTGTGTGTTTGTGTTGACTTCCACCTGATTAATTCCCCTTCCCCCAGAGATCTTCCTTGTCCCTGATTTAATGCTTCTCCTAAAAGCCCCACCAAGGAAGGAGTTTGGTCATTAAAGGCCATGACCATGAATCTGTGACACGTCGATGCCTCTCTCCGAAGGGGGTGAAGCACATCTTGGCCCTTGTTGTATTTTTCTGAAATAGGCTATTCTACTTATCCTTCCTCCCTCCGCATCAAAAGAAAGCCTTATATTTATTTATCATGTTGCTCAGGAGCCTCTTAAATCCCTTCAAGTACAACTCAGTACTTTGCAGTGACTGATACATGGGCGAGTGAATAAGTTAAGTGAGCAGCACAGACCGATATGTAGATTGATGCCGTTGGTGGGGTTGATGAATTTTGTTGGAACCTAATTTTAGTTTCAAGTCAGTAAGGTGGTTGAGTGAATGTGATCTCAGCCTTGGCTCAGTTGGTAGCACTCTCCCTTGCCTCTGAGTCAGAAGGTTGTGGATTCAAATCCTACTCCAGAGACTTGAGCACAAAATCCAGGCTGACACTCCAGTGCAGTACTGAGGGAGTTCTGCACTGTTGGAGGTGCTGACTTGCAGATGAGACGTTATACCGAGGCCCCATCTGCCCTCTCAGGTGACGTAAAAGATCCCATGACACTATTTCGAAGAAGGGTATTGGAGTTCTCCCCGGTGTCCTGGCCAAAATTTATCCCTCAACCAACATCACTAAAACAGATTATCTGGTCATTATCTCATTGCTGTTTGTGGGATCTTGCTGTGCGCAAATTGGCTGCCGTGTTTCCTACCATTGCAACAGAGACTACACTTCAAAAGTACTTCACTGGCTGTAAAGCACTTTGGGACGTCATGGGGTTGTACAAGGCGCTATATAAATGCAAGTCTTTCTTTTTCTTTTAAGTAACAATATGATTGGTTCTCTTCAGATTCAGCATCAAAATGGTGGTGTGAATAATAAATTGACAAGTGGCCCAAGTAATGTAGTTCAGCTTGACATTGTGGTTACTCAGAGACACGAGATGTTTGTTCATTCTTGATGCTTTTCTTTCAGGACGTTGCATCGATCTGCTCACAGAAAGGAGGAATTATCAAGGAAGGGTGGCTGTACAAAGCCAATATGAACAGCACCATTAGTGTTACAATGAGGGTAAGATGATGTCAGCGGTGAGTCATACAAGAAGTGGTGTAGAACGGAAGTTGTTTCAACCTCTCCACAGGGCTGAAATGCAGCAAGATCAACGCCCGAATTAAATTGAGGGGAGAATAAAATGTAGTTTCTGTTTTCATCCTCTTGCTGTGGAACGGATTCTGCCAGCAGACTCTTGTACTTTATATAGCGTGAGCGACTGTATTCGCTGCCACTTCAGTAACGGAATTGTTTATGTCTAAAAGCCACTTAAAAACAGCAGCCACAACATTGTGAGAAATAAGCTGGTTCAAAAGAGGAAATGAGATTAATCTAGAACTAGTAGGCATTTAATGGGCGAGAGTGGGCCAGGATTGACTGACAATTGTTGACCATTTAAGCACTGAAAAGTCTTCAGCAGTTAAAAAATGTGCTGCTTTTTTTTCATGCAAGATGTGTAACAGTGAGTTTGTGTGATCTGGTACTGACTAGGAATTTAGGCATCTGTAACGGTAGAACATTTATTCATTCACAAATTTATTCTCGATTTACCTGAATTGCCACTGCTCCAACCTTACTGGAATCCCTGAGACTTGAGAGGAAGCAAATTGATGTGGGTAGTTGTTATTTTTGAACATCGCAACTGTTCAGTGAAGTTAGATAATTTGTTTTCCTTGTTGATTTGTAGAAAATGTTTGGGTTTGTACACGATTAAAAATGGAGACTAGAAGTGCATCAGCAGCAACTTATTTCTACAGCACTCCATGTGTTTGGGAAGATATCGCCAAGCATTTAACATCGAGGGGGAAGATCGGTGGTAGACGAGCAGGAGGGATAATGGAAAACGGAGGGTTAGGATGGGAGGCTGAAGACACGGCCTACGAGGAGGATTTTTTTGAAGCTGGGAGGGTGGTCGTAAAGCAGAAGGATGAAGGGGAGGGATTTGTGGGGAGCAGGGCCTAGCGACTGAAGGAGCGACCAGCAATGGTGGAGTGGAGAACAGGGAGTAACTTGGTGATAAAGGACACAGGTGCAGCCGACACACAAGGCTGGCAGAGATCAGAGATGGGGCGGTGTGAGGCCATGGAGGGAATTGAAGGGAGGATGATAATTTTGAGGTATTTCTTCAGGTTTTTAGAAGTCTAAGAAACTCTTATGACATTCCCACTAATTTTGTTTTTGTTTATTCTTGGGATGTGGGCGTCGCTGGCAAGGCCGGCATTTATTGCCCATCTGTAACTTCAAAGGGTACTTAAGAGTCAACCACATTGATGTGGGACTGGAGTCAGATATAGGCCAGACCGGGTAAGGACGGCAGGTTTCCTTCCCTAAAGGACATTAGTGAAGCAGTTGGGTTTTTACGACAATCCGACAGCTTTACGGTCACTTTTACTGAGACCAGCTTATTATTTCCAGATTTTTTAAAAAACTGATTCTCTGCATTACTAATCCAGTAACATGAGCACTGCACTGCTGTACGCTATTCTACTAAAATACCAACTGTAACTTGAATTTAAAATGAATTCTTAGCAAACTCTACCTAGGCTGTGATGGGGATGAGTGACACTAGTTCTGCGGATCAACTGCCCATTATAGAAACCACCCTCATTCTCCTTTCTGTTGAAGTTATTGGAAATGATAATCGGACGGTTTCTATAACGGGCGACTGATCCGCAGCAACAGTTCTACACATCAGCAGCAAGTTGAAAATCTACCACACGGTAATAGAAGGTAAACAAGTCAAACATAAAAGTTTTTTTTTAAAATCCGATTACAACCTTGAGTTGATAGATTATTGAACGCATACTTTTTGTTTATTTTTGTATAATCTTCAAGAAATTCTAAACTCATACTTTCATGTAATTATTACATTTGGTCTTGTAAATACCTGTTTTTCTAAGTGATCCGCGGTCTGCTTCTCCGTGCAGTATAATGCTTGGTTTCCCATGTGTTGGATACCAATGTCCTTTCCGTCCCTTTTCCCTTGTGTCTCTGCTGGGACAACATCAAACAACACCTCAGTTTACATTTTGCAACACAGCACTTGAAGACCTGGGCCCTGCTAAGGCCAAATACAACTTCAACATCACCTCTTCAGACATGAGATACACCCCAAGAACATTTGCTTCCTCTCACACTTTCATTCTTCTGACTCGCATTGAGCAATGCCACAGGAGATCTGCTAGATATATATAAAATATTGCCCTTTCCAAGCCCACTAAAGTGATGCTTCTTTGTGACAGGAAAGGCCTTGCACCCTTGCTGCGATATTTGTAAGGAACTTACAAATTATTCATCTTTTGGATGAGACATTAAACTGAGGCCTCGTCTGCTCTCTCAGTTGGATGTAAAAGATCCCATGGCAATATTTTGAAGGTGTCCTGGACAAGATTTATCCCTCAAATAACAACACTAAAAAACAGATGGTCATTATCTCATTGCTGTTTGTGGGACCTTGCTGTGTGTAGATTGGCTGCTGCATTTCCTAAATTACAACAGTGACTACACTTCAAAAATACCTCATTGGCTGTAAAGCACTTTGGGACATCCTGAGGTCATGAAAGGCGGTTTATAAATGCACGTTCATTCTTTTTTAACTGAAGTGTTGAATATATATTTGAAAGATCCACTTCTGACAGTTTTCTGTCCATTGAAGGCAGACTGCTACGTCAGTCCAGAGCTATCTACAAATATTGACAGACTCTTGGACACTGACCTGTCCTTGGGGCTAAAGGACAGTGTTAGCTGGCCAACGGAAATGATGCGATCACTGCAGAAAATGTTCTTTTTTTCTGAACTAGTTACAGCAACAGAAATTACAAGCCATTAAATCGACAAATACAAGAAAAGCAAGACAAACAGGAACCTCAGTCCCGACTCCTGGGATCCCTTTATGAATTCCACCCCCTTCCCCACGCCCCCCCCCCTGCCGGAGCCTGGGAAGCCTGTTACAGCAGCATGAAGAATTGTCTAGTACACAGTGCAGAAAGGGGGGAGGGGTGGGGGAGAGTGAGAGAGCAGCAAGGTGATTGAGAGAACATTGAACTTTTATCTGAATGTTTACCATCTCTGTAAATAGAGAATGTGCACTTGATGTCATCGTAGAGTTACAGAGGACTGAGTTGCAGTAAATTAATCTATTTACACAGTTACAGAGGATTATGTTGTAGGGCTGTAAAGTGCATTGATATAGATGCATGCATCTCAATATTTCACTTCAATTTAACTGTACCTGTTGCATCTCAACCATGAAGACCATATCTAGTCTCGGACCTGGTGTCCCTGGGTTGGATCACAGGGCTAAGCCAGCCCAAAGTACAGCTTTATAAATGATACAATAAACATATTGCAGTTAGTGACCCCTTTAAATTCTTCAAAATGATTAGTTGTGAGAGGGTTGAGTACAATTATTCATTTATTCCGATAAAATGAGGCGTTTAACTAATCTTTTCTTTTCCAGGTATTCAAGAGGAGATTCTGTTACCTGACCCAACTTTCTGATGGCTCGTACATACTTTATTTTTGTAAAGATGAGAAAGTGTGTAAGGAGTCCAAAGGATCTATTTTCTTGGATTCTTGCATTGATGTTGTACAGGTACAGCATTTATATATGTGTTGGTTAGTAGTTTGAATACATTTAATGTACAAAGAACTTTCCGGGTCCTCACCTGGGATAGGTCAAAGTTGAGTGATTGAAAACTCTTGCTCGTCTCCATCTTCACCCGGTTTAAGGGTCCATCTGCAAAGAGTGTGGCCCTCATCTTGTGAACTTTTGGTTTTCCTTTGTTGTTTACCATTTGAACCATTCAGGTGCAGGATCTCGTGTTAATCTTCCATTTACTCATTGTACTTGATAGTTGTTTATTATCCAACAAGGATTGCAGCCCTCAGTGAGCTTGTGGTTAGCAACATTAGGAACTGGAGGAGGCCATTCAGCCCCTCGGGCCTGCTCCGCCAATTAGTTAGGTCATGGCTGATTTCTACCTCAACTCTACTTATTCTTTTTTTTATTTGTTCGTGGGATGCGGGCGTCACTGGCGAGGCCAGCATTTATTGCCCATCCCTAATTGCCCCAGAGAAGGTGGTGGTGAGCCACCTTCTTGAACCGCTGCAGTCCGTGTGGTGAAGGTTCTCCCACAGTGCTGTCAGGAAGAGAGTTCCAGGATTTTGACCCAGCGACAATGAAGGAACGGCGATATATTTCCAAGTCAGGATGGTGTGTGACTTGGAGGGGAACGTGCAGGTGGTGTTGTTCCCATGTACCTGCTGCTCTTGTCCTTCTAGGTGGTAGAGGTCGTGGGTTTGTGAGGTGCTGTCGAAGAAGCCTTGGCGAGCTGCTGCAGTGCATCCTGTGAATGGTACACACTGCAGCCACAGTGCGCCAGTGGTGAAGGGAGTGAATGTTTAGGGTGGTGGATGGGGTGCCAATCAAGCGGGCTGCTTTGTCCTGGATGGTGTCGAGCTTCTTGAGTGTTGTTGGAGCTGCACTCATCCAGGCAAGTGGAGAGTATTCCATCACACTCCTGACTTCTGCCTTGTAGATGGTGGAAAGGCTTTGGGAAGTCAGGAGGTGAGTCACTCGCCGTTGCTCCATTTCCCTTGATACCCTTACCTAAAAAACTCTACCAATCTCAGTCTTGAAAGCTCCGGTTTTCCCCCAACACCCACAGCCTTTTGGGGGAAGAGAGTTCCAGATTTCCACTAACCTTTGTGTGAAAAGGTGCTTCCTAATTTCACTCCTGAATGGCCTACCTTTAATTTTAAGATTATGCCCCCTTGTTCCCCTCCATCAGAACTAGCTGCACCTCTAGCCAAGCTGTTCCAGTACAGCTACAACACTGGCATCTACCTGACAATGTGGAAAATTGCCCAGATATGTCCTGTCCACAAAAAGCAGAACAAATCCAATCCGGCCAATTACCGTCCCATCAGTCTACTCTCAATCATCAGCAAAGTGATGGAAGGTGTCGTCGACAGTGTTATCAAGTGGCACTTACTCACCAATAACCTGCTCAACGATGCTCAGTTTGGGTTCCGCCAGGACCACTTGGCTCCAGACTTCATTACAGCCTTGGTCCAAACATGGACAAAAGAGCTGAATTCCAGCGGTGAGGTGAGAGTGACTGCCCTTGACATCAAGGCAGCATTTGACCAAGTGTGGCACCAAGGAGCCCTAGTAAAATTGAAGTCAGTGGGAATCAGGGGGAAAAATCTGCAGTGGCTGGAGTCATACCAAGCACAAAGGAAGATGGTAGTGGTTGTTGGAGGCCAATCATCTCAGCCCCACGACATTGCTGCAGGAGTTCCTCAGGGCAGTGTCCTAAGCCCCACCATCTTCTGCTGCTTCATCAATGACCTTCCCTCCATCATAAGGTCAGAAGTGGTGATGTTCGCTGATGATTGCACAGTGTTCAGTTCCATTCGCAACCCCTCAGATAATGAAGCAGTCCATGCCCGCATGCAGCAAGACCTGGACAACATCCAGTCTTGAGCTGATAAGTGGCAAGTAACATTTGTGCCAGACAAGTGCCAGGCAATGACCATCTCCAACAAGAGAGAGTCTAACCACCTCCCCTTGACATTCAACGGCATTACCATCGCCGAATCCCCCACCATCAACATCCTGGGGGTCACCATTGACCAGAAACTTAACTGGACCAGCCACATAAATACTGTGACTACGAGAGCAGGTCAGAGGCTGGGTATTCTGCGGCAAGTGACTCACCTCCTGACTCCCCAAAGCCTTTCCACCATCTACAATGCACAAGTCAGGAGTGTGATGGAATATTCTCCACTTGCCTGGATGAGTGCAGCTCCAACAACACTCAAGAAGCTCGACACCATCCAGGACAAAGCAGCCCGCTTGATTGGCACCCCATCCACCACCCTAAACATTCACTCCCTTCACCACCGGCGCACTGTGGCTGCAGTGTGTACCATCCACAGGATGCACTGCAGCAACTCGCCAAGGCTTCTTCGACATCACCTCCCAAACCCGTGACCTCTACCACCTAGAAGGAAAAGGGCAGCAGGCACATGGGAACAACACCACCTGCACGTTCCCCTCCAAGTCACACACCATCCTGACTTGGAAATATATCGCCGTTCCTTCATCGTCACTGGGTCAAAATCGTGGAACTCCCTTCCTAACAGCACTGTGGGAGAACCTTCACCACACGGACTGCAGCCATTCAAGAAGGCGGCTCACCACCACCTTCTCCAGGGCAACTAGGAATGGTCAATGAATGCTGGCCTTGCCAGCGACGCCCACATCCCATGAACGAAAAAAAGAAATTAGAGGAAATAGTTTCTCTCTCGCTACCCTATCAAATCCTTTTAACGTTTTTGAACACCTCAATCAGATCACCTTCTAAATCAAGGGAATACAAGCCAAGTTTATGCAACCTGTCCTTATAATTTAACCCTCTTTGCCCCTGTATCATTCTGGTAAATTTTCCCTGCATCCCTTCCAAGGCTAATGTATTCTCCCTGACATGCAGAGCCCAAAACTGAACACAGTATTCCAGGTGGGGCCTGACCAAGGCTCTATACAACTAGTTGGATATTTCAAGTCTGTTAAGAGCTAGTTTCAAAATTGAAGGCGATGAGCCATTTGGCCACAGAGGGAGCATAAAACTTTCCAAACCTATTTTCAGTCAACAAAACATAACTTAATGTTAGTAATAAAACATGAGAGTTTCCATAAAATGAAAACTGGTGCATCTTACATCGAATTACATCGCAGAAACAGGCCATTCAGCCCAACAGGTCTCTGCTGCTGCTTTTGCTCCACACGAGCCTCCTCTGTCCCTACTTCATCTCACACTACCTGCATATCATTCTAATCCTTCCTCCTTCATGTATTTATCTGATTTCCCCTTAAATGCATCTATGCCAGTCGCCTCAACTACTCCTTGTAGTGAGTTCCACATTCTAACCACTCTCTGGGTAAAGAAGTTTCTCCTGAACTCCTTATTGGATTTATTATAAATCCTTATTATAAATATTTACTATAAATCTTACATTTATGGCCCCTAGTTTTGGTGTCCCCCACAAGTGGAAACATCTTCTCTCCGTCAACCCTATCAAACCTCTTCATAATATTAAAGACCTCTATCGGGTTACCCCGCAGCCTTCTCTTTTCTAGAGAAAAGAGCCCCAGCTCCTTGTAAATCTTTTTTGCACCTTCTCGTGCCTCTATACCTCTATATCCTTTTTGCAATATGAAGCCAAAGGTCTAACCAAGGTTCTAGAGAAGTTTAACATAACCTCTCCGCTTTTCAATTCTATTCCTCCTCTGTAAAACACAATTTCCTTTCCAAATGCAGTAATGTGTTAAGTTTAATTGAAACACTCCTGTGGTGACCAAGATGTCCCTAGCCAAGCAAATGCTGTAATGTATGTGCCTGTGAGCAGGTTCTCTTCAACAGACAACATGGCCATGGTTTTGACCCAGAGCCAGGAAGGGGGCGGGGCTTGTGGGGTGGAAACCCGGAAGTACGGGTTCCCCGGACGCCCTGACAATTTTGACGTAAGGATGTCTATTATTTTCTTTTGTCAGTTTGCCGTCTGACTGGCCGGCCTGATTGACAGGCTGGTCTCGGTCGGACGGGAGCAGAGCAAGGAAGAGGATGTGAAAAGGTAAGTCTCCAGGTAAGTCTTAGATTGTATGGATGGGAGGGGGCACCAGTGGGCATGGGGTCACGGGGGAGGGGAGAGTCAGTTATCGGGGTTGGGGGGAGGTCAGTCATTGGAGGAGTCAGTCATGGGGGGAGGGATCGGGGGTTAGTCACCAAGGGGGGTTGGGGTCAGGATCAGGGGTCACCACCATGGTCTGCCATCGTTGCCGGGGGTGGGGTCCGCGATTGTTATGGGGTCGCTGCAGGTAGGCTTATTGGGCCTGGGGGAATCACTCCTGCTCCTCCGGGTCCACAAGCTGTGCTATAAAGGCACTTACCTGCAGTTTCAGGCCTTCTCGCCTCCTCTCACGAGGCGTGAAGGAGAAGGCCCGGGAATCCCGGCCCCCAGGGTTTGCAATCGCAAAACCTTTCAAAATGGAGGCCTGCAGCCTCCTTAAAAGGTTTTAGTGACCAACCCACCTCCTGGGAGCGGGTTGGTTGACCACCCCTTGCCCCGCCCCAGTGAAAACCGGAAATGGGCGCGTTAGGGGTGGGGCTGAAATTGTTGCAATTTTCATTCCCCCCCCCCCCCCGCCCATAACCCACTCGTTTATCACAGTTAAAATTCTGCCCCATGTCTCAACAGATGGTGCATGCAGCAACTCTTAATTGGGAACAGTCTACGAAATGGAACTGTTTCCATTAAGCAATCATTAGAATTGATGGGGAATTAAGCGGAGCCTGAACAAAGGCCGCACCTTGGGCCATTTCGACCTTCTTTTCCACGTTGATGTGTTTGTTTCATTGAACGGTGCATGAAACTTGACGGAACAACAGTAAAATCTGTACAACTGCTGCTTGCATTCCCAGTGCTCCAAGATGCGCCGTTATGGCTTTGAACTCCGAATGCAGGAGAAGTGCAGCTGTCACCTGGCAGCGGAGAGCGAGCAGGAAATGGAAGAGTGGGTACTGACCCTGAAAAAAATCATTCAGAGCAACTGTGACAGCGTAATGTCAGAGAAAAGGAATGAAGAATCATCTGAAGCAGGACTGGGTAACTAATCCTTGATATATTCTATTCAAGGAGCCAATTGCGTGAGTGTACAAGTAAGTGAGGCAACAAAATGGTGTGTTGCTTGTAGCACAGACACAACGTAACCTATATCAGGAACAGAGGCCAATTGCATTGACTTGTTCAAGTCATCTTTTTTATAAGGAGTCTTACAACACCAGGTTATAGTCCAACAGCTTTATTGGAATCACAAGCTTTCGGAGCTTTCCTCCTTCGTCAGGTGAGGAAAGCTCCGAAAGCTTGTGATTCCAATAAAGCTGTTGGACTATAACCCGGTGTTGTAAGACTCCTTACATTTGTCCACCCCAGTCCATCACCAGCATCTCTACATCTTTTTTTATCAGCCATTTTAGATATTCTTCCTTCTCTAGCCCATCCCGTGAAAATCTGTACTGGGGCTAAGATTGAGTCATTTGTTATTTACGATGTTACACAGATTAGACTAGATTCAATTCCACTGAAGGCTGTTCTGTTGAGTCCTGTATTTTGTGTAAAACAAACCTGCGTCTTGTTTTACAATTGGCCTCTTGTCGCTCGAGCGTGTGTGACTCCACCTTGCAGGAGATGGGAGAAACGCACACGGTGGAGGGGGGGAGGCGTGTGGGGCGCAGTGTTCAGTTCACCTAACAAGGGGTTTCATTGTTACGCCCCTTGGGCCACTCCATCATATAACTAGATATTGGGCAGTAAAGGCAACCTCCTGATTATAAGGGGTGTGAGGTCCACTTACGGGAGATACCAGTGACTGTGAACGCGAGAGAATATCTACTGCAGACCTGAAATTTGTAACAACACACCAACAGCAGTGAGACAGATCTTTTTCAGGGGGTGCTTATCGAGGGAGAAATATTGACCGGGACACTGTTAGTAC
Source organism: Heptranchias perlo (assembly GCF_035084215.1). Classification (NCBI taxonomy): domain Eukaryota; kingdom Metazoa; phylum Chordata; class Chondrichthyes; order Hexanchiformes; family Hexanchidae; genus Heptranchias; species Heptranchias perlo. Next base: position 4,270,360 of record NC_090339.1, read on the forward strand.
TCGAGGATTTTAAATATCTGGAACTGGCCTCTGTTTAACATCTCATCCAAAAAAAATGACCCCTCCAGCAATGCAGCACTCCCTCATTACTGCAGCAGAGTATCAGATGGTGAGCTCAGGTCCTAGAGCCTCCCTTAATAATTGCCTGTGTAACCTGTTCTTGCTGTGCTGTGTGAAGAGAGTTCTTCACTGGTATCTTGACCAGTGTAGACAATGCTGATGGAAAAGTTCATTGGAAATTCACGCCAAAGCCGAATAAAATGCCCATTTTGAGAGCATTGTTGTACTAAAATGCGACGTGCTTTGCTGTGAGCTTGTGACTGACTTGTTGTCCGTGTGCTAGCACTGAGGAGTTCGGAATGTGAGTTACCCGCTCCATAGTCTGCCTGCGGCCATTTTGCTCAGATGCATGGGGCGGGGAGTGGGGGGGGAGTTTTGTCCTAACCTGCCCGGCGGGATACTGACTGGATCGGATCGGATCGGCCCCCATGATCGCTGAAAAGCTTGACCTCACATCCAGTGGTAATTAAGTGAGATCAGAATGCGCTCGCTGGCAGGGTGACATTTATTACCCATCCCTAGTGGCCCCGAGCAGATGGTGGTGGGCTGGCTTCAGAGCAATTGATGTTAACAACAACTGATTTCTAGGCCACTTCGCGGGACATTAAGAGGCAACCTCAGTGTGTGACCGGAGTCAGACCTGGGAAAGACTGGATAATGACGGCAGATTCCCTTCCCTGAAGGACATTAGTGAACCAGTTGGGTTTTTAACAACAATCCAACAGCTTTCAGGGTCACTTTTACTGGTGCCAGCCCACAAATTACCAGATTTATTAAAATCAGTTTCACAACTTGCCAAGTTACAATTTGTAAATCTACCATCTTGTTGCTAGTCCAGTACTATAACCAGTAGACTGGTGTATCCATTTGTTTTTGTTAGTTTTGGCCATTTGTCAGCAGGAGAATGGATGAGGTGAAGGCTTCGCTATTGATACCTGATAACACCTTGAAAGGAATTTTTGATCGGGTTTTGGACTGTAGATGAGGAAAGAGACCAGTCAACGGGCTAATATCTAACTTTGGGCGGTGGTGGGAAACTGAGAGTAGTAGATCGGACGCCCATTATAAACCCGGCTGGATTTCCTCTCCGTTGATGTCATGAAAAAGAAAATGGGACGGGGTTTATAATGGGCAGCCCGTTATTCACCACCGTCAAAAGTTAAGATCTACCCCAACATGTACTTGTTGCCATGTTATTCAAAGCTTGAGTCAGCAGCATTTAGCAGTGTTACCTTAGGTGAGTTTCTGAGTCGTAAGGTTGAGCATTCAAATCCTGCTGCTGCACTGTCGGAGTGTCGGTACTGAGGGTGTGCTGCACTGTCGGAGGGACAGTACTGAGGGTGTGCTGCACTGTCGGAGGGACAGTACTGAGGGAGCGCTACACTGTCGGAGGGTCAGTACTGAGGGTGTGCTGCACTGTCGGAGGGTCAGTACTGAGGGTGTGCTGCACTGTCGGAGGGTCAGTACTGAGGGTGTGCTGCACTGTCGGAGGGTCAGTACTGAGGGTGTGCTGCACTGTCGGAGGGTCAGTACTGAGGGTGTGCTGCACTGTCGGAGGGTCAGTACTGAGGGTGTGCTGCACTGTCGGAGGGACAGTACTGAGGGAGTGCTGCACTGTCGGAGGGTCAGAACTGAGGGAGTGCTGCACTGTCGGAGGGTCAGAACTGAGGGAGTGCTGCACTGTTGGAGGGTCAGAACTGAGGGAGCGCTGCACTGTTGGAGGGTCAGAACTGAGAGAGTGCTGCACTGTCGGAGGGACCGTACTGAGGGAGAGCTACACTGTCTGAGGGTCAGAACTGAGGGAGCGCTGCACTGTCTGAGGTGCTGTCTTTCAAACGAGCCATTAAATTGAGGCCCCGTCTGCCCCCTCAGGTGGATGTAAAACATCCCATGGCACTGTTTCGATGAAGAGCAGGGGAGTTCTCCCCGGTGTCCTGGCCAATATTTATCCCCCAACCAACATTACTGATGCAGATTATTTGGTCGTTCATGTCTTTGCTGTTTGTGGGACCTTGCTGTGTGCAAATTGCTGCATTTACCTACATATCAGTGACTGCCCTTCATGGCTGTGAAGTGCCCTGATCTACCTTGAGGATATGGAAGGCACTATATAAAAACAAGCTTGTTCTCATTTAGTACTGGAGTTTGCCAGATTGGATTTCCTGAAAACTTGTGTTTGATTTCTAGATGAAGACTCCATCAGCCAAGGGAAGACTGAAAGTATGATGGAGAGTTTAGAGAAAAGTATGCACCCCGAGTTAATGAAGGTATTCTCACTTTTAATCATATAACCGGCTCCATCAGTGATGTGCTCTGATTCTTATCAGCTGCATTGTGCAAATGATAACCTCACATTGCCTAGAATTGTTTGGGCAGATTTTCAGCTTGAAGCTGGCATCTCAGATCGTCACTCCTTATAGAAAGTACCCGTTATTCGATGGAACTATAACGGGCGGCTGATCGGCAATGCCAGCTTCACGCCCCGGGTGGCAAGTGTGAAGTCTCATTACTTCATCCTTCAAAATGGAAGAATCGCACAGCGCAGAACTCTCACACAACACCACAAAAAGAATTTCACACTGGATCGGTAAACTTTGGTTTTCAGTTTTTGGGAGGTTGGATTTCAATCCAGGTTTTGTTACTTGAAGACTTTAAGGATGAAATTTATCCTGTTATGTGGTATTCTGACTTTTGTTATATACAAGTGTTTTGGGGACACTTCTTGTAAATCTGTCGGCTGGTGTTATGTTCTGGGGAGTGAACCGAACTCCATACGCCCATCCTTTGCCACAATTAACAAGTTGCCAATTTTTGCACTTGGTCCCAAATGTTATATGGGGCACGATTTTAAAACAAAGTTTGGGGCCGAGGGGGCAAACAAAATCAGGATTTTCTGGAGTGGGAAGGAATCCCGGCTCTAACCTGCCGAAAAATGCACATGACCCAGAGCCATCTGGGTGCCCGCGCGGTTCCCAAACCCAGAAGTCCCGCACGATATTTAAACTAACAATTCAAGTACTTAAAGTGCTTTAAATCTGCATTAATGTAATTAACAATTACATTTATGCAGATTTAAAGTACTTATAAATGTAAATTAACAATTACATTTATGCAAGCGATTTCCACACTGCCTCAATGTGTTTCTCGTGCTGTGTGAAACACACCATGGGAAACTAGGGGGGTTGCAGCCGGCAGCCATTTGGCCATTTAAATCCCTGTTTGACAGATGGGGATAAAAGGTGAGTTATTGCAGCAGGGCACTCAGTTCTCTCAGACAAACTTTTGACTGGGAGTTCTTTGTGTTTAGATTGAGAATTCTTTGTTCAGACTCAGAATTGTTCTGTTTACACATATTTACCAACTTTTTGGACCCCCTCAAACTGATGACATCGGGATGGGAGGACCAATGGCTGCATTCACCAGTATATCCAAGGACGAGGAATTTCACCATGCACTTCTGCCACTTGGAGTTCCACAACACAGTGCTGCACCACAGGCACCTGCACAAGAGCACAGAGGGGAACAACAGAAGGAGCGATGTCGCAGGAGGCACTACCCTCGTCAGAGGGTCTACGGACCAAGGCTCAGCTTCCTGGACCTCTCTGAGGAGCAGTGCCTAGGAAGGCTCAGAGTGAGTCGCCAGGTGTTTGCAGACAACTGTACGTTCATTCATCCAGAGCAGCTCCCGACTGGGCTTGGTGGTGTCGCGTTGCCCGTGGCAGTTAAATTGACCACTGCCCTCAACTTCTTCACCTCCAAATCATTCCAGGGTTCCACCAGTGATATCGCCGGGGTCTCTCAATCGTCTGCCCACAAGTGCATAAGACAGGACACCGATGGTTTGTTTTGCAGGGCGTCCCACTATGTCGACTTCGCCATGGACGACCTCAGCCAGACGGAGAGGGCAGTGGGTTTCCACTCTCTGGCTGGCTTCCCACGGGTACGGGGTGCAATTGATTGTACACACGTAGCAATCCGAGCACCTGCGCATGAGCCAGGACTGTTCATCAACAGAAAGGGATATCACTCCATCAATGCTCAGCTCGTTTGTGACCACTGCAGAAGATTTCTTCACGTGTGTGTGAGATTCTCGCCATGATTCATTCATTCTGCAGGAATCCAACATCCCGCCCCTCTTCCACACACCAAACACCTTAAGGGCTGGCTCGTCGGGGACAAGGGATACCCCCTGCACACGTGGCTCATGACACTGAGGAACAGCGTCAGTACAACGACAGTCACATCACCACCAGGGGTCTGTCATTGAACATGCAGTGTGTCTGCGATGGAGAGAAGGCTAGCCTCCATTGAGGTTCAAACACGGCTCACAGATGAGTCCATTCAGGCCCTGACAACGGCCGTGCGGACTGAAGGTGAACTACATCCTGCCTTAAACAAGCAGGCAGATACACTAGCACTTAACAAGGCATCGCACATGTCCTCCAAACTGTTATCCAGCAGGGTGGTAGGAGCGATGTGGCCCTGGCCCAGGAGAGGGATGATGGCAAACGGGGACACAGAAGTGGGGACGGCACTCAAAGCGCTCCCTTATCTCACTCGTTGCCCCCCTCACCCCAGTACCCGCAATGCTGATTCCTCTCCAGGTGTTCGAGTCTGCTCCTGCACAGGTGCAGGTGGAGCAGTCTTTGGAGGGGCCCTCACAGGCTCCAAAACCCAGAGGGCATAGGCCCAAAGCATCTCAACAGTCAGAGCATGAACATGGCTGGGTTTTGGAGCCCGTGAGGGCCCCTCCAAAGACTGCTCCACTTGCACCTGTGCAGGGGCAGACTCGGCCACCTGGAGAGGAGGCAGCATTGCGGGTACTGGGGTGGAGTGGGGGGGGTGGGTAACGAGTGAGATAAGGGAGCGCTTGGAGTGGAGTCCCCACTTCCATGTTCCCTTTCGCCATCATCCCTCTCCTGGGCCAGGGCCACATCACTCCTACCACCCTGCTGGACAACAGTTTGGAGGACATGTGATGCCTTGTAAAGTGCTAATGTATCTGCCTGCCTGTTTAAGGCGGCAGAATGTATTCACCCACAGTCCGCACGGCCGATATCAGGGCCTGAATGGACTCATTTGTGAGCCGTGTTTGAACCTCAGTGGAGGCTGGCCTTCTTTCTTTCGCAGACATACCCGCACTTACCTGCGACACTATCTCAAACATTCCCTTCTGTACCTGTGCCACCATTCCACTAATACAGGAGTTGGACTCCTCCATCCTCTGCGCTATTGTGGAGAGTGTGCGTGGCACCTGTTCCAGTACCTTGCAAATCCCTCGATCATTCTCCTTTTAAATGATGGCCCCTGAGATTCGGCATCTGTGTCCAGCTGAGCAGAGCCTGGAGAGGAGTGCGCCCACTGACTTGGACTCTCCACAGCTGCACCTGCCACCAGTGTCTGCTTGTGCTCACTTGTGTGTGTTGACTCACCAGGTGCCAACCCAACTAACTGGCTACCAGGACCCACCAAGGTCGGTGGATGGCTCGCTCAGATGTGACGGTGCGCCCTCGGAGGCCGGGAGCTCCTCTGAGGAATCGCCATCTGCCGTCACTTCGGTCGTTGAAGGGCCTGGAAGAGAACAGAAGGCAATATTAAGAATCATCACAGATGTAATGTTGCGATGAGCATTGTGAGGTGTTCAACATGCCAATCATTGTTAACATCAATTCATGTTGTGCGTGATGAATGTTAAAGTTGTGTCACCAGACTTTTGTGGGATGCCTGAGGGACAGGCACTCGAGGGTGCGGCTGATCTCCAGGGCCAATGTTTGTGGTGGCCCCCCTCCAGTCCCCGCCCTCTCCGGTGCATTCTGAGCTCTCTTCTACAAGAGGCGAAAGTACAGACGTGTGAGTGAGTGAGGGTGAAGTGGTCAGCCGATGAATGCATTGCTCTGGGTGAGACTGACTGTGAAAGAGATGCATCAGAGGGTGAGTATCAGACAGAGACATCACATTGGACCAGGATTGTGGTGAGTGGGAGTGGTGGGGTCACAAATGAGGTGAGGAAGTGCTCAGGAAGTGAAGGTAAGTTGAGGATGAGCCTTTAGTGAGTGTGAGGAGTGATGTGATGGAATAGTCTTGGCAGTGCAGAATGTGAGGGGGTGTGAGTGGGGGGGTGATGTACACCACATAATGCAGGTGAATCAGTAAGTGTACTCACTTTTGCTGACCTGGTTAGGTCATTGAAGCGCTTCCTGCACTGGACCCAGGTGTGGGAGATGTTGCTCCTGCTGGTGACCTCTTCATCCACCTCGAGCCAGGCCTCCTTGGTGGCAGAGGCAGGGCACTTCCTCCTGTCCGCTGGGTAAAATATTTCCCTCCTCCTCCTCCTCACCCCAGCCAGCAGCACCTGAAGTGAGGAGTCACTAAATTTGGGGGCAGGCTTGCTCCTATGATGTTCCATTATTTGCAAATCCTCCTTTCCCCAGTAAAGGCCATTGCATCAATGGCCCTTTAAATACGCCAGCTGACAACAGGTCCTGTGGGTACGGAGTCCGCCTGCTGCGCAGCTTTCAGACGGCAAACCCAGAAGCCACGTTAAGTGCCACCAATTAGGTCATGATCGCTTGGGGAAAAGTAGGGATTTATTTTTCAGGTTTCCCATGCGCCCATTGACCTCCCATCCCGCCGGCATTTTCAAATCCTGGCCATGGAATCTGTCCGTTAAGTTCTGCCCCCAGGTCAGGTCCTAACACATGAGATTCATGAGCCATTTACTCAGGAAGAGTGGCTGAGATGGTTTCCCATTGCCCTCTGCACAGTTTTTGCCTTCTCCTGGGGGGCTGCCACCAAGGCTAAAGACCCCCCCCACCTACCCTTTACGATGTAGGGGAACCACCCGCACCCATTGGACTCGAGTGCCCCTCGCTGAATGTCAACCCAGTATTGAGAGCCGGTGCTCCGGTCTCCACTCGCGGGGCTGTCCGGAGTGAGGCCTGTACCCAACCCTCCTGATTCCGCAGTTGGAATACTACCACTGAGCCAGCGGTCACTCCGTCCAGTCCCGATTACTGCACTGGATGTCAACCCAGTATTTAGAGACCATGTTCTAGTCACCAGTCAATGGGGTTGTCTGAAACGGGCTCTGACCCCTTCACCTTCTGACTCAACAGAACAACTTGCATTTATGTAGCGCCTTTAATGTAGTAAAACATCCCAAGGTGCTTCAGAGGAGTGATTATCAAACAAAATTTCACACTGAGCCCCGTAAGGAGATATTCGGACAGGTAACCAAAAGCTTGGTAAATAGGTAGGTTTTACGGAGCGTCTTAAAGGAGGAGAGCGTGGTAGAGAGGCGGAGAGGTTAAGGGAGGGAATTCCAGAGCTTAGGGCCTCGGCAGCTGAAGGCACGGCTGCCAATAGTAGGGCGAATAAAATCGAGGATGTGCAAGAGGCCAGAAATGGAGGAGCGCAGAGATCTCGGAGGGTTGTGGGGCTGGAGGAGGTTACAGAGATAGAGAGGGGGTTGAGGCCATGGAGGGATTGAACACGAGGATGAGAATTTAAAAATTGTGGCATTGTCAGACCGGGAGCCAATCTTGGTCAGCGAGCACAGGGGTGATGGGTGAACGGGACTTGGTGTGAGTTAGGATACGGGTAGCAGAGTTTTGGATGATGGAGAGGATATGGGGTTGGAAGTTTAGCTCAGGGTCAAATAGGACACCATGGACCGAGAGGCAGGAATACTACCCCTGAGCCAGTGGTCACTCCATTTGGGCACGAGTTCCCCACTGGATAGTAACCCAATATTTAGAGACCATGTTCCAGTCTCCACTCATCAGGGCTCTAGAGTGGGGTTTGAACCTTTCATCTTCTGACTCCGAGGTGGGATTTGTACTACTAAGTCAAAGGCTCGCTCTAATACATGGTGCAACACTGCTGATTTACATCACACCTTTTCTTCCTGGGTAATTTTTTTTTAAATAAAAGAGAAGATGAAATGTGATTAAATATTTACAGACAGACTCTGGTACCATCTGGGAGACCTTTCCTGCCTTTAAAATAGCAAAACAAAATCACCCTGACACCAAAACCAGTGAAAGTTTCCCAAAAGGAGACGACATTTAGTCAGGTGGGATCGTTTCTGAGCTGTCTCAATTGACTTGAAAAGCTTTTTACGTAATTGAAAATGAGAGTTTGTTGGAGATTTTGATAATTACTGTATGCGTAGCAGTCGAATTAAAGATGGTTCAAAATCTGCAGTTGTGAACTCACTTTAGTACGAACTAGAGAGCGCTGGAGGCAGGGTTGTAAGCACTGTGATGGAAGGTGGGAATGTGCAGGAAGACGGTGAGTGGATAGGTAGAGAAGGGAAGAAATATACGGATTATAACCGCTCATTAATGGAATGGGAAATTGGGCAGAGTTTATTAATGGGCGGCCGATCCCCTACGGCCCGTTTTGTGCCCCTGCCAAATTTGAATTTTACCCCCTCCGCCTCACTGTAAACTTTTTCTGTTGTAAATGAAAAAGAATTGAAAATCTGAAACAAAAGCAGGAGGTGCTGGAATTACGTAGTAGATTAGTCAACCTCTCCAGGGAGAATAGGCAATTTAGTGACATTCTAGGTATAATGCTTCATTAGAGCTCACAACAGAACGAAAAGCACATTAGTAAGTTTGAGAAAAAAGGGAGAAGGAGAAAATACGAAGAGTGACGGAGAGGAAAAGACCCCCTGGTCCGTCCAGCCTGTCCCACACAACTGCGATGTCTTGTGCATCACAATATATACACTCCGCACCCCACCCGAAAGCCATGTGATCTCCTGGAAGAGGCGATAAACCAGATTAAAAACCCAGGCCAATTAGTGGTAACTCCTCGATGACCCCCCCCCTGCCCCGCCTTAGGCGATCGAAACTTATCTAGGATATCACTCTGGCCCTGATTAATGTTATACTGAACCTACATTTTGTACATGGTGATCACTTTCCCAGCCAGAAACAGGTTTAGCTCCTGATTGAAGGAATTCAGAGAATTGTTGTTCACCACACGAGCCAGTAGCCTGTTCCAGAGGTCCACTGTTCTCTGGGAAAAGAACCATGTCCCGACATCCAACCGAAACAGAAACAACAGATAAGCAAATCAGAGAGAGGGAGGGTTGGGTTGGATGATTGTAAAGTGTTTCATAGAAAACTGTTGGAAGATATGAAAGATCATCTCACTGAGGTAATGATAAGACATTAGCTGAACAAAAGCAAATAGCTAAGGTGGTGGAAAGACAAGAGGAGAAATCCACACAGGGGAAAGAGGCAGAAGAAAAAGGAGTTTTGGAAGGACAAGAAAGCCGTGCGGGTGCCAGAGGTTTGGAATGAAACCGGAAGATGGTGGAAACACATTACCATAGACACGCCAAAAAGAGAAAACAGCAAAGGCCGACTCCGAGTGCAGAGCCAGCACCATTTTGGGGGTACACCTTTTGTCAGAAGATGGCTCTTGTGGGGGGAGATGGGAGTGTCTGTGCTGAATTGAGAGAAGCTGACAATCCTCACCATTACTGAAGATAATATTGGTGCCTTGGAAGAGTTAGTGTGTAAAATTTAAATACTTGGTACTGATGCTGATGCATGAAGCCCTAGGCAGACGTTTATTAATGGGGGTCTGTTGGGCAGAAGATGTCCTTGTGCTAGATATTAAAACAGAGAGCAGTTAAGATTATGAAAGGGTTTGATAGGGTAGACCTGGAGAAGAAGTTACCACTTGTAGTGGCGATCAGAAGTAGGGGCCATAAATGTAAGATTGTCACTATTAAATCCAATAGGGAATTCAGGAGAGTGGCTAGAATGTGGAACTCGGTACCACAAGGAATGGTTGAGGTGAAAAGCATAGAAGCATTTAAGGGGAAACTAGATAAACACATGAGGGAGAAAGGAATGGAAGGATATACTGATAGTTAGATGAAGTAGGGAGGAGTCTTGTGTGGAGCAAAAACTCCGGCATAGACCTGTTGGGCCAAGTGGCCTGTTTCTGTGCTGTAAATTCTGTGTCATTCTATGATATAAGATACTGCTTTCGTAGCAGGGATTCCATCAAGTGATCACAGAGGGCAGTGTTCCTTCATCCTTAAACACAATATCAATTTGTGTAACATTAAAAGGATTCAAACTTCCTCCTGTTTAGACCTTGCATGAGCTTTATTTGTATAGAATTACTAGCTGTTCCCAATGCAGTCTACAGACATTTAAAACCTTGGCCTTGAAGTAAGGTAAACCGTGTTATAAAGAAGCATGGTAATATTTTGTATGTTGTTTGTTTCTAGTATGCCCGAGAATCAGATTACCTGAACAAAATCAACAGAAGTGAAGGCAGATGTAAACTGTTTGCAATGGATCCGGAGACACAGGTAGAGTTAACACACAGATTTAAAGCTACAAGTGCCTTGTAAAATATGGGGTTTTGGTGTGTAAACGTGCTGGATCACCCTCCATAGGTTTTTGGTTTGTTTGAGTTTATTGAATGGAGTGTTTTATCTCAGTGTTTATAAGAGATGGTTTGACAATTATGGCAAAGAATTTTCCAGGATTTATTGTTGGACTATACATAATTTAACACACCCACGGGGCGGAAACAAACAACAGTCTAGTTTGTTTGTGTACCTCTTTATCATGCAAGATTAGATCAGGTAAGTTGCTTCAGTTCAAGAGACATATAAACATTGCTTGGATAAGTGGCGCTCGATCAGCTTTGCATGTGACGCACGAGGGATTTGTGATCTTCAATTCCCTTCACTGAAAATCTTTGAGTCAGAGCTTTGACAAATGGTTTTTGCTGTTGTGCGTCTAGATTCCCTGTTGAGAGTTGAACTTTTGGATTTTTAAAGTGAAGTTTTACAAAAAAATTTACTAGCACCAATTGGATTAAATAGATCTGCATCACATATTTACGATGAGGCCTGAGTGTGTGGAAGTGTTTGAGAATTATGAATTGCAAAACAATTGGTTGCACTCAGCCTATTAAATATTAATTGCCAAGTGTTAGACTATATTTCAACAGTGTATGAACAGTTAGATCATCAGCAAAGCACCCTTTTTAGTTTGCACAGGTTCAGTTTATTTATTTTTAAATAGTTTCCATTTCTGCCCATTTGTCCCATTTATTTTCTAAACTTGGGTCCGATTGGGAAAAGATGAAAAATAAAAAGCATGAAGTCGATTCTTTATGTGGGAAATAATTTATTGAGGAAAGCAAAAGTCCTTTGGTCATTAGGAAGTTCTGCCGGCCTTGTTTTGCACCCACTGTATCATATCAATTTGCTCATTATTTTTCAAGTACTTTTGATCCCCGGTTTTTTCTGCTATTGAAACCAGCATGTGTAGACTCGGTGATGAGCCATAATTCCCAAGTTAATCATCAAAATAAGACCAATTGGACATGTTTATATCCTGAGGAAAATGGACTGGCGATGCCTGAGCTGGGATGAGCTTCTTCACTTTTCATATCATGGCTAACGAGCTTGAAATGCCCCCTCTTGCCCTCTTATAAGAGCTCTTTAGTCGATTGTTGCTCAGTGCTCGAGATGAGTGAGCAGCTTGGACTGGTTATCATGTCAGTTGATGTAGACATGGCAACAAGAGGCCTTACTGTCAAAAAAAAAGGGAAAAGAGGAGATTAAAAAATGGCTTTTACAGTACACTTAACATCTGGACCAAGAGCAGCTTAGGAAGAGGCTTGACAGGTCATGTGTACTGCCTCGAGACTGAAAGAGAAGGAGAAATAAAAGAAGATTACACCAGGACCAGAGTTTTAAAGAGATAGATTGTGTGGCACATTCCAACTCATTCATTGAGTATCTCCCAGGGAATGTCAGCTGTTTTACCTTTGTGTGTTTTTTTTTAAGAAACTGGATTTTTCAGGAATTGAACCAGATGTGAGACCGTTTGAGGAAAAGTTTGGCAAGCGTTTTATGGTTAAATGCCACGACTTGACTTTCACTCTCCAAGGCTGTGTGAGTGAGCAGGCAAATGGCACACTGACAAATGTAAGTTGTATTCAAAAGGGTCTCCTGTTTGCATCAGTTTATTCCAGTTAGAAATGTTCACTTTAACGAGGGAACCTGTGCAAGAAATATAAAAGTTCTGTTTATATATGGTGTAGTTTGTGATATTAAAAATTGCTCCGATTTAAATGGTGTGACGTACATGGGAGGAAAGGATTTGCGTTTAATGAGCATCTTATTATCACGTTCCAAAGCACTTCACAACAAATTACTTTTGAAGTGGTGCTGCTCTTGTTAGGCAGGCAAAATGGCAGCCAATTTGCCCTCAAGGTCCCTCAAACAGCAATGAGTTGCGTAACCAGTTAATCTGCTTATTACCACATCATAGAATCATACAGCACAGAAGGAAGTCATTCGGCCCATCGTGCCTGTGCCGGCTCTTTGAAAGAGCTATCCTATTAGTCCCACTCCCCTGCTCTTTCCCCATAGCCCTGCAAACTTTTCAGGTATATATTCAATTCCCTTTTGAAAGTTATTATTGAATCTGCTTTCGGGCAGCGCATTCCAGATCATAACAACTCGCTGCATAAAAATGTTTTTACTCTTCTTCCCCCGGTTCTTTTGCTAATTATCTTAAATCTGTGTCCTCTGGTTACTGATCCTTCTCCCACTGGAAACAGTTTCTCCTTATTTACTCTCTCAAAACCCTTCATGATTTTGAACACCTCTATCAAATCTCCCATCAACCTTCTCTGTTCTAAGGAGAACAATCCCAGCTTCTCCAGTCTCTCCACATAAATGAAGTCCCTCATCCCTGGCACCATTCTAGTAAATCTCCTCTGCACCCTCTCTAAGGTCTTGACATCCTTCCTAAAGTGTGGTGCCCAGAATTGAACACAACATTCCAGCTGAGGCCTAACCAGTATTTTATAAAGGTTTAGCTTAACTTCCTTGATTTTATACTCTATACCTCTATTTATAAAGCCAAAGATCCTGTATCAACAACTTTATCAACTTGTCCTGTTACCTTCAGTAATGGCGTTGATTGAAGGATAAATGTTGGCCAGGACACCGCGAGATTTCCAACAGTGCCATGGGATCTTTGATTCAGGCAGGACCTCAATTTAATTTCACATCCGAAGGACAGCCCGTCTTGTTAATGCAGCACTTCATCAATACTGCACTCAAGTATCAGCTCGTATTATGTGCTTAAGTCTCTGGAGTGGGGCTTGAACCCACAACCTTCAGACTCAGAGGCGAGAGTGCTGCCAACAGTCACAGTTGATGCCCTGATATAATTGTTCAGCATGATTGAAGGAGCAAACCTGCCAAGATAAGTAATTTTGTCATGTTTACTGTTATACCAGTTCTAATGGTCTCACCGACTCCTGATTACAATGAGATTCCCGTTAGCTAATATCTCCATTATACTCGCAACTGGAGTTGACTGGGCTTTAAAGCAGTGAACCACTCAGCTCCCATATGCAGCCACTAATGTTTTCCATGGGTTCAATCTGTCCTGATTGGAACATAAGAAATAGGAGCAGGATTAGGCCATAAGGCCCCTTGAGCCTGCTCCGCCATTCAATAAGATCATGGCTGATCTTCAACCTCAACTCCACTTTCCCGCCTTATCCCTTGCAGAGATTCTGTTGCTACAAACTCGGGCTTCAAATACTGAACTGGTAACGATGCAGATATCGAATCACAATATGTCTCTGACCTGCAGCAACGTATTACCCCATAGGAATTTTCTTATCGCTCAGTATGATTGCTGCTTCTTGCCCTTTCGCATTAAGTCTGGCTTAAAGGAAGATCGTTATACTAGATAACCAGTTAAACACAGGTGAAGGAGGCCAACTTCTATCATCCATCTTGGATTCCCCTCTATCTGGTCATCTGACTGCATCATGGATGAATCTATAATTTTTGTTTTCGGAGCTCTGTTCGGATGACTTTTCCAAGTTTCGATCCTGACAGCCGTCTTAAATCGCCCTTTCACCAGTTTTAATCTAAGCCCCTTGCCTTAGTATTGCGCTGAAGTCATGCTACAGGTTTACCTTATGTATGTCATGTAATATCTTGTCTACCTTTAATAGATCTCCTCTGCATCGGCTTCTTTCAAAGTGATAGTAATAGGCAATGCTGAGGACAGCTAGGGATCCCAAAATTGCCAGGCGGTTGGAGTTTACTTGTAGGATGGTAGTCACTAATCAAAGAGTGACCTCGACATTCACTTGTCCTCTTTCAAAGCTAAAGAGCCGCAGTTTCTCCAGTCGGAGAATGCAATCCTTATAACACCATGGATCAGCCCCGTGGCTCTTCTCTGCACTCCCTCCGTGGTTTCAATGTTTCCCTCATCTTTTGATCAAAACTGAGCTGTGCACTCGGGCAGGACACTGATAAAATGATCCAATACAGTAGATACAGAAACTATTTCCTCTAGAGGGGGAATCAAGAACAAGGGGGCGCAATCTTAAAATTAGAGCGAGGTCATTCAGGAGTCAAATCGGAAGCACTTTTTCACACAAAGGGTAATGGGAAATCTGGAAAACTCTCCCCCCAAAAGGCTGTGGATGCTGGGGGTCAATTGAAATGTTCAAGACTGAGATCAATAGATTTTTGTTGGGTCAGGGTATCAAGGGATATGGAGATATGGTGGGAAAATGGAGTTGAGGTACAGATCAGCCATGATCTAATAAAATGGCAGAACAGACTCGAGGGGCTGAATGGCCTCCTCCCATGTTCTTACAGTACAGTGTCAGTATGATGATCTCTGCTTTCTGTTCCTCTGATTTTACAATATAATCACTGTTCATTGTGCTCCACAGTGATTGGACGGGTCAGTTCTGAACCGTTGTCAGTCTGTGCTTGTGAAGCTTTCATACCGAACATCATGTGTTGGAAAACCATTGCAATTCTCCCACAATTGGACATGAATAGAATAAGTCTACTGTATTAGTGGCATTCATTGAAGAATTTAAAGAATTACTGTGTCTACATGAGAAAACTGGATTTCTATCAGACCATTTCTACTCCCTTTTACTTTTACATAGTTTAACACTTTTCAGTTTGGAGGCTAACTAGCAATTTTTAACTTTGTTATCCTCTAACTTCAATCATTATTCTGACCCACCAAGTTGTTGGCCTGTTGTTTAGAGCATTATATTGGCCGGTGTTGGAGAGATTAAATCACTCTTGGGTTTCAAGTGTCTTTCAACTTGTTGATGATGGAGTTATACTGCAGAGTATAGGAAGCCTCCTCATCTTTCCAGTGCTAAAAGGGTTAAATTATGGGGACAGGTTGCTTAGACTTGCCTTGTATTCCCTTGAATATTGAAGATTAAGGGGTGATCTACTTGAGTTTAAGATGATTAAAGGATTTGATAGGGTTAATAAAGAGAAACTATTTCCTCTGGTGGGGGAGTCCAGAACAGGGGGGCATAATCTTAAAATTAGAGCCAGGCTGTTCAGGGGTGATGCAGGGGATTAACTGAAAATTTCAAAACTGAGATTGGGATTTTTTGTTAGGTACAATATTAAGGGATAGGGAACCAAGGCGAGTAAATGGAGTTAAGATACAGATCACCCATGATCTAATTGAATGATGGAACAGACTTGAGGGGCTAAATGGCCTTCTCCTGTTCCTATGTTCCTATCTCGGAGAAGTCCTCTAGAAAGTTCTGGCCTGCTCTGTGTACACACGTTGTGCCATAGTGCCATTATGTTGGTTAAACATGTTCGTGTGAGATACCATCCTGATCAAGATGACCCCACTGTTCGGTCCACAGTCTGGAATGAGTCCCCTTTGAGATGTGAACTCCATTGTCAGCACTTGCCTCTCTTGAGCCTGTTCACACTAGGCTGCAGCCAACATGTGAACATCCTCCCCGGATTTCATGTATGATTCTGTGCTGGTTACAGTGGTGCAGCAAGCACTGGTCTTGCTCACTGCTGATGGATAACGCTGAGGAGAGTAAGAATCCCAACCTTACCACTGATTTGCCAAGCAGTTTGATAATACTTTCTGGCTGGCTGTTGCTAATCAAAGGGGAGAATAGAGAGCTAGATTTTCAACTTGCCCGGATCGATTGGCGTTTCTAGAAGTCGCCCAATGGAAATGAAAGTCGAGCGGTTGCTATAATGGGTGAATGATCCACAATGTCAGTTTTATGACGGCAAGTTGAAAATCCACCCCAGAGTGATTGCAACATTCAGATGTCCATGTATTCAGCATTTGAACACGTACTGCATTTAATGGGCTGAAGCTATAGGAGATCGGTAACTGAGGAGATGATATAACTGTACCTGTAAAATACACATCAAAGGAAGCTGATCGGAACTGTAAAGTCAAAGAGGAATTCCACTGAGGACTTTTTGGGGTTTACATACTCACCTGATAGGTATGGCAAGGTTAAATGGAGTTGAGGTACAGGTCAGCCATGATCTAATTGAATGACGGAACAGGCTCGAGGGGCTGAATGGCCTACTCCTGGTCCTATCTTCATATCTGAGCTGTAATCAGTATTAAGTTGCAAACAAACTAACTGAGGTGGACTCTACACACTTGAGGAAAGGATTCTGATTATGGAATGATGCCTGGAGTAAAGTTCTCTGAACTGGTTTCACCGGTTATAGCCTCTGTCTATTGTTCACAGACCCAGCTGTGGCTCAGTAGTAGAACATTCACCTCTGGTCAGGAGATCGTGAGTTCAAATCCCACTCCAGAGACTTGAGCACATAATCCAGGCTGACACTTCAGTGCAGTACTGAGGGAGTGCTGCACTGTCGGAGGTGCTGTCTTTCAGATGAGATGTTAAACCTCTCAGGTGGACATAAAAGATTCCATGAAACTATTTGAAGAGGAGGAGGGGAATTCTCCCCAGTGTCCTGGCCAATATTTATTCCTCAACCAACATCACTAAAACAGATTATCTGGTCATTTATCTCATTGCTGTTTGTGGGACCTTGCTGTGTACAAATTGGCTGCCAATTTTCCTACATTACAGAAGTGACTATACTTCAAGAAGCAGTAGCCAGTCGTAGCCAGAGGATCACCTGCAATGGCTTCTCTTCCCGCTCCCGCACCGTTACCTCTGGAGTCCCCCTAGGATCTATTCTTGGCCCCCTCATATTTCTCATCTACATGCTTCCCCTTGGCGACATCATCCGAAAACACGTTAGGTTCCACATGTACGCTGACAACACCCAGCTCTACCTCACCACCACCTCTCTCGACCCCTCCACTGCCTCTGATTTGTCATATTGCTTGTCTGACATCCAGCATTGGATGAGCAAAAATTTCCTCCACCTAAATATTGGGAAGACTGAAGCCATTGTCTTCGGTCCCTGCCACAAACTCCATTCCCTACTCACCAACTCCATCCCTCTCCCTGGCCACTGTCTGAGGCTGAACCAGACCGTTCTCAACCTTGGCGTCCTATTTGACCCTGAGATGAGCTTCTGACCACATATCCGCTCTATCACCAAGATCGTCTATTTCCGCCTCCGTAACATCGTCCGTCACCACCCTGCCTCACCTCATCTGCTGCTGAAACCCTCATCCATGCCTTTGTTGCCTCTAGATTTGACTATTCCAATGCTCTCCTGGCTACCCGCCATCTTGCACCCTCCATAAACTTGAGGTCATCCAAAACTCTGTTGCCTGTATCCTATCTCGCACTAAGTGCCGTTCACCCATCACCCCTGTGCTCGCTGACCAACATTGGCTCCCGGTCTGGGAACACCTCGATTTTAAAAGCCTCATCCTTGTTTGCAAATCCCTCCATGGCCTCACCCCTCCCTATCTCTGTAACCTCCTACAGCCCTCTGAGATCTCTGCGCTCCTCCAATTCTTGCCTCTTGCACATCCCCGATTTTAATCACTCAACCATTGGTGGCCGTGCATTCAGCTGCCTAGGTCCTAAGCTCAGGAATTCCCTCCCGAAACCTCTCCACCTCTCGACCCTTCTCTCCTCCTTTTAAGACGCTCCTTAAAACCTACCTCTTTGACCAAGCATTTGGTCACCTGTTCTAACATCTCCTTATGTGGCTCGGTGTCAAATTTTGTTCAATAATCGTTCCTATGAAGCACCTTGGGACATTTTACTACCTAAAAGGCGCTATATAAATGCAAGTTGTTGTAAAGCGCTTTGGGAACTTCTGAGATTGTGAAAGATGCTATATCGATTCAAATTCTTTCTTTACTAATGTAATTTAAACAGGAAAGGTTATTAATGGCCATCAGTAACTAATAGCCAGCAAGTGATATCCAGTGTCTTGTGGACACTGCAGAGTTGAGGTGAATATAATCCTGGCTGCACAGATGATGCTTTTGGAACAAGGGAGTCTATGTACAGGAATGGGGACAGTTGTGCAGGGTTACATTGTTTATGTGTAAAGATGAAGTACATCGTTGGAAGTAACAAAAAAAAACCGATCATGAGGATTAATTTGTGCTGCTTACTGGTCGCATTCCTGATTTCCCCGTGACCTTGTTTCCAATTACCAGGTTGAACCTTTCTTCGTGTCCCTCGCACTGTTTGACGTAAAGAATAACTGTAAGATCTCAGAAGATTTCCACGTTGACTTGAATCCCCCAGCTGTTAGACAGATGTTACTGGGCAGCTCGGAGGATGGGGCTGGTAACAGCGTAACAAGTGCAAGCTGTGTCACCAGTAATGATAGTCGTCTTCAACGAGTGGCTGAAAGATTTCTCCGTTACCCAAAACAGGTACGGTTACCGAGACAGTGCCGACTCCATTAAATGAAACAGGTACAGTTACCGAGACAGTGCCGACTCCATTAAATGAAACAGGTACAGTTACCGAGACAGTGCCGACTCCATTAAATGAAACAGGTACAGTTACCGAGACAGCGCCGACTCCATTAAACAAAACAGGTACAGTTACTGAGACAGTGTCGACTCCATTAAATGAAACAGGTACAGTTACTGAGACAGTGTCGACTCCATTAAATGAAACAGGTACAGTTACTGAGACAGTGCCGACTCCATTAAATGAAACAGGTACAGTTACCGAGACAGTGCCGACTCCATTAAATGAAACAGGTACAGTTACCGAGACAGCGCCGACTCCATTAAATGAAACAGGTACAGTTACCGAGACAGTGCCGACTCCATTAAATGAAACAGGTACAGTTACCGAGACAGTGCCGACTCCATTAAATGAAACAGGTACAGTTACCGAGACAGTGCCGACTCCATTAAATGAAACAGGTACAGTTACCGAGACAGTGCCGACTCCATTAAATGAAACAGGTACAGTTACCGAGACAGTGCCGACTCCATTAAATGAAACAGGTACAGTTACCGAGACAGTGCCGACTCCATTAAATGAAACAGGTACAGTTACCGAGACCGTGCCGACTCCATTAAATGAAACAGGTACAGTTACTGAGACAGTGCCGACTCCATTAAATGAAACAGGTACAGGTACTGAGACAGTGTTGACTCCATTAAATGAAACAGGTACAGTTACTGAGACAGTGTCGACTCCATTAAATGAAACAGGTACAGTTACTGAGACAGTGTTGACTCCATTAAATGAAACAGGTACAGTAACTGAGACAGCGCCGACTCCATTAAATGAAACAGGTACAGTTACTGAGACAGTGTCGACTCCATTAAATGAAACAGGTACAGTTACTGAGACAGTGTTGACTCCATTAAATGAAACAGGTACAGTTACTGAGACAGTGCCGACTCCATTAAATGAAACAGGTACAGTTACTGAGACAGTGTTGACTCCATTAAATGAAACAGGTACAGTTACTGAGACAGTATTGACTCCATTAAATGAAACAGGTACAGTGACTGAGACAGTGCCGACTCCATTAAATGAAACAGGTACAGTTACCGAGACAGTGCCGACTCCATTAAATGAAACAGGTACAGTTACCGAGACAGTGTCGACTCCATTAAATGAAACAGGTACAGTTACTGAGACAGTGCCGACTCCATTAAATGAAACAGGTACAGTTACTGAGACAGTGCCGACTCCATTAAATGAAACAGGTACAGTTACTGAGACAGTGCCGACTCCATTAAATGAAACAGGTACAGTTACCGAGACAGTGCCGACTCCATTAAATGAAACAGGTACAGTTACCGAGACAGTGCCGACTCCATTAAATGAAACAGGTACAGTTAGTGAGACAGTGCCGACTCCATTAAATGAAACAGGTACAGTTACTGAGACAGTGCCGACTCCATTAAATGAAACAGGTACAGTTACTGAGACAGTGCCGACTCCATTAAATGAAACAGGTACAATTACCGAGACAGTGCCGACTCCATTAAATGAAACAGGTACAGTTACCGAGACAGTGTCGACTCCATTAAATGAAACAGGTTCAGTTACTGAGACAGTGCCGACTCCATTAAATGAAACAGGTACAGTTACTGAGACAGTGCCGACTCCATTAAATGAAACAGGTACAGTTACTGAGACAGTGCCGACTCCATTAAATGAAACAGGTACAGTTACTGAGACAGTGCCGACTCCATTAAATGAAACAGGTACAATTACTGAGACAGTGTCGACTCCATTAAATGAAACAGGTACAGTTACTGAGACAGTGCCGACTCCATTAAATGAAACAGGTACAGTTACCGAGACAGTGCCGACTCCATTAAATGAAACAGGTACAGTTACCGAGACAGTGCCGACTCCATTAAATGAAACAGGTTCAGTTACCGAGACAGTGCCGACTCCATTAAATGAAACAGGTACAGTTACCGAGACAGTGCCGACTCCATTAAATGAAACAGGTACAGTTACCGAGACAGTGCCGACTCCATTAAATGAAACAGGTACAGTTACCGAGACAGTGCCGACTCCATTAAATGAAACAGGTACAGTTACCGAGACAGTGCCGACTCCATTAAATGAAACAGGGACAGTTACCGAGACAGTGCCGACTCCATTAAATGAAACAGGTACAGTTGCTGAGACAGTGCCGACTCCATTAAATGAAACAGGTACAGTTACCGAGACAGTGCCGACTCCATTAAATGAAACAGGTACAGTTACCGAGACAGTGCCGACTCCATTAAATGAAACAGGTACAGTTACCGAGACAGTGCCGACTCCATTAAATGAAACAGGTACAGTTACCGAGACAGTGCCGACTCCATTAAATGAAACAGGTACAGTTACTGAGACAGTGCCGACTCCATTAAATGAAACAGGTACAGTTACTGAGACAGTGCCGACTCCATTAAATGAAACAGGTACAGTTGCTGAGACAGTGTCGACTCCATTAAATGAAACAGGTACAGTTACTGAGACAGTGCCGACTCCATTAAATGAAACAGGTACAGTTACTGAGACAGTGTTGACTCCATTAAATGAAACAGGTACAGTTACTGAGACAGTGCCGACTCCATTAAATGAAACAGGTACAGTTACTGAGACAGTGCCGACTCCATTAAATGAAACAGGTACAGTTACTGAGACAGTGCCGACTCCATTAAATGAAACAGGTACAGTTGCTGAGACAGTGTTGACTCCATTAAATGAAACAGGTACAGTTACCGAGACAGTGCCGACTCCATTAAATGAAACAGGTACAGTTACCGAGACAGTGCCGACTCCATTAAATGAAACAGGTACAGTTACCGAGACAGTGCCGACTCCATTAAATGAAACAGGTACAGTTACCGAGACAGTGCCGACTCCATTAAATGAAACAGGTACAGTTACTGAGACAGTGCCGACTCCATTAAATGAAACAGGTACAGTTACTGAGACAGTGCCGATTCCATTAAATGAAACAGGTACAGTTGCTGAGACAGTGTCGACTCCATTAAATGAAACAGGTACAGTTACTGAGACAGTGTCGACTCCATTAAATGAAACAGGTACAGTTACTGAGACAGTGCCGACTCCATTAAATGAAACAGGTACAGTTACTGAGACAGTGCCGACTCCATTAAATGAAACAGGTACAGTTACTGAGACAGTGTCGACTCCATTAAATGAAACAGGTACAGTTACTGAGACAGTGCCGACTCCATTAAATGAAACAGGTACAGTTACTGAGACAGTGCCGACTCCATTAAATGAAACAGGTACAGTTACTGAGACAGTGTCGACTCCATTAAATGAAACAGGTACAGTTACTGAGACAGTGCCGACTCCATTAAATGAAACAGGTACAGTTACCGAGACAGTGCCGACTCCATTAAATGAAACAGGTACAGTTACCGAGACAGTGTCGACTCCATTAAATGAAACAGGTACAGTTACTGAGACAGTGCCGACTCCATTAAATGAAACAGGTACAGTTACTGAGACAGTGCCGACTCCATTAAATGAAACAGGTACAGTTACTGAGACAGTGTCGACTCCATTAAATGAAACAGGTACAGTTACCGAGACAGTGCCGACTCCATTAAATGAAACAGGTACAATTACTGAGACAGTGCCGACTCCATTAAATGAAACAGGTACAGTTACTGAGACAGTGTCGACTCCATTAAATGAAACAGGTACAATTACTGAGACAGTGCCGACTCCATTAAATGAAACAGGTACAGTTACTGAGACAGTGTCGACTCCATTAAATGAAACAGGTACAGTTACTGAGACAGTGCCGACTCCATTAAATGAAACAGGTACAGTTACTGAGACAGTGTCGACTCCATTAAATGAAACAGGTACAGTTACTGAGACAGTGCCGACTCCATTAAATGAAACAGGTACAGTTACTGAGACAGTGTCGACTCCATTAAATGAAACAGGTACAGTTACTGAGACAGTGCCGACTCCATTAAATGAAACAGGTACAGTTACTGAGACAGTGTCGACTCCATTAAATGAAACAGGTACAGTTACTGAGACAGTGCCGACTCCATTAAATGAAACAGGTACAGTTACTGAGACAGTGCCGACTCCATTAAATGAAACAGGTACAGTTACTGAGACAGTGCCGACTCCATTAAATGAAACAGGTACAGTTACTGAGACAGTGTCGACTCCATTAAATGAAACAGGTACAGTTACTGAGACAGTGCCGACACCATTAAATGAAACAGGTACAGTTACTGAGACAGTGCCGACTCCATTAAATGAAACAGGTACAATTACTGAGACAGTGCCGACTCCATTAAATGAAACAGGTACAGTTACCGAGACAGTGCCGACTCCATTAAATGAAACAGGTACAGTTACTGAGACAGTGCCGACTCCATTAAATGAAACAGGTACAGTTACTGAGACAGTGCCGACTCCATTAAATGAAACAGGTACAGTTACTGAGACAGTGTCGACTCCATTAAATGAAACAGGTACAGTTACTGAGACAGTGCCGACACCATTAAATGAAACAGGTACAGTTACTGAGACAGTGCCGACTCCATTAAATGAAACAGGTACAATTACCGAGACAGTGCCGACTCCATTAAATGAAACAGGTACAGTTACCGAGACAGTGCCGACTCCATTAAATGAAACAGGTACAGTTACTGAGACAGTGCCGACTCCATTAAATGAAACAGGTACAGTTACTGAGACAGTGCCGACTCCATTAAATGAAACAGGTACAGTTACTGAGACAGTGTTGACTCCATTAAATGAAACAGGTACAGTTACTGAGACAGTGCCGACTCCATTAAATGAAACAGGTACAGTTACCGAGACAGTGCCGACTCCATTAAATGAAACAGGTACAGTTACTGAGACAGTGTCGACTCCATTAAATGAAACAGGTACAGTTACTGAGACAGTGTCGACTCCATTAAATGAAACAGGTACAGTTACCGAGACAGTGCCGACTCCATTAAATGAAACAGGTACAGTTACCGAGACAGTGCCGACTCCATTAAATGAAACAGGTACAGTTACCGAGACAGTGCCGACTCCATTAAATGAAACAGGTGCAGTTACTGAGACAGTGCCGACTCCATTAAATGAAACAGGTACAGTTACCGAGACAGTGCCGACTCCATTAAATGAAACAGGTACAGTTACCGAGACAGTGCCGACTCCATTAAATGAAACAGGTACAGTTACCGAGACAGTGCCGACTCCATTAAATGAAACAGGTACAGTTACCGAGACAGTGCCGACTCCATTAAATGAAACAGGTACAGTTACTGAGACAGTGCCGACTCCATTAAATGAAACAGGTACAGTTACTGAGACAGTGTCGACTCCATTAAATGAAACAGGTACAGTTACTGAGACAGTGCCGACTCCATTAAATGAAACAGGTACAATTACCGAGACAGTGCCGACTCCATTAAATGAAACAGGTACAGTTACTGAGACAGTGCCGACTCCATTAAATGAAACAGGTACAGTTACTGAGACAGTGCCGACTCCATTAAATGAAACAGGTACAGTTACTGAGACAGTGCCGACTCCATTAAATGAAACAGGTACAATTACTGAGACAGTGCCGACTCCATTAAATGAAACAGGTACAGTTACTGAGACAGTGTCGACTCCATTAAATGAAACAGGTACAGTTACTGAGACAGTGTCGACTCCATTAAATGAAACAGGTACAGTTACTGAGACAGTGTTGACTCCATTAAATGAAACAGGTACATTTACTGAGACAGTGTTGACTCCATTAAATGAAACAGGTACAGTTACTGAGACAGTGTTGACTCCATTAAATGAAACAGGTGCAGTTACTGAGACAGTGTTGACTCCATTAAATGAAACAGGTACAGTTACTGAGACAGTGTTGACTCCACTAAATGAAACAGGTACAGTTACCGAGACAGTGCCGACTCCATTAAATGAAACAGGTACAGTTACTGAGACAGTGCCGACTCCATTAAATGAAACAGGTACAGTTACCGAGACAGTGCCGACTCCATTAAATGAAACAGGTACAGTTACCGAGACAGTGCCGACTCCATTAAATGAAACAGGTACAGTTACCGAGACAGTGCCGACTCCATTAAATGAAACAGGTACAGTTACCGAGACAGTGCCGACTCCATTAAATGAAACAGGTACAGTTACCGAGACAGTGCCGACTCCATTAAATGAAACAGGTACAGTTACCGAGACAGTGCCGACTCCATTAAATGAAACAGGTACAGTTACCGAGACAGTGTCGACTCCATTAAATGAAACAGGTACAGTTACCGAGACAGTGTCGACTCCATTAAATGAAACAGGTACAGTTACTGAGACAGTGTCGACTCCATTAAATGAAACAGGTACAGTTACTGAGACAGTGCCGACTCCATTAAATGAAACAGGTACAGTTACTGAGACAGTGTCGACTCCATTAAATGAAACAGGTACAGTTACTGAGACAGTGTCGACTCCATTAAATGAAACAGGTACAGTTACTGAGACAGTGCCGACTCCATTAAATGAAACAGGTACAGTTACTGAGACAGTGCCGACTCCATTAAATGAAACAGGTACAGTTACTGAGACAGTGCCGACTCCATTAAATGAAACAGGTACAGTTACTGAGACAGTGTCGACTCCATTAAATGAAACAGGTACAATTACTGAGACAGTGTCGACTCCATTAAATGAAACAGGTACAGTTACTGAGACAGTGCCGACTCCATTAAATGAAACAGGTACAGTTACTGAGACAGTGTCGACTCCATTAAATGAAACAGGTACAGTTACTGAGACAGTGCCGACTCCATTAAATGAAACAGGTACAGTTACTGAGACCGTGCCGACTCCATTAAATGAAACAGGTACAGTTACTGAGACAGTGTCGACTCCATTAAATGAAACAGGTACAGTTACTGAGACAGTGCCGACTCCATTAAATGAAACAGGTACAGTTACTGAGACAGTGCCGACTCCATTAAATGAAACAGGTACAGTTACCGAGACAGTGCCGACTCCATTAAATGAAACAGGTACAGTTACCGAGACAGTGCCGACTCCATTAAATGAAACAGGTACAGTTACTGAGACAGTGTCCACTCCATTAAATGAAACAGGTACAGTTACTGAGACAGTGCCGACTCCATTAAATGAAACAGGTACAGTTACTGAGACAGTGTCGACTCCATTAAATGAAACAGGTACAGTTACTGAGACAGTGCCGACTCCATTAAATGAAACAGGTACAGTTTCCGAGACAGTGCCGACTCCATTAAATGAAACAGGTACAGTTGCTGAGACAGTGTCGACTCCATTAAATGAAACAGGTACAGTTACTGAGACAGTGCCGACTCCATTAAATGAAACAGGTACAGTTACTGAGACAGTGTCGACTCCATTAAATGAAACAGGTACAGTTACTGAGACAGTGCCGACTCCATTAAATGAAACAGGTACAGTTACTGAGACAGTGTCGACTCCATTAAATGAAACAGGTACAGTTACTGAGACAGTGTCGACTCCATTAAATGAAACAGGTACAGTTACTGAGACAGTGCCGACTCCATTAAATGAAACAGGTACAGTTACTGAGACAGTGCCGACTCCATTAAATGAAACAGGTACAGTTACTGAGACAGTGTCGACTCCATTAAATGAAACAGGTACAGTTACCGAGACAGTGCCGACTCCATTAAATGAAACAGGTACAGTTTCCGAGACAGTGCCGACTCCATTAAATGAAACAGGTACAGTTACTGAGACCGTGCCGACTCCATTAAATGAAACAGGTACAGTTACTGAGACCGTGCCGACTCCATTAAATGAAACAGGTACAGTTACTGAGACAGTGTCGACTCCATTAAATGAAACAGGTACAGTTACTGAGACAGTGCCGACTCCATTAAATGAAACAGGTACAGTTACTGAGACAGTGTCGACTCCATTAAATGAAACAGGTACAGTTACCGAGACAGTGCCGACTCCATTAAATGAAACAGGTACAGTTTCCGAGACAGTGCCGACTCCATTAAATGAAACAGGTACAGTTACTGAGACAGTGCCGACTCCATTAAATGAAACAGGTACAGTTACTGAGACAGTGCCGACTCCATTAAATGAAACAGGTACAGTTACCGAGACAGTGCCGACTCCATTAAATGAAACAGGTACAGTTACTGAGACAGTGCCGACTCCATTAAATGAAACAGGTACAGTTACTGAGACAGTGTTGACTCCATTAAATGAAACAGGTACAGTTACTGAGACAGTGTCGACTCCATTAAATGAAACAGGTACAGTTACTGAGACAGTGCCGACTCCATTAAATGAAACAGGTACAGTTACTGAGACAGTGCCGACTCCATTAAATGAAACAGGTACAGTTACTGAGACAGTGTTGACTCCATTAAATGAAACAGGTACAGTTACTGAGACAGTGTTGACTCCATTAAATGAAACAGGTACAGTTACTGAGACAGTGTTGACTCCATTAAATGAAACAGGTACAGTTACTGAGACAGTGCCGACTCCATTAAATGAAACAGGTACAGTTACTGAGACAGTGTCGACTCCATTAAACGAAACAGGTACAGTTTCCGAGACAGTGCCGACTCCATTAAATGAAACAGGTACAATTACTGAGACAGTGCCGACTCCATTAAATGAAACAGGTACAGTTACTGAGACAGTGTCGACTCCATTAAATGAAACAGGTACAGTTACTGAGACAGTGCCGACTCCATTAAATGAAACAGGTACAGTTACTGAGACAGTGTCGACTCCATTAAATGAAACAGGTACAGTTACTGAGACAGTGCCGACTCCATTAAATGAAACAGGTACAGTTACTGAGACAGTGTCGACTCCATTAAACGAAACAGGTACAGTTACCGAGACAGTGTCGACTCCATTAAATGAAACAGGTACAGTTACTGAGACAGTGCCGACTCCATTAAATGAAACAGGTACAGTTACCGAGACAGTGCCGACTCCATTAAATGAAACAGGTACAGTTACTGAGACAGTGCCGACTCCATTAAATGAAACAGGTACAGTTACTGAGACAGTGCCGACTCCATTAAATGAAACAGGTACAGTTACTGAGACAGTGTCGACTCCATTAAACGAAACAGGTACAGTTTCCGAGACAGTGCCGACTCCATTAAATGAAACAGGTACAGTTACTGAGACAGTGTCGACTCCATTAAATGAAACAGGTACAGTTACCGAGACAGTGCCGACTCCATTAAATGAAACAGGTACAGTTACCGAGACAGTGCCGACTCCATTAAATGAAACAGGTACAGTTTCCGAGACAGTGCCGACTCCATTAAATGAAACAGGTACAGTTACTGAGACAGTGTCGACTCCATTAAATGAAACAGGTACAGTTACTGAGACAGTGCCGACTCCATTAAACGAAACAGTTACAGTTACTGAGACAGTGCCGACTCCATTAAATGAAACAGGTACAGTTACTGAGACAGTGCCGACTCCATTAAATGAAACAGGTACAGTTACTGAGACAGTGCCGACTCCATTAAATGAAACAGGTACAGTTACTGAGACAGTGTCGACTCCATTAAATGAAACAGGTACAGTTACTGAGACAGTGCCGACTCCATTAAATGAAACAGGTACAGTTACTGAGACAGTGCCGACTCCATTAAATGAAACAGGTACAGTTACTGAGACAGTGCCGACTCCTTTAAATGAAACAGGTACAGTTACTGAGACAGTGTCGACTCCATTAAATGAAACAGGTACAGTTACTGAGACAGTGCCGACTCCATTAAATGAAACAGGTACAGTTACTGAGACAGTGCCGACTCCATTAAATGAAACAGGTACAGTTACTGAGACAGTGCCGACTCCATTAAATGAAACAGGTACAGTTACTGAGACAGTGTCGACTCCATTAAATGAAACAGGTACAGTTACTGAGACAGTGCCGACTCCATTAAACAAATCAGTGATTAGTTTTTTAGTTTGTCAACATATTGAATTCATTCACTGCTAAGGTGCCATCTTACCTTGTTCTTACTGCTTTCCCCGGCCGAGAGAGATCATCCAGAGCAGACATGAGCTGCACCAAATGAGATTGCAGTGGGAATGTGCAGTAAATCAGTAAATATTCACTTTTGACTTGTAAAAGCACTGCGATAGTGGATATCTACGTCAATATCAGACACAATTGGCAACTTTTTTAATTATGACAAATTGCCAATTGAATAAATACAGAGGAAGTGAAGCAATTGAACTTTTATTTGTGAAGCTGTGACCTCGGATGTTTCAATATGACACTGTCACAGTGAAAGGTGACTTTGATCGCAGTAACTGTGTAAGAATTTGCACTATTTCCACAATTACAATCCAACAACAGTGAAGAAAACTAAATATCTGCCCAGAATTTACAATGCTAAAACACTGGTTTGGCAAAGAGCCTTGTAGCACCACTAGTCGCAGACTGTTTTGTTGGCATTGTACGTTATTTATCCCAATTGTTTTTATTTTTTTTTACCTTTGATAATGTTTGTCTTTAGTTTAAAAGGGGAAAAAATTACAGGGTTGTGGGGAAATAACAGGGGAGTGGGACTAATTGGATAACTCTTTCAAAGAGCCAGCTCAGTCCCGATGGACCAAATGGCCTCCTGTGCTGTACAGTTCTATGAAATAAATCTCCTGATTGAATAAAAAGAAGAATGTGCACTTTTTCTCATGTTGTGAACAGCTATTCGTTGTTTTGATTCTGATGTGTGTGTGTTTTTTCCAGGGTATCTTCTCAGTGACTGCCCCTCACCCTGATATCTATCTGGTAGCACGAGTCGAGAAAGTGCTGCAAGGAGGGATTGCTCAGTGTGCAGAACCATACATAAAAAGTTCAGATGCAAACAAGGTACCTCCAAAGACTGCGTCTTCCTCACTTCTTCACAATGAATGCAAACCCTTTGCTAAAAGCTGATGCAAGAAGAACCCAATTGCACTCCTTTTAACACCTTCCTGTCGGGAGACCCGAGATTTAAAAGGACTCGTGAGTCGAAGGGGGTCTGAGACGTGCTTAATTTCTTCACCCTTCAGTCATATAGCGCTTAGTCTAAAATGTTAAAAGGATTCGATAGGGTAGATACGGAGAAACTATTTCCTCTTGTGGGGGAATCAAGAACAAGGGGACATAATTAAATTAGAGCGAGGCCATGGAGGAGTGATAACAGGAAGTACTTTTTCACACAAAGTGGAGTGGGAATCTGGAACTCTCTTCCCCCAAACGGCTGTGGACGCTGGGGGTCAATTGGAACTTTCAGGACTGAGATTGATAGATTTTTATTGGGTAAGGGTATCAAGGGATATGGAGCAGAGGGTAAATGGTGTTGAGGTGCAGATCAGCAATGATCTAATTAAATGGCGGAGCAGGCTCGAGGGGCTGAATGGCCTCCTCCTATTCCTATTATGGTAATTTACTGTATTTTAGCTCATCAAATGTTGCCTCAACGTAAGAAAAGAAAGACTTCCATTTATACAGCGCCTTTCACAACCTCAGGACGTCCCAAAGAGCTTTACAGCCAATTAAATACTTTTGAAGTGTAGACACTATTGTAATGTAGGAAATATAATGTATGAAGAATCTCGTCGTTCTTTGGAATGTTTGAATCATAGCTGACCTCCTGTGGCATTGCTCACAGGTAGGCTGGGGTTGGGATGTGCTTGTGATGTTTTGCTACTGTGTGTTCAAATGGGCCGATTACTTTAGGACCATTGCTCAGGTAATCCCTGTGGGGAAAGTGTTTTACTTTTTAAAAAAAGGCCAACTAGAAATTAATTTCTGAGGGAATTTCCTGTAGATTGACACTGCCCTTGGAGAAAGGCCAAAATATGAAGTCAATTATCAGGGGGAAAGAAAAAGCCAGCAGGAAATGCTTGTTACATAGAATTACATAGAATTTGCAGCACACAAATAGGTCCATACCGATGTTTATGCTCGACACGAGCCCCCTCCCTCCCTACTTCATCTAATCCCATCAACATACCCTTCTATTCCTTTCTCCCTGATGTGTTTATCTAGCTTCCCCTTAAATGCATCTATGCCAATCGCCTCAACTACTCCTTATGGTAGCGAGTTCCACATTCTAACCACTCTCTGGGAAAAGAAGTTTCTCCTGAGTTCCTCATTGGATTTACTAGTGACTATCTTATATTTATGGCCCCTAATCCTAGTCTCCCCAACAAGTATAAACATCTTCTCTACGTCTACCCTATCAAACCCTTTCATAATCTGAAAGACCTCTATCAGGTCACCTCTCAGTCTTTTTTCTGGAGAAATTTCGGGAGAAATTTTCTGGAGCCTGTTCAGTCTTTCCTGATAGTTATGTTCTGGAAATATTTGCGACACTTTGAAGTGCACTAGATTTAGTTGTGAAAATATTGACTATTGGGGGACCTCATGGCCAGCCCTGTACTTTGGGGGAATTGAAGTTCACTGCCCACGATTCCTGATGTGGAAGGTCGGTGGGTTGTCGTTCCTTGCCAGTCACGTCCAATCATAAAATCATCCCCTTACCTTTAGCGCACTTTTGGTTTTGTCCACCAATTTGCAAATTTGTGTCGTATGTCAATGCAAAGAAATCCCCCCTCCCACCAAACAAAGAGAATATGTCATGGACGCAGGAGTCAGAATATCGGCAGCCATTGACTGATTTTAGCAATCCTGCTTTTTTTGCACAAATAAAGAGGTAGTGAACGAGGCATTTCATGCTACATTCTGACCAGCAGCCTGAAATTTGCACGAAGCTTTCAGTGTGTGAATGCCCATCACCAAAGAGCAATTGAACCCTGACTGACCTTACCTCATGTTAACTTACAACAATTTCCTGAGACCTTGTGGCCTTAAAGGTAGGCTGCGTCACCTAAACCGCAGAATGATATATTGTGCATTATGTGGCATAGCCCTACTGCGCTTATAAAACCTGCTAATCGTCGGACGTACTGAGCAATGCCGTTGGAGCTTTGCTAGAATATAATGGGCCAGAATTTGCTGTCAAAATAACAGCAAGGCTAATGGCGCTCACCGTTATTTGTGGGTAAATGGTACAGCAACTTCAAATAAGGCGCAGATGCGTGGTTAAATGTGAATATCCAAATGTTAGCTTCGCGAAAACGTCATCTCACCCTTAGCCTCCCGTTTTTTTTAGGAACTTGCTGTATTAATTGTCCATTAAACTCACCACAGAAAGTTAAGCCTTGTTATTACAACCGTAAATACCCTTTTAATGACATGATCCGTGTTCATTGCTGCCAATCAACCCCTCCGGCACTGAAAACTAACTATTGCAAGTGTGGAGTCTCATTCCTTCAGGTTTTGAATTTTTGGGGGGAGATTTTAAGAATGTCGAATTTAAAAAAAAATTTCTTACTCGTTAGCAAAATCGAAGCCCAGGGGATAAAAGGGGCAGTGGCTGCATGGATACGAAACTGGCTATGGGACAGAAAACAAAGAGCAGTGGTGAACAGTTGTTTTTCAGGCTGGAGGGAAGTGTACAGTGGAGTTGCCCAAGGGTATTAAACAGTAAGGAGGACGGTAACAGACTTAGGAGGACGTAGACATAGATAGTCTGGGGAAATGGGCAGACACATGGCAGATGAAATTTAATGCAGATAAGTGTGAAGTGATTAATTTTGGTAGGAAGAATGAGCAGAGGCAATATATACAATTTTTTTAAAAATTCATTCATGGGATGTGGGTGTCGCTGGCAAGGCCGGCATTTATTGCCCATCCATAATTGCCCTTGAGAAGGTGGTGGTGAGCCGCCTTCTTGAACCGCTGCAGTCCGTGTGGTGACGGTTCTCCCACAGTGCTGTTAGGAAGGGAGTTCCAGGATTTTGACCCAGCGACGATGAAGGAACGGCGATATATTTCCAAGCCGGGATGGTGTGTGACTTGCAGGGGAACGTGCAGGTGGTGTTGTTCCCATGTGCCTGCTGCTCTTGTCGTTCTAGGTGGTAGAGGTCGCGGGTTTGGGAGGTGCTGTCGAAGAAGCCTTGGCGAGTTGCTGCAATGCATCCTGTAGATGGTACACACTGCAGCCACAGTGTGCCGGTGGTGGAGGGAGTGAATGTTTAAGGTGGTGAATGGGGTGCCAATCAAGCGGGCTGCTTTGTCCTGGATGGTGTTGAGCTTCTTGAGTGTTGTTGGAGCTGCACTCATCCAGGCAAGTGGAGAGTATTCCATCACACTCCTGACTTGTGCCTTGTAGATGGTGGAAAGGCTTTGGGGAGTCAGGAGGTGAGTCACTCACCACAGAATACCCAGCCTCTGACCTGCTCTTGTAGCCACAGTATTTATATGGCTGGTCCAGTTAAGTTTCTGGTCAATGGTGAGCCTCAGGATGTTGAAGGTGGGGACTTGGCAATGGTAATGCCGATGAATGTCAAGGGGAGGTGGTTAGACTCTCTCTTGTTGGAGATGGTCATTGCCTAGCACTTGTCTGGCGTGAATGTTACTTGCTGCTTATCAGTCCAAGCCTGGATGTTGTCCAGGGCACGCTGCATGCGGGCACGGACTGCTTCAATATCTGAGGGGTTGTGAATGGAACTGAACACTGTGCAATCATCAGCGAACCTCCCCATTTCTGACCTTATGATGGAGGGAAGGTCATTGATGAAGCAGCTGAAGATGGTTGGGCCTAGGACACTGCCCCGAGGAACTCCTGCAGCAATGTCCTGGGGCTGAGATGATTGGCCTCCAACAACCACTACCACCTTCCTTTGTGCTAGGTATGACTCCAGCCACTGGAGAGTTTTCCCCCTGATTCCCATTGACTTCAATTTCACTAGGGCTCCTTGGTGCCACACTCGGTCAAATGCTGCTTTGATGTCAAGGGCAGTCACTCTCACCTCACCTCTGGAATTCAGCTCTTTTGTCCATGTTTGGAACTTGGTACAAATATAAAAAGGGTGTAGGAGCAGAGCGACCTGGGTATGCATGTACAGAAGTCTTTGAAGGTGGTGGGACAGATTGAGAAGGCTATTAAAAAGGCATATGGGATGCTGGGCTTTATAAATAGAGGTATAGAGTACAAAAGCAAGGAAGCTATGCGAAACCTTTATAAAACACTGGTTAGGCCCCAGCTGAAGTATTGTGTCCAATTCTGAGCACCACACTTTAAGAAGGATGTCAAGGCCTTAGAAAGGGTGCAGAGATTTACTAAAATCGTACCACAGATGAAAGACTTCAGTTTCGCGGAGACACGAAGAAACTGGGGCTGTTCTTCTTAGAGCAGAGAAGGTTAAGGGGAGATTTAATAGAGGTGTTCAAAATCGTGAAGGGTTTTGAGAGAGTGAATAAGGAGCAACTGTTTCCGGTGGCAGAAGGGTCAGTAACCAGAGGACACAGATTTAAGGTGATCGGCAAATGAACCAGAGGCGACACGAGGATAAAAAATTTATACAGCGAGTTGTTATGATTTGGAATGTGCTGCCTGGAAGCAGATTCAATAATAACTTTGAAAAGGGAATTGGATGAACACTTGAAAAGGAAAAATTTGCAGGGCTATGGGGAAAGGGCAGGGGAGTGGGACTGATTGGATAGCTCTTTCAAAGAGCCAGCACAGACACAATGGGCCGAGTGGCCGTCTTCTGTGCTGCATCATTCTATAATTCTATTATTTTCCTTTCCTTTCTATCTCTTTATTTCTCTCTACCTGATTTAACATTAAATTCACCCACTTTAATTCGCCCTCCTTACCAGTCTTTTCACTGTTTCCTTAAATCTGATTGGTTAAGGAGATACCCAGTTACTTGCTCTGTACACTCAGGTCCCAGATGCCCTGTTTGCCTCATTGCCTTTTTATCAGATCGCACTTTCACCAACATAGTGGGCAAAAAAGTTTTGAGCTGAAGCATGTCTAACTAACAGCAAACTCCGTTAGATGCCCTGCTACAGCAAATTCTGGCCCAATATATCTTGCAAGCAAGTGCAAATGATGCAGAACATTGAAATGGGCCAGTAGTACAGATGTTGTAGGTGCTCACCAGTGATACCTGAGCTTGAATTGTAATTGGGTGACTTGTTTCCAACACTGTACTGATACAAATCTCTCCATCTCCAGGCTGCTCAGAAAGTGCTCAAAGCTGCCAAGCAGATATGCAGCAGGCTTGGAGGATACAAAATGGCCTTTGCTTGGGCTGCAAGGTCAGTGTTTATGTGTTGGATCCATTTGTAGTTGTACACTTCTTCTGAACTGTTTATTTGCCAAATTGCAAAAATTTGACTGCTAAAGATTGCTTTCTTAAAGTAACTTTTTGGATAAAGAACTTGCATTTATAAGCACCTCAACATGTCCTTTAGGATATCCAAATGCACCCCATCAAATGAATTACTTTTGAGGTGCAGTCTTGTAGGGAAATGCAGAAGCCAATTTGTGCAAAGAGTAAATGAGACGAATGACCAGCTAATCTGTTTTTTTTAGGTTAGTTGAGAGAGGTATGTTGACCAGGACATTGGGAGAGCTCCCTGCTCTTCTCCAAATATTGCCGTGGGATCTTTACCACCCACCTGAACAGTTAGAGAGGGCCTTGGTTGAAGTCTTGTCCAAAGGACGACACCTCTGACAGTGCAGCACTCCCTCAGTACTGCACTGCAGCGTCAGCCTAGGTTGTGTGCTCAAATCAAGAATAATGGTGATCTCCAGACTCCGATTTCTAACTGGCAGTTTAATATTACAATGTTTGATACTGTTTTTAAATTCTATTTCACGTAAAGTTAAAGCTAGAATTGACACTAAGTACGATAACAATTGTGTGTTTTCCTCCCAGACCGGTGTTTAAAGATACTGACGGTTCTTTTGACACAAGTGGAAAGTTCTCATCTTTCTACAAGCAGGACAGCAACAAGATGTCTACCGAAGACCTACTGAAAATGCTGGCAGACTTCAGAAAGTGAGCGCTTGGTCCTTTCAGAATGACGAAAGGAATTGGAAATTGAGATCTGTGTTGTCCGAACGTGAAACATCTCGAATAGTTGAGGAAGACTTTAGAGGGTAAATTCACTGATTGGTCCTCCTGTGCCTGAAAGGAGCGATGGTGAGAGGATTGGCTATGGTGTTGTAACCTGAACTCTGACCCGTGCTTCCTTCGAGCAAGGCTCCCTGCTGGGAGCTCAGGACTGGGGAATTTACCATTTCATCTTTCTGTAAACGACCGATGTTGCAGAGATGCTGTCTCCTCTTGTTCGACACTGTGTCCACTAAACAAGATGAGAAATGTGGGGGATGGTTCACTTTTTGGGGCACTAAGTACGTCTACAATGTATGGGGATAGGTAACGTGATTTCACGCAGCCAGTGTATGCTACGACGTGGAACATTTACACCAACAGTTCTTTGTAGTTGGTCCAGCAGTTTGGGAATGTGTCTGCTCTCAAAGCCACCTAGTTGTTGATTGCCTGAGCTGGCTGGGGCTGCATAAATTATTGATCCACCTATAATTTGTAGAATTAAATAACGCCGCAGCTCTAATGCTGAGTGTGAGTTATCAGTAAAGCATAATGTTTTCACAGGCCTAGTGGACTAATGCTATGCCTGCAAAATATAAATTGTGCAAAGTAGAAATGGTGATGATGTTGAGCTCAAAGCTGTGCTAATGTACAGGGTGTCACGTAACTAGGAGGTAAATCTGTGCTAATGTACGTGGAATCACGTTACAAAGAGGCAAAGCTGTGCTAAGGTACAGGGTGTCACGCTATTAAGGGGTAAAGCTGTGCTAACATACACTAAGTGGCACATTTGTGCTAATGAACACGGTATCACATTACTGATCGGAGAATCATGCTAATGAACATTGTGTGACATTACTAAGAGGCACATCTGTAGTAATGAACAGGGAGTCTCGTTACTATGAGGTAAAGCTATGGTAATGAACATAGTTTCACGTTAATAAGGAGTAAATCTGTGCTATTGAATGGGGACAATCTGTGGTAATGAACAGGGTGTCACGTTACTAAGTGGAATAGCTGTGGTAATGAACAGGGTTTTTTTTAATTTGTTCATGGGATGTGGGCGTCGCTGGCGAGGCCGGCATTTATTGCCCATCCCTAATTGCCCTTGAGAAGGTGGTGGTGAGCCGCCTTCTTGAACCACTGCAGTCCGTGTGGTGATGGTTCTCCCACAGTGCTGTTAGGAAGGGAGTTCCAGGATTTTGACCCAGCGACGATGAAGGACCAGTGATATATTTCCAAGTTGGGATGGTGTGTGACTTGGAGGGGAACGTGCAGGTGGTGTTGTTCCCATGTGCCTGCTGCTCTTGTCCTTCGAGGTGGTAGAGGTCGCAGGTTTTGGAGGTGCTGTCAAAGAAGCCTTGGTGAGTTGCTGCAGTGCATCCTGCGGATGGTACACACTGCAGCAACAGTGCGCCGGTGGTGAAGGGAGTGAATGTTTAGGGTGGTGGATGGGGTGCCAATCAAGCAGGCTGCTTTGTCCTGGATGGTGTTGAGCTTCTTAAGTGTTGTTGGAGCTGCACTCATCCAGGCAAGTGGAGAGTATTCCAACACACTCCTGACTTGTGCCTTGTAGATGGTGGAAAGGCTTTGGGGAGTCAGGAGATGAGTCACTTGCCACAGAATACCCAGCTTCTGACCTGCTCTTGTAGCCACAGTATTTATGTGGCTGGCCCAGTTAAGTTTCTGGTCAATGGTTACCCCCAGGATGTTGATGGTGGGGGATTCGGCGATGGTAATGCCATTGAATGTCAAGGGGAGGTGGTTAGACTCTCTCGTTGGAGATGGTCATTGCCTGGCACTTGTCTGGCGCGAATGTTAATTACCACTTATGAGCCCAAGCCTGGATGTTGTCCAGGTCTTGCTGCATGCGGGTTCGGACTGCTTCATTATCTGAGGGGTTGCGAATGGAACTGAACACTGTGCAATCATCAGCGAACATCCCCATTTCTGACCTTATGATGGAGGGAAGTTCATTGATGAAGCAGCTGAAGATGGTGGGGCTTAGGACACTGCCCTGAGGAACTCCTGCAGCAATGTCGTGGGGCTGAGATGATTAGCCTCCAACAACCACTACCATCTTCCTTTGTGCTCGGTATGACTCCAGCCATGGAAGAGTTTTCCCCCTGATTCCCATGAACACGTCACCTTACGTTTTTAAGTAGACTTTTCCTTTTGATGAAAAGCTTTTGTTAGTGCAAGGTGTCATGTTTTTGATTCTTTAACATTAGTTTTAAGCTTGTTAAACTAATCCATTAGCGCTGGATTAGATCAGGTCCATGGAATAGCTCTGTATGGGCCTATGATCTTCCTGCAGGGTATTGACATACACTGCCTGAGAACAGAAGCTTTTTATTTCTGCTGACCTACAGGGTTCTGAGAAACAAAAGATTCAATAGGATGATACCAGAACTGAGATTGAACAGACTAGCGCACTTTTCTATAGAAAAGGGAAGACTGAGGGGTGACTTGATAGAGGTCTTTAAGATTATGAAACGGTTGAGAGGGTAGATGTGGAGAAGATGTTTCCACTTGTGGGGGAGACCAGAACTAGGGGCCATAAATATGAAATAGTCACTAATAAATCCGATAAGGAATTCAAGAGAACCTACTTTACCCAGAGAGTGGTTAGAATGTGGCCCTCAATACTACGAGCATAGATGTATTTCAGGAGAAGCTAGATAAACACATGAGGGAGAAAGGAATAGAAGGATATGCTGAAAGGGTTAGATGATAGGGAGGGAGGAAGCTCTTGTGGAGTATAAAAACACCAGTATGGACCTGGTGGGCCAAATGGCCAGTTTCTGTGCTGTACATTGTATGTAATTCTACGTAATCATGAAGCACAGAATGAGAAAAGGCCATTCGACCCACCAAGTCTATTCTTTCCACCGACTCTGTACAACCATGCTTTGCCTTGGACTATTTCATTGAACCTTGAGGAAAGGTTCCCTGCCCCAAACCTAAATGGAACTAAAGTCTAGAATACCTGTCCTAAATCAGTTGCTTTCTTTGACATGACACTGCCAAGGTCCCATTACTTCAGGAACCATCATGTTCTGCACAGCTTTCAAATCTCTTCTGATGTCCTTCTCCTTTAATCCCCCAATCTCTTTCTAATGAGTGATTTTCCCAGACCTTTAAATCATAGAATCTTACAGCACAGCAGGAGGCCATTCAGCCCATCCTGCCTGTGCCGGCTCTTTGAAAGATCTATCTAATTAATCCCACTCCCTGCGTTTCCGCCAGAGCTCTGCAATTTTTTCCTTTTCAAGGAAATCCAGTTCTCTTTTGAAAGTTATTATTGATTCTGTTTCCATCACCCTTTTAGGCAGTATGTTCCAGATCATAACAACTCGCTGTGTGTAAAAAAAAAATTGTAAACAATTTTACAACACCAAGTTATAGTCCAGCAATTTTATTTTAAAAAAGGCTTCTCATCTCTCGTATGGTTCTTTCGCCAATTATTTTAAAACTGTGTCCTCTACTTAATGACCCATCTGCTAGTCTTGTTTATGGAAGAAACTTATTGACATAGAATTAATTTCTTTATTTGTCTTCCACATATCCACAGGGTGAGGGAGGGGGAAGAGAGGCGAGAAGAGTTCCTTCTAAACTCAAGCTTGTCCATTTTGTACTCCATGGCATTGATAATCCAAGTAAAATAGCATGGGTGCATTTTCACTAACCATACCTTTCAGCATTTTGAAGATCCAAACCATGGCTCGTCTCAATTTTATTTTCCTCTAATGAATAGTATTAACAGTAAAGGACCTGGAATAGATCCTTCTGGAACAGGCCTAGTCACTGCTCAGTCCTGGCAGAGCATTTGGCTTTTTTTTAATCATCTGCTTTCTATTGCTAAGTCAGGTTTTTTTTCAAACCAGTTAGTTAATTCGCCACTAATTACTTGAGCCCTAATCTTCTTTGAACCACCCATCTGGCTCTTGATCAAATATCTGCCGAAAATCTAAGTAGATTATATCTGATTACTTGCCAACGCTAACCAATTTTGTTAACTCTTCAAAGGCTTTTAACAACATAAGAAATACGAGCAGGAGTAGGCCATCCGGCCCCTCGAGCCTGCTCCACCATTCAATAGGATCATGGCTGATCTTTGACCTCCGCTCCACTTTCCTGCCCGATCCCCATATCCCTTGATTCCCCTCGAGCCCAAAAATGTATCTATCTCAGCCTTGAATAGACTCAACGACTCAGCATCCACAGCCCCCTCGGGTAGAGAATTCCAAAGATTAACAACCCTCTGAGTGAAGAAGTTCCTCCTCATCTCAGACCTAAATGTCTGCCCCCTTATCCTGAGACACTGCCCCCCCCACCGCCCCCCCCAGCAATAGTTCTGGACTCTCCAGCCAGGAGAAACAGTCTCTCAGCATCTAACCTGACAAGCCCCCTCAGAATCTTGTATGTTTCAATTAGATCACCACTCATTCTTCTAAACTCCAGACAGTATAGGCCCATTCTATTCAATCTCTCCTCATAGAACAACCCTCTCATCCCAGAAATCAATCTAGTGAACCTTTGTTGCACCGCCTCTAAGGCAAGTATATCCTTCCTTAGGTAAGGAGATCAAAACTGTACACAGTACTCCAGGTGTGGTCTGACCAAAGCCCTGTACAATTGTAGCAAGACTTCCTTACTCTTGTACTCCAATCCCCTTTGCAATAAAGGCCAACATGCCATTTGCCTTCCTAATTGCTTGCTGTACCTGCATGCTAACTTTCTGTGTTTCTTCTACGACAACACCCAAATCTCTCTGAATACCAACATTTAAAAGTTTCTCACCATTTAAAAAAATATTCTGTTTTTCTATTCTTCCTACCAAAGTCAATAACCTCACATTTCCCCACATTATACTCCATCTGCCACCTTCTTGCCCACTCTCTTAACCTGTCTATATCCCTTGAAAGGACTCTGTGTCCTCCTCACAGCTTACTTTCCCACCTAGCTTTGTATCATCAGCAAACTTGGATACATTAGACCCGGTCCCTTCATCTAAGTCATTAATATAGATTGTAAATAGCTGAGGCCCAAGCACTGATCCTTGTGGCACCCCACTAGTTACAGCCTGCCAACCTGAAAATGACCTGTTTATCCCTACTCTCTGTTTCCTGTCCATTAACCAATCCTCTATCCATGCTAATATATTACCCCCAATCCCATGAGCCCTTATCCTGCGTAACAACCTTTTGTGTGGCACCTTATTGAATGCCTTTTGAAAATCCAAATATGCTACATCCACTGATTCCCCTTTATCTACCTTGCTAATTATATCCTCAAAAAACTCTAATAAATTTGTCAAACACGATTTCCCTTTCATAAAACCACTTTAACTCTACCAAATCATATTTTGATTTTCTAAGTGCCCTGTTACCACTTCCTTAATAATGGATTCCAGCATTTTCCTGATGACTGATGTCAGGCTAACTGGCCTGTAGTTCCCAGTTTTCTGTTTTCCCTGTTTTAAGGTGAAATATTTTGCTTGTAGACTATTCCTTCCTGCTGTTCAGTTGTGTTTGTTTTCCTTACGCCTCTGTGAAGCGCTTTGGAATGTTTATCTAGCTTAAAGGTGCTTTATAAATGCCTGATGTTGTTGGTCTTGATGACGTTGACAGTGATGTTGATGGTGACGGTGATGGCGGTATTGATGTTGATGGTGATGACGGTAATGTTGATGGTGATGACGGTAATGTTGATGGTGATGACGGTAATGTTGATGGCGATGATGGTGGTGGCGACGATGTTGGTGGTGATGGTGATGTTGGTGCTGATATTGACGTTAATAACAAAGACTACATTTTTCTCTTTCAAACTGCTAGGTAGGCGCAATCTGGCAAATTGCTATATAGCCAACCATTCCTAGCCACATCATCACTGGAGCCAAACATTACAATATTACCGTGAGGGGAAGGTCTGTACTAAGTGCTATTTAAATATAAATGCTGATGTTATTGACCTTGACCTTGACCTTGATGTTAACGATGGTGCAGAAAACAAGCCTGTCCTATTTTGCTAGTGGTGGTGCCTGACCACTTCTATCCCACCTATAGCTGCTGTGCCTAAATGTTAAAGATGATATTTGGACTGCTGCAAGTGTGTCTGCCAGCCCTTGTCACTATTTTATATTTAAATAGCACTTCGTATAGGCCTTCCCCTCACGGTAATATTGTAATGTTTGGCTCCAGTGATGATGTGGCTAGGAATGGTTGGCTATATAGCAATTTGCCAGACTGCGCCTACCTAGCAGTTTGAAAGAGAGAAATGGGAGCTGCTGGGTGATGCTGATGAGTACAAAGATAAGTTTCTTCTTAACACTTAGCAAATGTGACGGATCAGTAGAATGCATTTCAATAAATTAATTCCTTGTGTGTTTTGTTTACAAACACGATAGACATTGCTCCTGTCCCATAGTTATTTTGCAACTAAGCATCATGACCCTTAATGCTCCCCATCCACCAACAGCTACATGAGAGGCAAAAAAAGAATAGACTAATTCATGGGAAAAGAATTTTGGGAAATTCCTCTCTCCAGGTGATCAAAACGAGTTCCAGGAAACCATGGTGATCAGGAGGTACATTACTGAACCTTCCACCTCCCTCTTGTACACTGTGCTATCAGCCTCAGCCAGGAACTTGTCCAGCTCCCTTTTGAACACTTTGTGAATCCGCACTTACTGCACGAGCCAGCAACTTGTAGCAAAGGTCGTTGACCCTCCGCGAAAATAAAACCTTCGCACATCTAACCTAATTCTACGCTTAGTAACTTATACGCATGTCCCCTAGTTCTCCCTAACCTATTTAATCAAATAGTCTACCCACACAGACAGAGTCCAATGCCTTCATTATTTTAACCATCTCAATTAAATCTCCCCAAAGTCTACGCTTTTCTAGAATAAAAAGGAACAGCTCTCTAAGCCCATTGTGATAGCTCAGGGCTTTTAAAGGTGATATCATTCTATTGGCCCATCTCTGGACCTCTTCCAGGGCTTCTGTTTCTCCCACCATGTGAGGGGACCAAAACTGGACACCGTATTCTAGATGAGGCTTAACCAAGGTCCTGTCCTAGGACATTATGGAGCTCTTTATTTTACATTGGTTTGTCCTGGCAATACATCTCAATACTCTGTTAGTCTTTACTATAGCCTCTTGGCATTGATCGTGAACCTTGAGAAACTCGAGCACTATAACATCTAGGTCTCTTTTCTGCTCAACAGACTTTCGTACAGAGCTCTGCATGGTATATACATGTCTAACATTGGCCCTACCCACTTGCATAACACCACATTTATCAACATTATGTCGTGACTGCCTGACAGGCTCATTCCCCCTTTCTTGATCTTTCTGACAGTTCACAGCTGTACATCCTCCTTTATTTAGAAGAATGACTACAAACATTACTACAGATTTCCTCATCAGTGAGCAGTGAGCGACATGTTTCAGCTGGGCGAGGCACATGGGCTTCAGTGACTGAGAGCTCTGGGATTTTGGCAGTCAGACATATTCATCCATCAGAGTGGAATTGATTTTAATATAATATAGCATTTGCTTTCATTTGTGATGTGACTGATGAGCGAGAGGCTGTATTATTTGGCGAAAGATGCTTGGTTATGGTATTGGACTAGCAATTCAGGGGCTGAGAATTCAAATTTCACCATCGCAATTTGTGATATTGAAATCAATAAATCTGGTCATCTGTGGGTTGACAAACCCGGCAACGACTATTTAAAGTACCGTTTCGTTGTTTAAAACCCCAGCTAGTTCACTAATGCCCTTCAGGGGAAAGAAACCTGCCACCCCTACCCGGGCTGGGCCTCCACGTGACTCCATTCCCACCCCTACCCGGGCCGGGCCTCCACGTGACTCCATTCCCACCCCTACCCGGGCCGGGCCTCCACGTGACTCCATTCCCACCCCTACCCGGGCCGGGCCTCCACGTGACTCCATTCCCACCCCTACCCGGGCCGGGCCTCCACGTGACTCCAGTCCCACCCCTACCCGGGCTGGGCCTCCACGTGACTCCAGCCCCACCCCTACCCAGGCTGGGCCTCCACGTGACTCCAGTCCCACCCCTACCCGGGCCGGGCCTACACGTGACTCCAGCCCCACCCCTACCCGGGCCGGGCCTCCACGTGACTCCATTCCCACCCCTACCCGGGCCGGGCCTCCACGTGACTCCATTCCCACCCCTACCCGGGCCGGGCCTCCACGTGACTCCATTCCCACCCCTACCCGGGCCGGGCCTCCACGTGACTCCAGTCCCACCCCTACCCGGGCCGGGCCTCCACGTGACTCCAGCCCCACCCCTACCCGGGCCGGGCCTCCACGTGACTCCAGTCCCACCCCTACCCGGGCCGGGCCTACACGTGACTCCAGTCCCACCCCTACCCGGGCCGGGCCTACACGTGACTCCAGCCCCACCCCTACCCGGGCTGGGCCTCCACGTGACTCCAGCCCCACCCCTACCCAGGCTGGGCCTCCACGTGACTCCAGTCCCACCCCTACCCGGTCGGGGCCTACACGTGACTCCAGCCCCACCCCTACCCGGGCCGGGCCTCCACGTGACTCCAGTCCCACCCCTACCCGGGCCGGGCCTACACGTGACTCCAGTCCCACCCCTACCCGGGCCGGGCCTACACGTGACTCCAGTCCCACCCCTACCCGGGCCGGGCCTACACGTGACTCCAGCCCCACCCCTACCCGGGCCGGGCCTACACGTGACTCC
Organism: Heptranchias perlo; assembly: GCF_035084215.1. Taxonomy (NCBI): domain Eukaryota; kingdom Metazoa; phylum Chordata; class Chondrichthyes; order Hexanchiformes; family Hexanchidae; genus Heptranchias; species Heptranchias perlo. Next base: position 4,314,919 of record NC_090339.1, read on the forward strand.
AGCCCCACCCCTACCCGGGCCGGGCCTACACGTGACTCCAGTCCCACCCCTACCCGGGCCGGGCCTACACGTGACTCCAGCCCCACCCCTACCCGGGCCGGGCCTACACGTGACTCCAGTCCCACCCCTACCCGGGCCGGGCCTACACGTGACTCCAGCCCCACCCCTACCCGGGCCGGGCCTACACGTGACTCCAGCCCCACCCCTACCCCGGTCGGGGCCTCCACGTGACTCCAGTCCCACCCCTACCCGGGCCGGGCCTACACGTGACTCCAGTCCCACCCCTACCCGGTCGGGGCCTACACGTGACTCCAGTCCCACCCCTACCCGGGCCGGGCCTACACGTGACTCCAGCCCCACCCCTACCCGGGCCGGGCCTACACGTGACTCCAGTCCCACCCCTACCCGGTCGGGGCCTCCACGTGACTCCAGCCCCACCCCTACCCGGTCGGGGCCTACACGTGACTCCAGCCCCACCCCTACCCGGTCGGGGCCTACACGTGACTCCAGCCCCACCCCTACCCGGGTCGGGGCCTACACGTGACTCCAGCCCCACCCCTACCCGGGTCGGGGCCTACACGTGACTCCAGCCCCACGCTGTGTGGTTGACTTTTATTACCCTCCGAGTGGCCTCACAAACCATTCAGCTGTGAACAATCGCTACTGGGTTCCAATTATTCATGGATAACATACAGTTCTATTTACATAAATTTACATTTCACTCTGATGTATTGACTTAGGACGGAGAAGATGTCCAAACTTCAGGTGATCCCAGGAAATTTAGACGTTACTATCGAGTGCGTTCCTCCTGACATTCCCAGTGAGTAGAGTCTGGATTGACTCAGCTTTCCATTTTAAGTTGGCACACACGTGGCTATAAAATCCAACTCTCTTGGCTTGTTTAGATAGTGTGACATCGTCCTATATCCCCGTGAAACCATTTGAGGAGACCAGCTGCAGCTGTGTATCATTTGAAATTGAAGAATTTGTTCCAGATATCGCAAAATACATGTACCCCTTTACAAGCTTCAAGAACCATCTGTATGTTTACCCCATTCAGCTGAAATATGACAGCCAGAAGACCTTTGCTAAGGTATTGTGGTCCAAACAGTTGTTAACCAATTTCTAAAACACCTTTCCTTTACCAAATACCTGTGTACTTAGCTGACCTATTTGTACTAAAGCCACTCTCTTTCCCCCACCCCAGGCAAGGAACATTGCAGTCTGTGTGGAAGTCAGGAATTCTGATGGGGAAAATTCGCATCCTTTGAAGGTGAGTGAGTTGAGAGCTAGCGGGTACTGTACGGATATGTAACGCTCACAGCTGCTGATTTGCAGTTTCCACGGGGGGAGGGGGGAGAAATCGAATGGAAATATGGACCGTGATCCCCAAAATACCAGTCCTGGAGTTAGATTTATTTGGGCCCGCTGGTTCATGATGAGTGATGGTAAATAGAAAGAAATGTGGATTGTGATTGGCAAAACATTGGCAGCAATCCCAGAGCTCCGGTTAATGTTCTCTAATATCTATATGGTGTTACTGCAGTTTGGAATAAAAATAGATCAAGTCCATTGACTATTTTGCATAGCTTTTACCCCACACTTGGCCAAGTAGTTGTGAAGTTCTTCCATTCTACAAGGTGTTAGAATGATGGCAGGACGCCCAGCAAAGCCTATGTTTTGAGACAAATTTTCAAAATCCCATCAAGGCTTGGCAGTAGATATATTTGCTTGGAATATATATTTGGTTCAGTGATTGACATGGTAGCAAAGTTCCTCTTTTATTTGGAGTGTCCCATGTGTCAATCCTCATTTCAACAGCAACAACTTGCATTTATATAGCGCCTTTAACATGGAAAAATGTCCCAAGAGCGTTATGCGACAAAAATTGACACAGAGTCAAGAAAGAAGGTATTAGGACAGGTGAGCAAATGCTTGATCAAAGAGGTAGGTTTTAAGCAGTGCCTTAAATGAGGAGAGAGAAGTGGAGAGGTGAGGAGGTTTGGGGAGGGAATTCCAGAGCTTAAGGCCTAGGCGGCTAAAGGCACGGCCGCCAATGGTGGGGGTGAAGAAAGTGGGGGATGCTCAAATGGCCGGAGTTGGAGGAACACAGATATCTCGGTGGTGGTTGTAGGGCTGGAGGAGATTGCGGAGATAGGGAGAGGCGAGGCCATGGAGAGATTTGAACACACGGATGAGAATTTTAAAACCGAGGCGTTGGTGCACCAGGAGCCAATGTGGGTCAGTGAGCACAGGGATCATCCTGGCAGATGGTTTTCAAAGGGAAGTGAGAAACTGCGGCCAAAATGAAAATGTTTTAATGCTTCAGCAACTGCCAAGTTTGTCACTTAAATTGCAGAGGCATATTTTGTTAACAATAACCTGAAACTTGTTAAGTTTTGATTGAACATAGGTAAGGAGTGTCTTAGGTTGAAGATAATGGGACAGCAACAGGTTGGATGTTAGTGGAAGCACCATGGACACTGGAGGGTTTTACCGATGGGCAGCAGTGAGATATGGAAAGCAACCGATAGCAGCAGACAGACACAATTGTTAAGATCGAGTGATGTGGGTCATGTGCTTCTCGTGTTAGATCTCAACTTAGTTTCCTGTCCCAATCATCTCCACATCGTGGATTTTATTGTTCACTTTAGATTTTATGACATCAAAAGATGTCAGTGTTTTTTAAAATTCATTCTCTGGATGTGGGCATCGCTGGCAAGGCCGGCATTTATTGCCCATCCCTAATTGCCCTTGAGAAGGTGGTGGTGAGCCGCTTTCTTGAACCGCTGCAGTCCGTGAGGTGAAGGTTCTCCCACAGTGCTGTTAGGTAGGGAGTTCCAGGATTTTGACCCGGCGACAATGAAGGAACGACATATTTCTCAGTCAGAATAGTGTGTGAGTTGGAAGGGAACTTGGAGGTGGTGGTGTTCACATGTGCCTGCTGCCCTTGTCCTTCTAGGTGGAGGTCGTGGGTTTGAGAGGTACTGTTGATGAAGCCTTGGCGCGTTGCTGCAGTGCATCCTGTAGCTAGGACACACTGCAGCCACGGTGCGCCGGTGGTGGAGGGAGTTTAAGGTTGATTTCAGTTTATGAAGTAATGATTTGAAAATGCCCCCTATATCTTAGGCTACACATGGTGTGTGTCACATTTCCTATCACATGGAAAGGCTGTATAGAATGTGAAGTAGGGTGTGACGGAAACTGCAACTCAGGAGTGACCGTTCTGAATGAATCATGCAGATTTTCTTTACAAATGAAGTAATCATCGTGCTTGTGAAAGAGAAATAGCAGCAAGCCTGACACTATAGGGTTAACCTCTTCCCATATTAATACTATACGACAAACTATATGGTTAGATCCTGGGAAATGGTGCTAAAGATAAATGTTTTAATACTTCAATAACTGCAAAGTTTGTTACTTAAATTGAGATTATTTGTTAACAATAACCTGAAGCTTGGTAAGTTTTGATTAAACACAGATAGGGAGAGTCATGGAGTAATGGTAGTGGGACAGCCCCAACTCCTTTACATTGCAGCACTCACAGTGTCAGAGAAGCCCAGCAAAAATCACCTAAGAACTGGTAATGGTTTGCTCGTGGTTTTTGTCACCCAGTGTGGAGTAGGTGTTCTGAGTAATGCTTCAATTGCTCAGTGGAGGTCACTATTCTGACTGGTTACATTATCACATGGCACATGGTTGTGGCAAAGCTTGCAATGAAGGAGAGTGTGAAAGATACTGGGGCCGAGAGGGTTAAATTATGATGACAGGTTGCATAAACTAGGCTTGTATTCCCTTGAGTATTGAAGATTGAGGGGGGGATCTGATCGAGGTATTTAAGATGTTGAAAGGATTCAATAGGGTAAATACGGAGAAACTATTTCCTCTGGGAAAATCCAGAACGAGGGGGCATAACCTTAAAATTAGAGCTAGGCCAATCAGGGGTGAAATTAGGAAGTACTTTTCCACACAAAGGGTAGTGGAAATCTGGAACTCTCTCCACCAAAAGGCTGTGGACACTGAGGGTCAATTGGAGCTTTCAAGACGGAGATCGATAGATTTTTATTGGGTAAGGGTATCAAGGGAAAAGGAGCAAAGGAGGGAAAATGGAGTTGAGGTGCAGATCAGCCATGATCTAATTGAATGGTGGGACAGGCTCGAGGGGCTGAATGGCCTCCTCCTGTTCCTGTGGTCGTATTTTACTGTATTTTGGGCAGGATTACACTGCTTCACTGAGCTGGGTGTGTGGGACAGAAGCAGGTCTATTAATCCAGTTATGTATCCCACATCGATAACACTTCACCTCGTGTTATTCACCATACCTGTTATATTGTTTGTGTCTGACACACTTGCAGTTCTCCTTTTCCCACTGTTAATCTGCTATCCGCATTGTTTTGAGTGCTTAATGGTGCAGTGTGTTTTAAAGAGGCTCTAGCTGAAAACTGGAGGGTTAACTTTTTAACCATTGTTCTCAGTGTATCTACGGAAAGCCGGGAGATCCTGTGTTCACAACCAAAATATGTGCGACAGTTTTACACCATCAGCAGAGTCCAGAGTTCTATAATGAGGTAAATCAACTTGTGTTTTTTTTTCGTGTGAAGAAGCTTCTCTATAACTTCTAATGTCACGTGTCCTTTCACTTGGTGTTTCGGTACTTTTATAGATTAAAATTGAGCTGCCCATACATCTCCATGAGAAGCATCACCTGCTGTTCACCTTTTACCACATCAGCTGTGACATAAACAGCAAAGGGACGACCAAGAAACGTGAAAGTATTGAGTCGCAGGGTAAGTGTGAGGTCACCCATGTGACAAAAGGTACCATGGAGATACTGTCTAACATGTTGCCTTCACTCACCTTGGTCGAACACCTTTAATATAGTTACATATCTATAATCAATGTTGCTCTTTAGCTTTGCTGCTTTAAATACAATGTGTTTGGTAGGCCTGTGGTTTTAAAGGACCAGCAACCTAGAGGTTGAGAGTTCAAATCCAATCATGGCAAGTTGTGAAATTGAATTCAATAAATCTGGTAATGTTTGGGCTGATAAACCTGGCAATGACCAAAAAAGCTACTGTTTTGTTGTTGAAAACCCAACTAGCTCACTACTGCCTTCAGGTAAGGGAACGTGCTGCCCTGACCTGCTCAGGCCTACATGTGACTCCAGTCCCACACTATGTGGTTGATTCTTAATGCCTTCAGGGTAACTTTGGATGGGCAATAAACACTGCCTTCCCAAGAACAAATTAAAAAATTCAAACCCTGGCTACATTATTTAATGGCAGCAAAGGTGTTGATCAGCGGATAAATACACTGAGCCAATACAGAGCAGTGAGTTAGTTCATCTCGCCTAAAGGCACTGTGAGGTATCACTGCCCTCAGCGTCTCTGGGCTAGGGAGAGAAGACGTCAACCATGGAATGCGGGCACGAGTAGACACCTGGCGCGGGCACGAGCAGGCACGGCTGTGATGCCACCCATGGTTAAAGAGCATCCTTCCAACACTCATCGTCTAGGCTCATGCAGTCACGATGACGAGGTATGAGAAGACTGGGGGAAGCCTATGGAATTGTACCTCAATGCGAGTCACTGACAGATTTGGGGGAAAACGGAATTTTCTTTCCTTTTAAGTTACAACTCCGTGTATCATCCGAACTTGGATTTAGACAAAATTGTACAAATACTGACAATTGGAAACTACTAAGTGATGAAACCTACAATGAAGTTGAAAGCAATTCTGTAAATTGAGGGGCCATTGTCTAATAGTAAAAGGCCCAAAATTGATTAGCATTTTATTATTACAATATACTTGATCTATTTCAGTAAGCAAGCAGCTGAAGTACAGTGATCCCACTGAGTGATGGAATCAGCCCCTGCCATTACACTTATTAACTGGCTGGTGTAGACTGTACAGTGCTGTAGGGTCCCTGGTGTTTGGAGGAAGTTAACGATGTGTTGGAATGGTTACAGGTCTTCCATTTGCTGTAATGTACATTCCTTCAGTCGGGTAAGATTCATGTGAATGAAGTAAGAAGTAAATATCGTAGACATTGTAATGTACACATTAGAGTTTTAACAACTTCTGAATGAGAGTTTTTTCTGTCATTTTCAACCACAATGGAAGTGCAGCTTCTAAAGGGAGATGTATTTTGCATTTTTTTTTTGCAAATTCAGCACCATGTACGGTTTCAGGTCTAATTCTTAAGCATGTCGCATATCTGAAGACTTTCTTCATCTTTACTAAAGGTTAGTCAGTTTGGCTCAGTTCTAATGAAGCTGGTGTTAATACTTGCACTGCTTAATAGTCTGAAAATGAGCCTAAAGTCTCATCTTTGTATTTCTTTTGTCACATGGGTATTGTAGAGTGATTTTTGACAATTATTAAATCAAAGTGATGAGTGTAAGGCAGTGACTTATACATCGGGTTTTAAAGTGTATAGGTTTTATTACATTGGATTGACTGCTATGATGTGGAGCCCAATGCCTGAATGCTAACTTCCTTGTGACCTGGTTGTTTTGTACCTTGTTTAGTTGGTTATGCTTGGCTGCCGTTGATGAAAGATAGTAGAGTGGTCACGTCTGAGCAGCAGTTGGCGGTATCTGCTAATCTTCCTCCCGGATACCTGTGTCATCAGGATCCAGACAACAGGAAGGTGAGATGTGCAATGATGTAACACATTTGTAAATGTTCCTCCACCAGTAATTGTCAGTGTTTCCTCTCAGTTTGAGTGTGTAATTTAGAGACATTCTCTTAACAACATATCAATTAGACAACAATAAGATCTTTCATGCATGTATGGGTAAAGAACATTCCAAGGTGGTTCACAAACTAGGCAAAAGGAAATGAACGCCAATCCAGTAAGGGATAGATTAGTTAAAGAGATGGTTTGTGAGAAGGTTTTTGAAGGTAGAAGGAGAGGTAGAAAGGTTTGGGGACGAACTTCCAGTGAGTTGGACTGGAGCAGCTGAAGGTTCTTTGCACCTCTCCCTTACCTCGCCAATGATGAGGCGGGGATGGGCAAGAGGCTGGACTCAGAGGAACAAGCATCTGGGAAGGAGATATGGGGCTGGAGGAGATTGTAGAGATGGGGTGAGCGAGACCATGGAGAGGTTTATGGATGAGGGTTTTAAATTTAATGTGTTGGAGGATAGGGAACCAGCATGGGTCAATGAAGATGAGTGATGGGCGAGCAGCAAGCTGGAGATTATGGAGGATGTGGGATGGGAGGCCAGCAAGCCTCCGTTAGAATAGTCGAGTCTGGAGGTGACAAAGGCATGTGTAAAGGTTTGAGCAGTGGAAGGGTTGAGGTAGGGGTGGAGGTGGGTAGTGTTACAGAAAGAAGTAGCTGGTCTTGCTAACAGATAGGACATTGGGTTTAAAGCTCAACTCAGGCAAACACCAAGGTTACAAACTGTGCACTTCAGCCTGAGAGAGTGTTTAGGGAAAGGGATAGAATCAGAAACAAGGGAGCAGAGTTTGTGGTGGGAGTCGTGGATAATGGCCTCTGTCTTCCTGAAATAGAGCAGGAGAAAGTTGTAGATCAGCTAGGACTTGGCATTGGTTTGATGCAGTGAAGAGGTAGCATGTTATCAAAGGCTGAACTGATGAATGTTGCTTCAAAGCTTGAAGTTATTTCTTTTTCATTGGATTACAATGCACCACAAATAGGGTCAAAATAAGACACTAAACCTGCTATTTTTTAGATTTCTGTGTAGAAAAAAAATTATGACTTATTTTGCACCAGTTGCCTAACTCTTGTCAGATATATAGGTATAGAAAAATGAGCGGGAGTTAGAGTTGTAATAGTTGGTGCGACCTGGTGGGGTCAAAGACTGCAAAGAGCTATCAGGGAGAAAAGGGAAGAGGAGTTTGGGAAGGAGGGAGACCTGCATTGGTACAGGTAAGACCCAAAAGTGGTGGTGGCAGAGAGAGAGAGAGACCGGGTTTCAAGTGTGCAGGGGACACTGAGGAAAGTCATAAGGTGGGGAGGAATGGGCAGGCGGCTCAGTGGGCAGGGAGTATAGGATCTCAGTCTGATTAGTTGGGGTGATTTGAGGATGCATATTGGGTCGAGTTCCCAGACCGGGAGTGGGTGCCATGACGAAAGGCAATCAGTAGGACAGGAAAGATAGGTGCATCAATGTATATAAATCCTTCTGCTGTATGCTATTTATATGCAGCATATAACTTAGGCTGACACTTCAGTGTAGCGCTGAGGGAGTTCTGCATTGTTGGAGATGCCGTCTTTTGGGTGAAGTGTGAAGCTGCCTGTTTAGGTCCATGTAAATGGCACTATTTGAAGAACTGCAGAGCTCTCCTGGTGCCCTGGTCAACATTCATCCCTCAACCAACGCTACCATATACAGATCGGCTGGCCACTGATCTCATTTGTTTGTGAGACCTTGCTGTGCACATACAGTGACTACACTTTAAACAAAGTAATTCAGGCTAGCTCTGATTGGATTGAAAGGTGCAGTGTTGTAAGTTGAACTGTAGTGATTAGTTTTGTTCCACTCCAGTAAATGGCCCGAAGTTCTTGATGATTTCTGTTTCCTGACAGCAACGCCCAAGTATTTTATCAATGGCCAAAAGCCTAAGGCCATGTTAATCTTTGGTGCCATCCCAAGTACTTCTTCCTGGAGCGTACATATTCCCACTCTGCTGGTCCTTGAGCTCGGAGTGACTTCTGTTGACAGTATCGCTGTTTCAGCCAGAATTATTACTGTGCAGCATTGTGTCATGTGAGGGGAAAGAAAGATTATACAAGATTACGATGATGTCGGCCGAGGTCATATTTAGGTCAGCTAACAGGAAAAGCAGCTCCTTTCTGAAAACCCTACTGTTCTCGGAGAACACTGGTACTCTGCATTAACTAACTGCATTGATGTGATCATTTACACCAGATTGACGCAGCTCTTCATAGGATCATAGAAAGGTTACAGCACAGAAGGAGGCCATTCAGTCCGGGCCGGCTCTGTGCAAGAGAAATTCAGCTAGTCCCACTCCCAGTAGCCCTGCAAATTTTTTCCTTTCAAGTACTTATCCAGTTCCCTTTTGAAGGCCACGATTGAATCTGCCTCCACCACCCCCTCAGGCAGTGCAATCCAGATCCTACCCACTCGCTGTGTAAAAAAGTTTTTCCTCATGTCACCTTTAGTTCTTTTGCCAATCACCTTCAGTCTATATCCTCTGGTTCTTGACCCTTCTGCTAATGGGAACAGTTTCTCTCTATCTACTCTGTCTAGGCCCTTCATGATTTTGAACACCCCTATCAAATCTCCTTGCAATTGTCTCTGTTCCAAGGAGAACAATCCCAGTTTCTCCAGTCTATCCACGTAACTAAAGTCCCTCATCCCTGGAATCATTCTAGTAAATTTCTTCTGTACCCTCTCTATGGCTTTCACATCTTTCCTAAAGTGCGGTGCTCAGAACTGGACACAATACTCCAGTTGTGGCCGAACCAGTGTTTTATAAAGGTTCATCATAACATCCATACTTTTGTACTCTATGCCTCTATTTATAAAGCCCAGGATCCTGTATGCTTTTTTAACCGCTGTCCCAACCTGTTCTGCCACCTTCAACGATTTGTGCACGTATACCCCCAGATCTCTCTGCTCCTGTACCCCTTTGTGTTGTGCCCTCTAGTTAATATGGGCTCTCCTCGTTCTTCCGACCGAAATGTATCACTTGACATTTTTCTGTGTTAAATTTCATCTGCCATGTGTCCACCCATGCCATCAGCCAACAACCGCTCACCACTACTCTCTGTTTCCTGTCACTTAGCCAATTCTGTATCCATGTTGCTACTGCCCCCTTTATTCCATGGGTCATAATCTTGACGATAAACTTACCATGCGGCACTTTATCAAACACCTTTTGAAAGTCCATATACACCACATGAACTGCATTGCCCTCATCTACCCTCACTTTTATTTCATCAAAAAACTCTATCAGGTTAGTTAAACATGATTTGCCTTTAACAAATCCATGCTGGCTTTCCCTAATCAATCCACACTTGTCCAAATGACTGTTAATTCTGTCCCGGATTATTGTTTCTAAAAGTTTCCCCATCTCTGAGGTTAAACTGACTGGCCTGTAGTTGCTGGGTTTATCCTTACACCCTTTTTTGAACAAAGGTGTAACATTTGCAATTCTCCAGTCCCCTGGCACCACCCCCGTATCTACGGATGTTTGGAAGATTATGGCCAGTACCTCCGCAATTTCCACCCTTACTTCCTTCTGCAACCTAGGATGCATCCCATCCGGACCGGATGACTTATCTACTTTAAGTACAGCCAGCCTTCCTAGTACCTCTTCTTTATCAATTTTTAGCCAATCCAGTATCTCAACTATATCTTCCTTTAGTGAGGCTCTGGCAGCATCTTCTTCCTTGGTAAAGACAGATGCAAAGTACTCATTTAGTACCTCAGCCATCCCCTCTGCCTCCATGAGTAGGTCTCCTTTATGGTCCCTAATCGGCCCCACCCCTCCTCTTACTACCTCTTCCTCCTTTACTGTTTACATGCCTGTCGAAGACTTTTGGATTCCGTTTTATTTTGGCTGCCAATCTATTCTCTTACTCTCTCTTTGTCCCTCTTATTTCCTTTTTCACTTCCCCTCTGAACTTTCTATATTCTGCCTGGTTCTCACTTCTGTTATCAATCTGACATCTGTCATACGCCCCCTTTTTTCCATTTCACTTACTATCTCTTTTGTCATCCAGGGAGCTCTGGCTTTAGTTGCCCTACCTTTCTGCCTTGTGGGAATGTGTCTGGACTGTACCCAAACCATCTCCTCAGATGTCGCCCACTGTTCAATTACCATTTGATGCCTGACCTTGCCCTTTTCACAAGCCTCAGTTTCTCAAACTGCAAGAATAGATGAGCAAAACGGTAAATATAAGATTGCTGAACGACTGACCCCAGTCTCGGGCAGATTACTGAAGCCAACAGCTAGCCAGAAGCCTGTGTTTGTACTCAGAGTAGCAGAATTATAGTTTCCCATATACTGCCCAAAATAAATGTCAACGTTTAGTTCTCTGTCATGGACCTGTATTCACATGACTTGGGTTTGGCTTGGCTTGTTTCCGGGGTTTGTGAATCATTGTAGATAGTTTATGTGCTTGTTGCTGCTGGGAACCAGGTGCCTAACCACAAGTAGAGCCTATACCATGTGCCAGTTCAGTCATGATCCAGCTGTGGTGCTATCAGTTTTGCTGGAATGAAGTATCTACCTGCAGTGAGATGCTCAGAAATGTAAAGCATTCCACTGGCAGTGCGGTTGTCCTCCAACTCCTTGCTCAGGGGCCTGTTGTTCATGCATGGTCAGGGCCAGTGAGTGTCTGCTGGGTATTTACCCATTTGTGGGGGGGTGGGGGGCATCTGGGCATCTTGATTCACTCACAGGTCTATGGGGCCCATGCCCAGGGGCCCCAAACAAATATGGGATTTCCCGGTAAAACTCACCATAATGCAGAAAAACTGTGTACGACCACTGGATCAGTTTCACTTTTTCAAGTGTAGTATATCATGGCATGATTCTTGTTATTAAAAATACAGAGTATAAACATTCTGGGGCCTATTGCTTCATGCATTTTGCTACATGTTGGTGTTTTAATGGATTTGTGGGGGCGGGGGGGGGCCTTGAGTGGGGGTGCAGAGGGTCCCTGAATGTTCTTGGTGCCCAAGTCCCCAAGAATTCACATACTGACTCTGGTGGGCATCATAGGCTAGCCTGACCATGTGCAGTGGTTACTAGGTAATGACCATGAGCGGGAACACTGGGTGATTTTGTTCCCTCCAATTCCCTGACCCAGGAGCACTGAGGCCATTTGCAACATCTCTACTGTCACTGCAGCTGAATTAGCAATAGATGGTGGATCAAACCTGGCACTCTGCTGCTCTGTGTGATTAATATACTCACTGGATTATCTCCCTGAGCCATTGCGGAGCTAAACAATGGGTCTAGAATAAGTTTTCTTTGGATAGATCTTAGTATCTAGGAATATCCTTTGTAAACTTGCAGAGTACAGAATGTATTTGTTCAACTTTTGTTGCTCTTGTCATTGTCAGCTTGGTGGCACACTGACCTGTGAGTTCGAAGGTCGTGGGTTCAAGTCCCACTCTAGGACTTGAGCATGCAATCTGGGCATGAGAGTCCAGTGCAGTACTGAGGGAGTGCTGCATCGTCCTTCGTATGAGACTTCAAACAGGGCTCCATCTGCCTCTTTAGGGAGATACTAAAAGAGCCCACAGCACAGTTTGAACAGCAGAGGAGCTCTCCTGCTGTCATGGCCAACATTCCTCCCTCAATCAGTGCCATCAAAAACAGATGGACTAATCATTCACCTCGCTGCTGGTTGTGGGATTATCTCTGTGCAAAATGCCATACCTGGATAGCAACAGTGTCTGCACTCTAAACTAGTTCATTGTATGTGAAGCACTGCGGAATGCTCTGAGGTGCTATATAAATCCAACTTATCTCTTTAATTTTTTCTTCAATTCTGCAGCACACGATTCCCGACATTAAATGGGTAGATGGAGGGAAACCCTTACTGAAAGTTAAAAATCACTTGGAATCCACGATTTACACTGAGGTAAATATCTCCAAAGTTAAGTGATGGTTGGATTTTACAGATCCCTATATGGGATGTAGCAGTTGCTGGAGGAAGATACGTTGACGATTATGCATTGTACCCAAGTCTGGGCACCATACTTTAGGAAGAATGTCAAGGCCTTGAAAAGGGTGCAGAGGAGATTTACTGGAATGGTACCAGGGATGAGGAGCTTCAGTTATCTGGAGAAGCTGGGATTGTTCTCCTTAGAGCTGATAAGGTTAAGGGGAAATTTAATTGAGGTGTTCAAAATTATGAGGGGTTTTGATCGAGTAGATAGGGAGAAACTGTTTCAACTGGCAGGAGGGCCCGGTAACCAGCGGACACAGATTTAAGATAATTGACAAAGAACCAAAGGGAAGATGAGGAGAATTTTTTTTATGCAGCAAATTGTTATGATCTGGAATACACTGCCTAGAAGGGTGGTGGAAGCAGATTCAATAGTAACTTTCAAAAGGGAATTGGATAAATACTTGAAAAGGAAACATGGGGAAAGAGCAGGGGAGTGGGACTAATTGGATAGCTCTTTTAAAGAGCTGGCACAGGCACGATGGGCCGAATGACCTCCTTTTGTGCTGTATGATTCTGGGTTTCTGCCTATTGCTCTCTCGAGTGTTGTACAGTTTTCTCCCAGAATTTATTCACTCAGCAAGAAGGTTCAGGGCTCAATGTTCTGGAGGAAATGGCTTACAACACGAAAGACCATAAGGTGCAAACCCAATGTAACAGGTGGTGAGGCGTCTACTAGATACTGAATAACACCAACTTAGGAGGAATTTATAAAGGTTTAAGGCGGGATTCTTTTAATTGATGTCTGTGAAATTCCAGGAGTTTGTAAAGCATACCTAAACAAAACTTAGTTTTCAATAAATATAACCACTGAAAGCACAATCCTTTTCTTTGATGTCAATGGTCCGTATATGTTAAGTTTACTGATATGCAGTAGGGTTCTTTTGAACTTTCTTCGTGCTGAACGGCATTCAGTACCAGTGGAACCCTTGCTGACCATCCTTCCTCCTTTATTGTCATGCCTGATGGAGAGCATATAGGCCAAGGTTGGAATATTTTGGTGCTGGGATCCCATCAGTGGTGAGCAGAGGAGAGCACGCTGAACATTGTTCACATGATGGATGTGGATGAGGAGGATTGTTTGGCCCATTTTAGCTCATCCATCCTACAAAGACCCTACAGTCCCCCTGCACATGAATCTAATTGTTTGTTAAATGTGTCAATGATTTTGCCACCACTATAACCAAGGGTCCATTCCATAAGCTGATCACTCTTTACTAAGAACTTCTTAACATCTCTTCTTGACCAATCTTTGCTAAGAACCTCTGGACATCTCTCCTTATCTAAAAGATCCCATGACACTATTTCAGAGAAGAGCAGGGGAGTTCTCCCCGGTGTCCAGGCCAATATTTACCCCTCAACCAACACGTAAAAAAACAGATTATCTGGTAGTTATCCTATTGCTGTTTGTGGGACCTTGCTGTGCGCAAATTGGCTGCGCTCTTTCCCTACACTACAAATTAGACTTCAAAAATACTTCATTAGCTGTGAAGCACTTTGGGCCAACCTGAGGTCATGAAAGGCACTGTAGAAATACAAATCTTTCTTCCTCTCTATCTTTACATTTGTCTTTCATTAGTTTGAACCCTTGTCCTACTGTCCCAACTAGTTTGAGGTAATTTTCTGGGTCTAACTTTTCCATTCTATTCATTATCTTGTATACCTATATAAGGTCACCTCTTAGTAGCCTCCTTTCCAGGCTCAAAAGCCCAAGTTTTCTCCGGTCTTTCCTCATAACTTGAGAAGATCAGTCTTGTGGCTCGTCTCTGCACTGCCTGTGAGCCCTGAATGTGTCTCTTGTGTATCAGCGACCAGAACTGGACGCAGCTGTAGTCTGACCAGAGCACGGTACGGTTTGAGCATTGCCTTCCTCTGACTTGCCTGTTTCCATCTCTTGTGTGTTGGCATACATTGACCAAAGCCAAGGCTGCCCCTGTGTCCCTCCTCAGTCGAATCCATTCAGGCCTAGCACACCACTTTATAGCGAGGAGAATGGAGCAGGCGAAAGTGACACCAAGGTAGTGTGGAAAAGTTCACAGCACAAGCCACAGGACATGCTGTTCATCAAATGTGCACTTTCCTACCTGATTTGTCAGGCCCCTTTATGAATCAGTGTAATTATGGTATTCATTGTTGTGATGTCCTGTCATATGCATACAAACATATGGAAATGATGGGCAGGAAAAGACCAGCTGGTCCATCAAGCCTGCCCCACACTCATGATACCTGGAGTATCCTGACTAGATAGTTCCAATCCCCTCCCCCCTCCCCCCAGCCATGTAATCTCCTGGGAGAGGCAGAAGCACAGAAAAAAACCCGGGCCAATAAGGGAAATATTACTCTCCGATCCCCTCAGGCGATCAAAACCAGTCCAGGAGATCACATGGACCAAGTGTTTTCTGGAAAGCCACTTACCTTCTATATGATGTGATCTCTGCCCGGTCCAGCTCCCTCTTGAAGGCAGAGAGTCAGCACCCACCACACCAGCCAGCAATGTATTCCAGAGGCTCACCACTCTGGGAAAAGAAGAACCGCCCAACATCCAGTCTATTCCTACTCTCCCATAGTTTAAATTCATGTCCCCTGCTCCTCCTGGATTACTGGATTAATCTCTTAATATGGACACTATCCAGCCCTTTAATTAGTTTTATAATTAGAAATAAGGAGAAACTATTTATAATGGCAGACAGGTCGGTAACCAAGGCCCTGTCTGCCCTCTCAGATGGACGTAAAAGATCCCATGGCACTATTCGAAGAAGAGCAGCGGAGTTTTCCCCGGTGTCCTGACCAATGTTTATCCCTCAACCAATATCACTAAAACAGATGATCTGGTTATTATCACATTGCTGTTTGTGTGAGCTTGCTATGCGCAAATTGGTTGTTGCGTTTCCTACATTACAACAGTGACTACACTTCAAAAGTACTTCATTTGCTGTAAAGCGCTTTGGGATGTTCTGAGGTCGTGAAAGGCGCTATATAAATGCAAGTCTTCCTTTTCTTTCTGTTCTTTCTGTCTGCCTCTTTCTTCTTTCTCATTTCCTTCTTTCTTTCTTTCCTTTCCTTCTTTCTTTCTTTTATACAATGCTGCTCTTTATTGAGATGTACCATGTGCCCGGGTTGTAACAAGCTGGTAAAACAGATGCGGACTTGATACTGTCGAATAAATTGGAGGAAATGAAACAGAGTGCCATAACCTGTCCAATCTGCCCACATATATACATTATGTGCAGTTGTGTGTTATTCCAACGACAAGCTGTTTAATATTCACTGCGTGCATGATTTTTGCTTTGTTCACAGGACCAGTATTTGCACAGTTTCTTCCATCACTGTCAGAGGAATCAGTCGGCAACACAGGAGATCACTGGTGACCTAGTGAAATATTTGAAGGTAGCTGATCTCATGCACTCGCCTTCTGTGAGGTTGATATGCAGGAAAGGGATCTCTTGTCCGTCAGATATGAAGCTAGTTGGGCCCATGTATCAGTGTGGCTCAAAGCAGGCTGTGGCAGCACTCAGTGTCTTTCATACATGAGAGACCAGCTTTTTATACACTTGTGAAATGAAATGTCCCCCCTCCACACATCTCTGTTCAAAGGTGAAATACTTGTAGCTGGCTGGGAGGAGTGCAGTGATTACGTGTATTATTGCACTGCTCTAGAAAATGTTGTATTCTATTTTCAGAGTATAAAAATATTTTTCTCTCAGAAAACAAATACTGAAATGTAGACGAGAGGAAGTTGAAGAGCAGTTGTTTCACGCCACAGTTGGTTTAGTCCAGTATCCGGAGTGACGAGATTTGACTGTTCTCCACTGGGCTTCGTGCCAAGTGCCACAAGGGGAAGGGGGAGCGACATTTTCTCCTGATCCTGTGACCGTTTTAATTGATCAGCCAGCAGTGACTGAATCTGTGGAGGAGCATGTCTGCTCTCTGTGACTGGGTAGAAATTTTTATTTTTTTAAAAAAGGGGGATTTTAAAATCTGGAAAAGGTAAGAATAGTTTAGCCATTACAGGAATAAAATTGAACCAATTTGTAATCCAGTAATTGATTTTTCTGAGCATCTAATGTTAATGAGAACTGATCTACACATGCATGCCTGTATACAGTAGCAACACATGCACTCACTCTCCTGGCCATCTCTCGGCCAACATCACTAAAACAGATTATCTGGTCATCATCACATTGCTGTTTGCTGGGCGCAAATTGGCCGCCGTGTTTTCAACATTACAACAGTGACTACACTTCAAAAGTAACTTTATTGGCTGTGAAGCACTTTGGGACATCCTGAGGTCATGAAAAACTTTATAAAAATTCAAGTTCTTTCATATACACGCACACACACGCGAGCACAATACACGCGCACGTCCACCCATGGCATACACTTGCACGCACTCACACGTGTGTACACGCACACCCCAATCTGTAAATAAACTTTTCCATTAGACTCATTCAGACATCGGACTGGTCTGATCATGTGGCTTTGGTGGTTCTGAAAGGAAGTCAATATGAAGTTCAGCATTAGATGGCAGAGAAAAATAGTCAAAATGCATAGATGGTATTTAACGCAATGATCATTTTTTTTACCCTAACATGTTGAAGGAACTCTGCACTGACCATCTCAAATATTCTGTAACCCATATTCCTGAATTCCATCTGCCCGGCTCACTCGCCCAGACTGGCTGACTAACGTCAGTCAGCATAATTCCTCCTGCTTAGTTTATTCCATGAAAGTTACAGTTGGCCAATGGCTGGTCCAGTGTGAACCACTTTATAGTCAGCAGATGTGTCTGCTGCTTCCTCAATGATCTCTTTGATTTTGCAGTGACCACTGCAACTGGCAGATGTTCCAAAGTAATTAAACATTTTAACGATTTGTTATTTCAATGATGCAGTTAAAATTTCACTCCCAATGCCCCAACGCATTCAATTCAAAATCCTTGTCCTTGTCTATAAGTCCCTGTATGGCCTCACTCCACCCTATCCCTGCAATCTCCTTCAGCCTTAAATCCCATCCCAAATGCTCTGATTCCAACCTTGTGTGGATCCCCCCCTCCTGCCCTCCCTTCACAAAACCATTGGTGGCAGCACCTCATGTCGCTCCTACTCTCTGGAATTCCACCCCGAACCTTCTCCAGCTCTCACTCTGCACCTTATAATGGGAACAGGAGGAGGCCATTCAGCCCCTCGGGCCTGCGCTGCCATTCAATTCGATCATGGCTGTTCTGTACCTCAACTCCATTTACCCGCCTTAGCTCCATGTCCCGTGACTCGCTTACCAAACAAAAACCTCTTGATCTCAGCCTTGAAAGCTGCAATTGTCCTAATAAGCTCCTCATAGCCCATCTCGTCAACCAAGCTTTTAGCCACCTCTTCTAATCTTGCCATTACCAAGCTCGGCATCTGTTTTCCCTACACTTAGCTGTGAAGGGCCTTGTGATGTTCCTTTGCAGTATAAATGCAATCAAAGTATACTTTGCATTTAAGGGGAAGCTGGATAAACACATGAGGGAGAAAGGAACAGAAAGTTATAGGGTTAGATGAAGAGGGGTGAGAGGAGGCTCGTGTGGAGCATAAACACTGCTTGGACCAGATGGGCCGAATGGCCTGTTCCTGTGCTGTAAATTCTATGTAATTCTGTGTAAAAGTATACCTCAGCTTTCATTCACTTTTAAAGCAGGGGGCCATTTTCAGGAGATTTGAAGAGAAGCTCAGCAGATAGTTGTACATGAAAGTTGTATAATTGATGCTGAGACCTTTCATTTAGAATTCACCACTGAGTGACCGTTGATCTGCGACCATGGTAACACAATTTCCCTCGAGCCTGTTTCCAAGGAAACACCTGTCCATCCCATCCATTTGTCTTTCTTAATTTCTTTCTGTCTTCATTCTGAACTCTCTCTTTAATTCTTTCCTTTCCATTCCCATTCTCTTTCCCTCCTGATCAATGTATTGGTGTGTGTGAGTTAAAACGGAGATCAACAAAGCCAATAGAATATTGAACTACATCTGAGGATGTTATGATCAAAATATAAAGTCCTCTGGTCAGACCGCACCACACCAGCTGGACCACCAGGTGATACACTACGGAGTGAGCACAGCGTACACTCCACCCAGAAGGGCGCAGAGATGCCAACCGGGATCCCCTGTACAGCTTAGGACCCTGACCTTTATATTGAAAGGGTCTACCGCCTGACTCGGCTAGGCGCTCCAGTGCCCAGCGCTAGGCCCAAGGGAAGATGGCATTGGTGGGAATGGGGTGGTAAGTCACACCTCACCATTTTTGGGTCACAACCGTCCTGCTTCCGATGGACGGAGACCCCCAAATCACCCTTTACCCCTCCTCCCCCATGATATTAGGAATATTAATTTCCCAGGTTCGCGCAGGAGTGTACGGGAGATTAATTTTTAATTCCTAGAGACTCTGGAGCAATCCAGGAGGGTTGACAGCCCCACTGCACACCTTCTAGTACCTTGGGGGCAGGGGCAGGGGGCACAGTTTGAAAGCCCACGGAGTTGTCCATGAATCTTCTTTGAAAACAGTTCACTGTTGAAAACATAATCGCCTGAACTTTTTGGTCTTGTGATTTACTCCCAAGCTCCCTGTGATCCCTCTTTTACAGCAGGTCCATGAGGGTTTTCAGTTACGATTGTGAGCTTAAAATAATCTGCCTGAGAACTTTACACACAAGCGGCCCTGCCCAAATTTGGAGTGGAAATTTTGATTTTGTGAAGAGATAGTTTGTACAGTCGTGCAGATGAATGTCAGCTCATGTTTGCTTTTGTAAGTCGCTATGTGTCATATCCAATTCAAAATAAAAGCTAAGACTGTACATCTAATTTATAGTAGTTACCCTGCTGTGAAGGCGCTTACTGCTTTAAACAAACCACTGGCCACCCTCCCAGCCACTGTATTTTGCTGGCAGTGTTCTAATTTAGACTCTGTGGAAGGAAAGCAGTGTCAGTGAACCAGCTCCAAGTGTGTACACTGCAGTAAATCCGGATCCCAGCTGCAGGCTCGTAGACTCACAAAAAACTGAGGTAACGAGTCTGCTGCCAGGATGAGTGGCATTTAAGCTGCTAAACAATCAGCTCACGGACTCCAGTCTCTTTGAATCCTAATTAAAAAAGCCCCAGTGCAAGAGCTGCAGGTAGCTTGTATCTGGACTATGCTGCCCTCTGAGCCAGCTGCACTGGGAGTTTGTTTGTAATAGGATGGATGAGGGTTTCATCCATGGATGGGCTGAGGTATAGGCAGAGATGGGTGTTATTACAGAGGTGGACAACAATCTTCAAAGATCGTTTAAAAAAAACCCAGCAAGTTATTAAGATTTTCAATTGTGATTTGTTGGTATTTTATATATGATTGGCACTCTCAGTAGTAACTTCCAAAAGGGAATTGGATATATTTTTTAATTTGTTCATGGGATGTGGGCATCGCTGGCGAGGCCGGCATTTATTGCCCATCCCTAATTGCCCTTGAGAAGGTGGTGGTGAGCCACTTTCTTGAACCGCTGCAGTCTTGAAAAGGAGAAAATTGCAGGGCTGTAGGGAAGAAGAGTTGTGGGCCTAATTGGATAGCCTTTTCAAAGAGCCGGCACAGGCACGATGGGCCGAAGGTCTGTAAGATTCTATGATTGTAAAACTTTGATATAAACTGAGTGAATCTCCTGTGGGTAACTCTGATGATGCGATCCTTTTATAAGGCCAGGAGCGTCTCACCATGTATTGCACAGTGTATTATACTGCTGCTAAGTTGAAGCTATGTCTCTTTCAGGCCACAAAATCTACTTGCTGCAAAGTAAACACTGGGTGAGTTCAGAGAGAGGTCAGTTGGGAGGCTGCAGCCATTCTGAACTGGCATTTTTTGTTGCGCAAGAATTTCTCAGTAGATTCAAAATGGCTGACTTTGTGTTTGTTTTAAAATGTGATGGAAATTTGTGACACTCAAAGGAGTGTGCAGCAGTCTAACCTCACATTAGTACAATTTCACATGGGATCGGTGGGAGTGTGTCATTACCATCGGGATCCCTGGAATGTGTCAGTATTGATGGGATCCCTGGAATGTGTTAGTATTGATGGGATCCCTGGAATGTGTCAGTATTGATGGGATCCCTGGAATGTGTCAGTATTGATGGGATCCCTGGAATGTGTTAGTATTGCTGGGATCCCTGGAATGTGTTAGTATTGATGGGATCCCTGGAATGTGTCAGTATTGATGGGATCCCTGGAATGTGTCAGTATTGATGGGATCCCTGGAATGTGTCAGTATTGATGGGATCCCTGGAATGTGTCAGTATTGATGGGATCCCTGGAATGTGTCAGTATTGATGGGGATCCCTGGAATGTGTCAGTATTGATGGGGATCCCTGGAATGTGTCAGTATTGATGGGATCCCTGGAATGTGTCAGTATTGATGGGGATCCCTGGAATGTGTCAGTATTGATGGGGATCCCTGGAATGTGCCATTATTGATGGGGATCCCTGGAATGTGCCATTATTGATGGGGATCCCTGGAATGTGTCTATTGATGGGGATCCCTGGAATGTGCCATTATTGATGGGGATCCCTGGAATGTGCCATTATTGATGGGGATCCCTGGAATGTGCCATTATTGATGGGGATCCCTGGAATGTGCCATTATTGATGGGGATCCCTGGAATGTGTCAGTATTGATGGGGATCCCTGGAATGTGCCATTATTGATGGGGATCCCTGGAATGTGCCATTATTGATGGGGATCCCTGGAATGTGCCATTATTGATGGGGATCCCTGGAATGTGTCAGTATTGATGGGGATCCCTGGAATGTGTCAGTATTGATGGGGATCCCTGGAATGTGCCATTATTGATGGGATCCCTGGAATGTGTCAGTATTGATGGGGATCCCTGGAATGTGCCATTATTGATGGGGATCCCTGGAATGTGTCAGTATTGATGGGGATCCCTGGAATGTGCCATTATTGATGGGGATCCCTGGAATGTGCCATTATTGATGGGGATCCCTGGAATGTGCCATTATTGATGGGGATCCCTGGAATGTGCCAGTATTGATGGGATCCCTGGAATGTGTCAGTATTGATGGGGATCCCTGGAATGTGCCATTATTGATGGGGATCCCTGGAATGTGTCAGTATTGATGGGGGTGCCCTGGAATGTGTCAGTATTGATGGGAATCCCTGGAATGTGTCATTACCATCGGGATCCCTGGAATGTGTCAGTATTGATGGGATCCCTGGAATGTGTCAGTATTGATGGGATCCCTGGAATGTGTCAATGGTGATGGGGATCCCTGGAATGTGTCAGTATTGATGGGGATCCCTGGAATGTGCCATTATTGATGGGATCCCTGGAATGTGCCATTATTGATGGGATCCCTGGAATGTGCCAGTATTGATGGGATCCCTGGAATGTGTCAATGGTGATGGGGATCCCTGGAATGTGTCAGTATTGATGGGGATCCCTGGAATGTGCCATTATTGATGGGATCCCTGGAATGTGCCATTGTTGATGGGATCCCTGGAATGTGCCAGTATTGATGGGGATCCCTGGAATGTGCCATTATTGATGGGATCCCTGGAATGTGTCAGTATTGATGGGATCCCTGGAATGTGTCAGTATTGATGGGATCCCTGGAATGTGTCAATGGTGATGGGGATCCCTGGAATGTGTCAGTATTGATGGGATCCCTGGAATGTGTCAGTATTGATGGGATCCCTGGAATGTGTCAGTATTGATGGGGATCCCTGGAATGTGTCAGTATTGATGGGGATCCCTGGAATGTGTCAGTATTGATGGGGATCCCTGGAATGTGCCAGTATTGATGGGGATCCCTGGAATGTGCCATTATTGATGGGGATCCCTGGAATGTGTCTATTGATGGGGATCCCTGGAATGTGCCATTATTGATGGGGATCCCTGGAATGTGCCATTATTGATGGGGATCCCTGGAATGTGCCATTATTGATGGGGATCCCTGGAATGTGCCATTATTGATGGGGATCCCTGGAATGTGCCATTATTGATGGGGATCCCTGGAATGTGTCAGTATTGATGGGGATCCCTGGAATGTGCCATTATTGATGGGGATCCCTGGAATGTGCCATTATTGATGGGGATCCCTGGAATGTGCCATTATTGATGGGGATCCCTGGAATGTGTCAGTATTGATGGGGATCCCTGGAATGTGTCAGTATTGATGGGGATCCCTGGAATGTGTCAATGGTGATGGGGATCCCTGGAATGTGTCAGTATTGATGGGGATCCCTGGAATGTGCCATTATTGATGGGGATCCCTGGAATGTGCCATTATTGATGGGGATCCCTGGAATGTGCCAGTATTGATGGGATCCCTGGAATGTGTCAGTATTGATGGGGATCCCTGGAATGTGCCATTATTGATGGGGATCCCTGGAATGTGTCAGTATTGATGGGGGTGCCCTGGAATGTGTCAGTATTGATGGGAATCCCTGGAATGTGTCATTACCATCGGGATCCCTGGAATGTGTCAGTATTGATGGGATCCCTGGAATGTGTCAGTATTGATGGGATCCCTGGAATGTGTCAATGGTGATGGGGATCCCTGGAATGTGTCAGTATTGATGGGGATCCCTGGAATGTGCCATTATTGATGGGATCCCTGGAATGTGCCATTATTGATGGGATCCCTGGAATGTGCCAGTATTGATGGGATCCCTGGAATGTGTCAATGGTGATGGGGATCCCTGGAATGTGTCAGTATTGATGGGGATCCCTGGAATGTGCCATTATTGATGGGATCCCTGGAATGTGCCATTGTTGATGGGATCCCTGGAATGTGCCAGTATTGATGGGGATCCCTGGAATGTGCCATTATTGATGGGATCCCTGGAATGTGTCAGTATTGATGGGATCCCTGGAATGTGTCAGTATTGATGGGATCCCTGGAATGTGTCAGTATTGATGGGATCCCTGGAATGTGTCAGTATTGATGGGATCCCTGGAATGTGCCAGTATTGATGGGGATCCCTGGAATGTGCCATTATTGATGGGATCCCTGGAATGTGTCAGTATTGATGGGGATCCCTGGAATGTGTCAGTATTGATGGGATCCCTGGAATGTGTCAATGGTGATGGGGATCCCTGGAATGTGTCAGTATTGATGGGGATCCCTGGAATGTGCCATTATTGATGGGATCCCTGGAATGTGCCAGTATTGATGGGATCCCTGGAATGTGCCAGTATTGATGGGATCCCTGGAATGTGCCATTATTGATGGGATCCCTGGAATGTGCCATTATTGATGGGATCCCTGGAATGTGTCAGTATTGATGGGATCCCTGGAATGTGTCATTATTGATGGGGATCCCTGGAATGTGTCAGTATTGATGGGGATCCCTGGAATGTGCCATTATTGATGGGATCCCTGGAATGTGCCATTATTGATGGGATCCCTGGAATGTGTCAGTATTGATGGGATCCCTGGAATGTGTCAGTATTGATGGGGATCCCTGGAATGTGTCATTATTGATGGGGATCCCTGGAATGTGCCATTATTGATGGGGATCCCTGGAATGTGCCATTATTGATGGGGGTCCCTGGAATGTGCCATTATTGATGGGGGGGTCCCTGGAATGTGCCATTATTGATGGGGGGGTCCCTGGAATGTGCCATTATTGATGGGGGGGGGGGGGGGTCCCTGGAATGTGCCATTATTGATGGGGGTCCCTGGAATGTGCCATTATTGATAGGGGTCCCTGGAATGTGCCAATATTGAGGGAAGTCTACTGGAATGTGTCAGTTTTGATGGGGGTGCCCTGGAATGTGTCAATATTGATGGGGGTGCCCTGGAATGTGTCAATATTGATGGGGGTGCCCTGGAATGTGTAAATATTGATGGGGGTGCCCTGGAATGTGTCAATATTGATGGGGGTGCCCTGGAATGTGTGTCAGTATTTGCAGGGATACCAATACAGAAAACTTATAGAAAACCATTTCTGTAAATTGTTCAAATCAGCAGAATCAAGCTTGTATGTTTTGCAACTTCAGTTTCACAATGAGTTTTATTTGTTTGAAAACAAAAGCATTCAAACTGTACCATTAAAAGGCAGCATTTAGTCTATCAGCCGGGGCATTGCTGTTTTGGGTGTTGGGTTTATTGTACAAAACTGGTAGATTGCTAACTCAGAACTGAAAGCAGTGTGTTTCTAACACTGCTCGCTTTAAATCAGGGTAACTCGAATCTGTTCTCTTCCAGTGTTTGCATGCCATGGAGCCCTGTGTGATGGTTAACTTCTTACCAACAATCTTAAACCAACTATTCCAAATCCTCACAAAAGCCGGCCAGGGCGAGATTGCAGTGAATACTGCCAGGTAATCATCTCTTCTCACCTCCACCTCCCTCCCTCCCCCCATGACCTTCCAACTCGCTCCCTCCCCCCCGTGACCTTCCACCTCCCTCCCTCCCCCCCCCGTGACCTTCCACCTCCCTCCCTCCCCCCCCCGTGACCTTCCACCTCCCTCCCTCCCCCCCCCGTGACCTTCCACCTCCCTCCCTGCCCCCCGTGACCTTCCACCTCCCTCCCTGCCCCCCGTGACCTTCCACCTCCCTCCCTGCCCCCCGTGACCTTCCACCTCCCTCCCTGCCCCCCGTGACCTTCCACCTCCCTCCCTGCCCCCCGTGACCTTCCACCTCCCTCCCTGCCCCCCGTGACCTTCCACCTTCCTCCCTGCCCCCCGTGACCTTCCACCTCCCTCCCTCCCCCCCCGTGACCTTCCACCTCCCTCCCTCCCCCCCGTGACCTTCCAGCTCCCTCCCTCCCCCCCCGTGACCTTCCACCTCCCTCCCTCCCCCCCGTGACCTTCCACCTCCCTCCCTCCCCCCCGTGACCTTCCACCTCCCTCCCTCCCCCCCGTGACCTTCCACCTCCCTCCCTCCCCCCGTGACCTTCCACCTCCCTCCCTCCCCCCGTGACCTTCCACCTCCCTCCCTCCCCCCGTGACCTTCCACCTCCCTCCCTCCCCCCGTGACCTTCCACCTCCCTCCCTCCCCCGTGACCTTCCACCTCCCTCCCTCCCCCGTGACCTTCCACCTCCCTCCCTCCCCCGTGACCTTCCACCTCCCTCCCTCCCCCGTGACCTTCCACCTCCCTCCCTCCCCCGTGACCTTCCACCTCCCTCCCTCCCCCGTGACCTTCCACCTCCCTCCCTCCCCCGTGACCTTCCACCTCCCTCCCTCCCCCGTGACCTTCCACCTCCCTCCCTCCCCCGTGACCTTCCACCTCCCTCCCTCCCCCGTGACCTTCCACCTCCCTCCCTCCCCCGTGACCTTCCACCTCCCTCCCTCCCCCGTGACCTTCCACCTCCCTCCCTCCCCCGTGACCTTCCACCTCCCTCCCTCCCCCGTGACCTTCCACCTCCCTCCCTCCCCCGTGACCTTCCACCTCCCTCCCTCCCTCCCCCCCGTG
Source organism: Heptranchias perlo (assembly GCF_035084215.1). Taxonomy (NCBI): domain Eukaryota; kingdom Metazoa; phylum Chordata; class Chondrichthyes; order Hexanchiformes; family Hexanchidae; genus Heptranchias; species Heptranchias perlo. Next base: position 4,341,040 of record NC_090339.1, read on the forward strand.
ACCTTCCACCTCCCTCCCTCCCTCCCCCCCGTGACCTTCCACCTCCCTCCCTCCCTCCCCCCCGTGACCTTCCACCTCCCTCCCTCCCTCCCCTCCGTGACCTTCCACCTCCCTCCCTCCCTCCCTCTCCCCCGTGACCTTCCACCTCCCTCCCTCCCTCCCTCCCCCCCCGTGACCTTCCACCTCCCTCCCTCCCTCCCCCCCGTGACCTTCCACCTCCCTCCCTCCCGTGACCTTCCACCTCCCTCCCTCCCTCCCCCCGTGACCTTCCACCTCCCTCCCTCCCTCCCCCCGTGACCTTCCACCTCCCTCCCTCCCTCCCCCCGTGACCTTCCACCTCCCTTCATCCCCCCCGTGACCTTCCACCTCCCTTCATCCCCCCCGTGACCTTCCACCTCCCTCCATCCCCCCCGTGACCTTCCACCTCCCTCCCTCCCCCCCGTGACCTTCCACCTCCCTCCCTCCCCCCGTGACCTTCCACCTCCCTCCCTCCCCCCGTGACCTTCCACCTCCCTCCCTCCCCCCCCGTGACCTTCCACCTCCCTCCCTCCCCCCCCGTGACCTTCCACCTCCCTCCCTCCCCCCCGTGACCTTCGACCTCCCTCCCTCGCCCCCCGTGACCTTCCACCTCCCTCCCTCGCCCCCCGTGACATTCCACCTCCCTCCCTCCCCCCCGTGACCTTCCACCTCCCTCCCTCCCCCCCCCGTGACCTTCCACCTCCCTCCCTCCCCCCCGTGACCTTCCACCTCCCTCCCTCCCCCCCGTGACCTTCCACCTCCCTCCCTCCCCCCCCGTGACCTTCCACCTCCCTCCCTCCCCCCCCGTGACCTTCCACCTCCCTCCCTCCCCCCCCGTGACCTTCCACCTCCCTCCCTCCCCCCCCGTGACCTTCCACCTCCCTCCCTCCCCCCCCCGTGACCTTCCACCTCCCTCCCTCCCCCCCCCCCATGACCTTCCACCTCCCTCCCTCCCCCCCCCCCCCGTGACCTTCCACCACCCTCCCTCCCCCCCCCCCCCCCCGTGACCTTCCACCACCCTCTCCTTCCCCCCCCCGTGACCTTCCACCTCCCTCCCTCCCCCCCCGTGACCTTCCACCTCCCTCCCTCCCCCCCGTGACCTTCCACCTCCCTCCCTCCCCCCCCGTGACCTTCCACCTCCCTCCCTCCCCCCCCCCCGTGACCTTCCACCACCCTCCCTCCCCCCCCCCCCCCGTGACCTTCCACCACCCTCTCCTTCCCCCCCCCGTGACCTTCCACCTCCCTCCCTCCCCCTTCCAGTCCTTCCGTTCCAAACAAAAAGAAAATGAAGATTTCAGTGAATTTTTTGTACGTATCGCTTAATGAGAATGCTTGTGTGTGTATGAGTGTGAATGGCTCTCTGTGCGTGCATGTGTGTGTGGAGAGTTGTGTTTTGACTGTGAGTGTGTGTAGTGTTATCTGCTGTGCGTCTGTGTATTGCTGCCTCTGTGTGTAGTGCTACCTGCGTGCGTGTGTTGGAGCATGTGCCTGTGTGTAGTGCTATCTGTAGAGTGTAGCTCCGTGGGATGTTTTACTACATATAAGGTGCTATATAATTGCAAGTTGTTGCTATCTGTGTGGCGTGTGTTGCTATCTGTGTGGCGTGTGTTGCTATCTGTGTGGCGTGTGTTGCTATCTGTGTGGCGTGTGTTGCTATCTGTGTGGCGTGTGGTTTATTAGTATGACTTATACATAAGAATTCTTTTAAACAGTAGGTTGACAAAAATCTGGGTTTTGCTGCTAATTGAATTCTGTTGTAAACTGAGCCTGGATTTATTGCTGGTTAAAATGCAATATTTGTATTTTCTGACCTATTATCAGAATGTGCCATCGTAAAACTAGAACCTTATGTGAACAAAACAAATGAATATATGAACATGCGAATTAAGAGCAGGAGTAGGCCATTCGGCCCCTCGAGCCTGCTCTGCCATTTGATAAGATCATGGCTGATCTGATTGTGACCTCAACCCTACTTTCCCGTCTACCTACTATAATCTTTGACTCCCTTGTTAATCAGGAATCTATCTAACTCAGCCTATCTATCTAACCCTGCCTCCACCGCTCTCTGGGGAAGGGAGTTCCACAGACTCACGACCCTCTGAGAGAAAAAATTTCTCCTCATCTCCGTCTTAAATGGGAGACCCCTTATTTTTAAACTGTGGCCCCTAGTTCTAGTCTCTCCCACAAGGGGAAACATCATCTCAGCATCTACCCCTTCTAGTTCCCTCAGGATCTTATATGTTTCAATAAGATCACCTCTCATTCTTCTAAACTCTAATGTATACAGGCCCAACTTGTCCAACCTTTCCTCATAAGATAACCCCCTCATTCCAGGAATCAGTCGAGTGAACCTTCTCTGAACCGCCTCTAAAGCAATTATGTCCTTTCTTAGATAAGGAGACCAAAACTGCACACACTATTCCTGATGTGGTCTCACCAATGCCCTGTACAACTGTAGCAAAACATCTCTACTTTTATATTCCATTCCCCTTGCAATAAATGTCAACATTCCATTTGCCTTCCTAATCACTTGCTGTACCTGCATACTAACTTTTTGTGATTCATGTACTAGGACACCCAGATCCCTCTGTACCTCAGAGTTCTGCAATCTCTCTCCATTTAAATAATATACTGCTTTTCTAATCCTCCTGCCAAAGTGGACAAGTTCACATTTTCCCACATTATACTCCATCTGCCAAATTTTTACCCACTCACTTAACCTATCTATATCCCTTCGCAGACTCCTTGGGCCCGATATTACCAGGGCGGCGGGGGGGTCGATTGGGTGTGTGGGTAACGCGCCCGGTGAAATCAGTCTGCCCCGAACGCAATCGCAGGCTGATTGGATCCACTTGCCTCTTGTTCCGGGTTCCCCTCTGCTGATCTGCGCGTCGGGCGGGCTGCGCATGCGCAGTAAGGTCTGTCAGCTAGAGGAGCCCTATTTAAAGGGGCAGTCCTCCACTGACAGATGCTGCAAGAAATAGGAAAAATTACAGCATGGAGCAGCCCAGGGGGGAGGCTGCTCCCAGGTTAATGATGCCTCACTCCAGCTCTTATTGGATGGGGTGAGGAGGAGGGGGAGGACAGAGATCTTCCCCTCGGTGGGCGGGAGGAAGCGGCCTGCCTCTGCCACCAAGAAGGCCTGGCTCGAGGTGGCAGAGGAGGACACCTGCACCACCAACATATCGCGCACCTGCATACAGTGCAGGAGGCGCTGCAATGACCTCAGTAGGTCAGCCAAAGTGAGTACACTTACTCATTCCCCTACACTCCATCTGCCACATCACCGCCCCCACCCCACATCTCCTTCTGCACTGCCAACACTACTCTGTCGCATCACCCCTCACACCCACTCAAACCTCATCCTCATCTTACCTGCACTTACTCACCTCGCCAGTACTCATCCCGCCACTACCACTCAACCCAATCCTCATACAATCTCATGGCTCTATCTCATACTCACCATCTCATGGGATCCAAGGTGAGGTAGCCAATTGGATACAAAATTGGATTGACGGCAGAAGACAGAGGGTGGTTGTAGAGGGTTGTTTTTCAAACTGGATGCCTGTGTCCAGCGGTGTGCCTCAGGGATCGGTGCTGGGTCCACTGTTATTTGTTATTTATATTAATGATTTGGATGAGAATTTAGGAGGCATGGTTAGTAAGTTTGCAGATGACACCAAGATTGGTGGCATTGTGGACAGTGAAGAAGGTTATCTAGGATTGCAACGGGATCTTGATAAATTGGGTCAGTGGGCCGATGAATGGCAGATGGAGTTTAATTTAGATAAATGTGAGGTGATGCATTTTGGTAGATTGAATCGGGCCAGGACCTACTCCGTTAATGGTAGGGCGTTGGGGAGAGTTATAGAACAAAGAGATCTGGGAGTACAGATTCATAGCTCCTTGAAAGTGGAGTCACAGGTGGATAGGGTGGTGAAGAAGGCATTCGGCATGCTTGGTTTCATTGGTCAGAACATTGAATGCAGGAGTTGGGATGTCTTGTTGAAGTTGTACAGGGCATTGGTGAGGCCACACTTGGAGTACTGTGTACAGTTCTGGTCACCCTACTATAGAAAGGATATTATTAAACTAGAAAGAGTGCAGAAAAGATTTACTAGGATGCTACCGGGACTTGATGGTTTGACTTACAGGGAGAGGTTAGACAGACTGGGACTTTTTTCCCTGGAGAGTAGGAGGTTAAGGGGTGATCTTATAGAAGTCTATAAAATAATGAGGGGCATAGATAAGGTAGATAGTCAAAATCTTTTCCCAAAGGTAGGGGAGTCTATAACGAGGGGGCATAGATTTAAGGTGAGAGGGGAGAGATACAAAAGGGTCCAGAGGGGCAATTTTTTCACTCAAAGGGTGGTGAGTGTCTGGAACGAGCTGCCAGAGGCAGTAGTAGAGGCAGGTACAATTTTGTCTTTTAAAAAGCATTTGGACAGTTACATGGGTAAGATGGGTATAGAGGGATATGGGCCAAGTGCAGGCAATTGGGACTAGCTTAGTGGTATAAACTGGGCGACATGGACATGTTGGGCCGAAGGGCCTGTTTCCATGTTGTAACTTCTATGATTCTATGATCTCTTTCACAGTCAGCCTCACTCAACCTGCCACTACCTGTGCAGCAGCCACAGGGCATGCATCACATATGTGCAGTAGGCAGCGTAAGGCAAACGTGTCGTGAGCATGAAGGGGATGCACAAGGGTGTTTGAGGGATTGTCATGGTTTTTACTTATATTTAATTTCCGACCAACTCACATCACATATTATATTGGCACCACTACTGCCACGTCTTTGTGAATCTTGTGTGGTTTGGGCAATAATGCCCTTTCCTGAGGATCACTATGAAGACCCACACCTGATGCCACCCATTGTGTCACTGCAGAGTGGGTGTAGGTGTATTTGCAGGGCTCTTTTGTGCAGACGACTGAGAGACGTCGGCGATGTCCCCGGTGGCACCCTGGAAGGATGCGGAGGAGAAGTTGTTGAGGGCAGTGGTGACTTTGACAGCGACAGGTAAGAAGATGGTGCTCGGGCCAGCCGGGAGCAGCTCGGCATGAAGGAGGCTGCAGATGTCCACGACTACATGTCGAGTGACTCTGGGCCTCCGTGTGCACTGCTGCTCAGAGAGGTCCAGGAAGCTGAGCCTCGGTCTGTGGACCCTGTGGCGAGGGTAGTGCCCTCTGCGACGCATCTCTCTCTGCGGTTGCCCTCCCTCCTGCTGTACAGGTGGATGTGTCACAGCACTGTGTTGTGGAGCTCCACGTATCAGAGGTGGACAGCGTGGCCGGCGAGGCTGGTGATGCTGTTCACCCTCCGAGGAGGTCATGACTGCAGCTACGGAGGCCCCCATCCGGAAGATGTACATCTGAGGGGGTCCGCAAGGTAGGTACATGTCTCTGGACCCCGGGGTAAGTGTGCAAGTTGGTGAATTTGATTGTCAGGAGGAGGGTGGTGGAGGCCAAACTTTATCCCAAGTGACAGAGTGGCCTCCTGCAATGAGTGAGGGTCTCCCCCCCCACAACCTGTCAAATGGACCTTTGCAGCTGCCACAGGCTGATGGCTGCAACACGTCCATTTGAACTGGGAGTGTTTCCCCCAGTATGGGAAACAGTCCCAGTTGTTTGCAAAATCCCACCCATCCTAAAATATCATGTTAATCAGGTCTCTAAACGACCTGAAATACCTAAATAAATAGCTTAAATGGCACCCCGCCGGCTTTAATTGCCGGCGGGAGTCCCACATGCGGGGGCTGCGCACGCATGTCAGCGCGTCAGTAGGAAACCCGGAAGTGGGCGGGTTGGAGCCGGGCTCCCGACCCGCCCCGGGAATCCCCGATTTTTGTAGCCCCCCGCCCCCCCCCCGCCCCTGCCGGGAACGCACCCGATCGCGGGTGCTAAAATCGAGCCCTTTATGTCCTCTTCACAACTTACTTTCCTACCTAACTTCGTGTCATCAGCAAATTTAGCAACTATACATTCGGTCCCTTCATCCAAGTCATTGATATAGATTGTAAATAGTTGAGGCCCCAGCACTGATCCCTGTGGTACTCCACTCGTTACATCTTGCCAATTGGAGTTGACCCATTTATGCCTACTCTCTGTTTCCTATTAGCTAATCAATCCTTTATCCATGCTGATATGTTACACCATGAGCTCTTATTTTGTATAAAAGCCTTTGATGTTCCACCTTGTCAAAAGCCTTCTGGAAATCCAAGTACACCACATCCACAGGATCCCCTTTATCCATGTTGCTTGTTACTTCCTCAAAGAACTCTAATAAATTAGTCAAACACAATTTCCCTTTCACAAAGCCATGTTGACTCTGCCTGATTGCATTGAGATTTTCTAAGTGCCCTGCTATAACCTCCTTAATAATAGATTCTAGCATTTTCCCTATGACAGATGTTAAGCTAACTGGCCTGTAGTTTCCTGCTTTCTGTCTCCCTCCTTTCTTGAATGGAGGAGTTACATTCACTATTTTCCAATCTGATGGGACCCTTCCAGAATCTAGGGAATTTTGGAAAATTAATCCCAATGCATCTACTATCTCCGCAGTCACTTCTTTTAAGACCCTAGGATGAAGTCTGTCAGAACCTGGGGACTTGTCAGCTTTTAGTTCTAATAATTTTTTCAGAACCCTTTCCCTGGTGATTGTAAATGTTTTAAGTTCCTCCCTCCCTTTCACCTCTTGATTCACAATTATTTCTGGCATGTTATTGAAATTCTCCACAGTGAAGACGGACGCAAAATATCTGTTCAATTCATCCGCCATTTCCTTATTCTCCATTATTAATTCCCCAGACTCACTCTCTGGAGGACCAACGCTCACTTTACTTACTCTTTTCCTTTTTAAACACCTGTGGAAGCTCTTACTATCTGTTTTTATATTTCTAGCTAGCTTTCTCTCGTACTCTGATTTCTCCCTCCTTATTATTCTTTGCTGTTTTTTATATTCTGTCCAATCTTCTGACCTGCCACTAATCTTCACTGAATTGTGTGCTTTTTCTTTCATTTTGATACTCTCATTAACTTCCTTAGTTAGCCACGGATTGTACGTCCTTCCCCTCGAGTTGAATGGGTAAGAATATCTGGACCCTGATCATTTTTTAGCCTATACTTTTCTGATTATAGTCTCTCATTTTATATTCAGCTAACTGACATGTATTATATTTACTATTTAGCTCAGTACTAAATTAAATTTGTTGAAATCATTCATTTCCCCCAAAATATCAGTGAAATAGATTTATTCAATAATACAAAAGTGAACTACTGCAGATGCTGGAATTCTGTTAAAACAGAAAATGCTGGAAATACTCAGCAGGTCAGGCAGCATCTGCGGAGAGGGAGAAACAGAGTTAACGTTTCAGTTCGATGACCATTCATCAGAGCTAGATTTATTCAATGTTTGAAGCCTTACACGGATTTCAGTCTTGCTACACCTTTCCTGATTAAATCAGCAAGCTTAGTTACTGTACTGGAGCCCTATAACCGAGGCCTTTAAGAAGTGTTGATTGTACATACCTTCATTAGCTCAAGTACTTTAGATGCGTAGTCACTGTTGTAATGTAGGGAAACGTAGCAATTCGTGCACAGCAAGATCCCACAAACAGCAATGAGATAATGACTTGACCATCTGGTTTAGTGATGCACTCATTTGTTTTAGTGATTTTGGTTGAGGGATAAATATTGGCCATTACACCGTGGAGAACTCCCCTGCTCTTCTTCGAAACAATACCTTGGGATCTTTTACGTCCACCTGAGTGGGCAGACTGATTTAACGTCTCATCCAAAAGACGGCACCTCCAACAGTGCAACACTCCTGTAGTGCAGCACTACAGATCAGCCTGGATTTTGTGCTCAATCTCTAGAGTGTTCTCTGTTCTTTCCCCATGTTACTGCTGCTCACCTAATCATAAAGGCAAGTATAGCTGATTTGTGTAATAGTGGTTTTGACAAATGCAGGTATTTAAATTAAAAATGAATCTTTAAGATATTAAGTGCCGTTGAAAAGTAAAGCAATGACTGACAGATTTGTGTCTGTGACGATTAGAGAGCCAACAGCTGCAGAGGGCTGAGTCCTGCTGATTTGGGCATACATACTCTTCTTTTCCCTCTGCAATCCATGAACAATTTGTTCCCATGCCTCTCTTTCAGGGTAATGATACATATCGTGTCCAAATGTCACGAAGAGGATCTAGACCACTACTTGCGCTCGTATGTAAAGGTAATTTCCTTTATAAGAATATGTGCAGAGGTTGGACATTATTTTCACTGTGGAAACTTCAAGTAAATGTAGTCCCTGAAATTACCCTTTACGATATCATCTAAAGTGAGGTGACACCTCCACCATAACAGGAGGAGACAAACATCAGATGCTGAGCATTCGTAGATCAGTATTTCACCAGATTGATATCGGGACTTAGAGGGTTAAATTATGAGGGCAGGTTGCATAGACTAGGCCTGTATTCCTTTGAGTATAGAAGATTGAGGGGTGATCTAATCAAGGTGTTTAAAATGTTAAAATGATTCGATAGGATAGACACATAGAAACCATTTCCTCTGATGGGGGAATCTAGAATGAGGGGACATAATAAAATTAGAATTAGGCCATTTCGGAGTGAAATCAGGATGCACTTTTTCGCACGATGGTTAGTAGAAATCAGGAGTTCTCTTCCCCCAAAAAGCTGTGGATGCTGGGAGGCAATTGGAGCTTTCAAAACTAAATTCGATAGATTTTTGTTATTTAAGGATATCAAGGGATATGGAGTTGAGGTACAGATCAGCCATGATCTAATTGAATGGTGGAACAGGTTCGAAGAGCTGAATGGCTTCCTTCTGTTCCTATGATGTGGAGATGCCGGTGATGGACTGGGGTTGACAATTGTAAACAATTTTACAACACCAAGTTATAGTCCAGCAATTTTATTTTAAATTCACAAGCTTTCGGAGGCTTCCTCCTTCCTCAGGTGAACGATGTGGAAATGAAATCCTCGAAATGAAATCGCATTTATAATTCACAGAACAATGCTTGGTGATTACAGACAGTTTTTTCAACTGCCCATTGCCAAGGCAATCAGTGTGCAGACAGACAGGTGTTACCTGCAAGGTCTCGGAATATACAAATCACCAAAAAAAACAACAAACAAAAAAAATCAGAGATAGAGAGGTAGAAACATAGAAAAGACAGCAACTGACCCGTTATATTAAAAACAGATAACATTTGTTCACTGGTGGGGTAGCGTGTAGCGTGACATGAACCCAAGATCCTGGTTGAGGCCGTCCTCATGGGTGCGGAACTTGGCTATCAATTTCTGCTCGACGATTTTGCGTTGTCGTGTGTCTCGAAGGCCGCCTTGGAGTACGCTTACCCGAAGGTCGGTGGATGAATGTCCTTGACTGCTGAAGTGTTCCCCGACTGGGAGGGAACCCTCCTGTTTGGCGATTGTTGCGCGGTGTCCGTTCATCCGTTGTCGCAGCGTCTGCATGGTCTCGCCAATGTACCATGCTCTGGGGCATCCTTTGTTCCTATGTCAGTTCTTTGAGTGAGACTATGCAGATCTTGGAAGTGAATCATATGAAATTCTCCCTTTTGTTAAACTTGTTGTCATAAAGCTGCTGCCAGCTCTCTCATGTTTTTATGTGTTGATGTGTTTATCTATCCATTTATAATAATGGCCCAGAAATTGCTTAGAAAAGAACAGAGAGCTCAACAGCACTCATTGTTGTTAGTGATGAATTCAAGGAGCAAGTTCCACAATTCACACATGCGCTGTGAAACTTGTTCCTTCTGGTTCGCCGGCGATATGACAGCTTCGAACTAAAGGGATATCACGGCTGGAATCAGTAGAAACAATGGACCAGCGCCAACTTGCTCTTCTGCCAGCTGGTAAATAACCACATCTAACACATAAATAACTATCGCCACAAAACAGGTACGCATAAAAATACCAGATCTAAACTAAGTTTTATCAGCGCATTAAGTCTTAATGACTGCTAAACAACTAAAAATTAACTTTTAAAAATGTGGGGTCTCATTACTCCTTTTAATAGTTTTTGGTCATTAAAAAAAAATTTAAATTAAAAAATGTAAAAACAATAATTTTTTTTACTTTTCCGCTCTGTCTCTCTTATTTAATTTGATTATTTCTGACCCTCTTTTTTCTCTGTCTATAACTGTTTTTACAATGATTTTAATGTTATACCTTTCACTTCCTGGATTTTACGTTCCAAGCCTGCAGAGACAGTGAACGCAGCTTGTCAAAAATGCTGCGATCTGATTGGTCGAGGAGAGAGAGTAATCCTCTCGATTCCCCCATGGGTCCTAGCTTCGCTGGAGCTAACGCTGGGCTCTTCTCCGCTTCCTATTCGAGGAAATGCACCCAATAAAGACCGCAGTGAGTTAGTGGGCTAGTATAAATCTATGGAATGGCGAGCACTGTTGGTTCGTCGCTCCAAGCAATTTCTGGGCCAATGTCTCTGACGCTGTTAGTGCAGCGTCCGTTCAGGTTGGGGAGCTGGCTTTGAATCCATCCCGGACTGTCAAAGTGAAAGCTTCTCTCTGCTGCTGTAATTCTGTGACGTGAATTTGTAGGGCCTTGGCTCAGTGTAAGACTGTCTGTAATCAAGAGCACGAGGGTGAAAAATGGCAATGCTAAAATGTGCACAGGGGTTGTCGTGGAGTGTGATCTTCGGGTGTGAGTAACGGACTGTGGGTCAGTGTACAGCTTCCCTCACTGACTCCCAATCAATATCCATAAAAAGTGGATTTACAATATATAAACATTGTATTTTAACATGCTAATTTGACGTTCTCCTCCATTATTTGGCACTGACACGATTCCCTTTATTTTAAACGGTTGACCTGTCCGCTAGAAACGCACAGTAATGCCTGACGATCACTTCACCATATGGTGTAAGCTCAGGGCCATAGACTAGATGGAGTCTGGTTGTGTGATGCAGAATGAAGATGTGTAAAATCAGCTATGTTTTATATCCAAAAAAAACACACGAATAACTCTATAAAACTAAAGCAAAATACTGCAGATGCCGGAAATCTGAAATAAAAATGGAAAATGCTGCAAAACGCTCAGCAGGTCAGGCAGCATCTGCGGAGAGGGAAACCGAGTTAACGTTTCAGGTCGATGACCTTGCATTAATGACCTAATTGCTCGGTGGCAAGTTTTAGCGTGCAGAGGGTCTAACTGAATCTTCTTACTGATCTATTGGTTTCTTCAGTACGTTTTCAAGACCGGCCAATACGTGACCTCAGAAAACAAGACAACACACGAAGAGCTTGCAAGATCCATCACCGCAATCCTGAAACAATCTGCGGATTTTCTCACCATCAACAAACTGCTGAAGGTCGGTGCTCCCTCTTGTCAGAACTGCAGATGCAGCCAATTTCTCTCTCTCCTTTAAGCAAAACAAGAAGTAATCAAACCAATTTATTACATTGACCTTAGTTTATTCTTTGCAGTGCTATGGTCACTGAGGGGCGTTTTATTGTCCTTCCTCTTTAAGCATCTGAATTGCCTGTTGGTTTAACCTGTATTTTCTTATACCTGGTTCCCTCTCCTATTGGTGCTACCTGTTGTGTTCCTTCCATTCTTCCTGTCCTGTTACCGATATCTCTTGACTCTTGAGTAAGTCAAGGCAATGGACTCGGGCCAAATGTAAATTTTGTGGTACGCCTCTAATTCAATGTGCAATACAGACTTTCCTTTTACTATTCTGCTGCCTCCCTATAAAGAGATTTCAGTTCTTAGACAAAGATTTGCATTTATATCACACTTTCCATGACCTCAGGACATCCCAAAGTGCTTTTGAAATGTGGTCACCCAATGTTCACACAAACAACAATGTGCTTAAGCCTCTGGAGTGGGACTTGAACCCACGACCTTCTGACTCCGAGGCGAGAGTGCTACCACTGAGCCAAACTTAACATGGTTACAATGCACTGAGACTCTGCGGGACACTCCTGACGATCGGTGATATCACCGCGATGACCTGGACACAGTGAAGCCTGATTTACTAGTCCTGCATGGGGGAGTAGGGAATTCGACAGCACTCTTGTTATGGTTTAATATTTTTCAGTGCTTTGAACAAGAGGTACTTCCTCTAGATTTTAATTCTTCTGTTTCAAAGTAAAAAAAATAACTCTAGTAATTTAGAATATGGTTTAAAGTGAAAATATACCACCCGTGATAGAAAACGTCAAGTGTAATAGTGACTCTGGAATATTATCGAGATGGCTTCCAAATGTAGGGAAATGAGAGAATATTCCTGGTGGTACTTCTTGCAATTTTTTTTTGAACCTGTTTTCTTTCTGCATTTCTTGATTACGTGTGAAAACTATTGTGATATTTTAAAATTCCTTTCCTTATTCACTTGTTGCCAGGAATAAGAACATAAGAAATAGGCGCAGGAGTGGGCCATACGGCCCCTCGAGCCTGCTCCGCCATTCAATCAGATCATGGGTGATCTTCAACCTCAACTCCACTTTCCCTCCCGATCCCCATATCCCTTGATTCCCCTAGAGTCCAAAAATCTATCGTTCTCAGCCTTGAATAGACTCAAAGACACAGCATTCAAAGTCCTCTGGGCTAGAGAATTCCAAAGATTCACAACCCTCTGAGTGAAGAAATCCTTACTCCTCTCAGTCTTGAATGGCCGACCCCTTATCCTGCGACTATGCCCCTTAGTTCTAGACTCTCCAGTCAGGAGAGTCTAGAACTAACCTCTCAGCATCTACCCTGTCAAGCCCCCTCAGAATCTTATATGTTTCATTGAGATCACCTCTCATTCTTCCAAACTCCAGAGAGTATAGGCCCATTCTACTCAATCTCTCTTCATAGGACAACCCTCTCATCGCAGAAATTAATCTAGGGCACCTTCGTTGAAACGCCCCAAAGGCAAGTATATCCTTCCTTAGATAAGGAGACCAAAACTATATACAGTACTCCAGGTGTGGTCTCACCAAAGCCCTGTACAATTGTAGTAAGACTTCCTTACTCTTGTACTCCAACCCCCTTGCAATAGAGGCTAACATGCCATTTGTTTTCCTAATTGCTGCTGTACCTGCATGTTAACTTTGTATTTCTTGTACCAGGGCACCCAAGTCTCTCTGGAAACCAACATTTAATAGTTTCTCACCATTTTAAAAAATATTCGATTTTTCTATTCTTCTTACCAAAGTGAATAACCTCACATTTCCCCACATTAACATTCCATACAATGAAGGCTATGGGCCCCGACAACATCCCGGCTCCAGTGCTGAAGCCTTGTGCCCCAGAACTAACCACACCACTAGCCAAATTGTTCCAGTGCAGCTACAACACTGGCATCTACCTGACAATGTGGAAAATTGCCCAGGTATGTCCTGTCGACAAAAAGCAGGACAAATCCAACCTGGCCAATTACTGCCTCATCAGTCTTTTTTTGTTCGTTCATGGGATGTGGGCGTCGCTGGCGAGGCCGGCATTTATTGCCCATCCCTAATTGCCCTTGAGAAGGTGGTGGTGAGCAGCCTTTTTGAACTGCTGCAGTCCGTGTGGTGAAGGTTCTCCCACAGTGCTGTTAGGAAGGGAGTTCCAGGATTTTGACCCAGCGATGATGAAGGAACGGCGATATATTTCCAAGTCGGGATGGTGCGTGACTTGGAGGGGAACGTGCAGGTGGTGTTGTTCTCATGTGCCTGCTGCTCTTGTCCTTCTAGGTGGTAGAGGTCGCGGGTTTGGGAGGTGCTGTTGAAGAAGCCTTGGCGAGTTGCTGCAGTGCATCCTGTGGATGGTACACACTGCAGCCACAGTGCGCCAGTGGTGAAGGGAGTGAATGTTTAGGGTAGTGGATGGAGTGCCAATCAAGCGGGCTGCTTTTTCCTGGATGGTATCGAGCTTCTTGAGTGTTGTTGGAGCTACACTCATCCAGGCAAGTGGAGAGTATTCCATCACACTCCTGACTTGTGCGTTGCAGATGGTGGAAAGGCTTTGGGGAGTCAGGAGGTGAGTCACTCGCCACAGAATACCCAGCCTCTGACCTGCTCTTGTAGCTTACAGTATTTATGTGGCTGGTCCAGTTAAGTTTCTGGTCAATGGTGACCCCCAGGATAGTGATGGTGGGTGATTCGGCGATGGTAATGCCATTGAATGTCATGGGGAGGTGGTTAGACTCTCTCTTGTTACAGATGGTCATTGCCTGGCACTTGTTTGGCACAAAAGTTACTTGCCACTTATCAGCCCAAGCCTGGATGTTGTCCAGGTCTTGCTGCATGCGGGCACGGACTGCTTCATTATCTGAGGCGTTTCGAATGGAACTGAACACTGCAATCATCAGCGAACATCCCCATTTCTGACTTTATGTTGGAGGGAAGGTCATTGATGAAGCAGCTGAAGATGGTTGGGCCTAGGACAACCATTGAGAGTCTACTCTCAATCATCAGCAAAGTAATGGAAGGTGTCATCGACAGTGCTATCAAGCGGCACTTACTCACCAATAACCTGCTCACCGATGCTCAGTTTGGGTTCCGCCAGGACCACTCGGCTCCAGACCTCATTACAGCCTTGGTTCAAACATGGACAAAAGAGCTGAATTCCAGAGGTGAGGTGAGAGTGACTGCCCTTGACATCAAGGCAGCATTTGACCGAGTGTGGCACCAAGGAGCCCTAGTGGTAAGTAACATTTGCGCCAGACAAGTGCCAGGCAATGACCATCTCCAACAAGAGAGAGTCTAACCACCTCCCCCTGACATTCAGGAGCATTACCATCACCGAATCACCCACCATCAACATTCTGGGTATCACCATTGACCAGAAGCTTAACTGGACCAGCCATATAAATACTGTGGCTACAAGAACAGGTCAGAGGCTGGGTGTTCTGCGACGAGTGACTCACCTCCTGACTCCCCAAAGCCTTTCTACCATCTACAAGGCACAAGACAGGAGTGTGATGGAATACTCTCCACTTGCTAACAACACTCAAGAAGCTCGACATCATCCAGGACAAAGTAGCCCGCTTGATTGGCACCTCGTCCACCATCCTAAACATTCACTCCCTTCACCACCAGCGCACTGTGGCTGCAGTGTGTACCATCCACAGGATTCACTGTAGCAACTCACCAAGGCTTCTTCGACAGCACTTCCCAAACCCACGACCTCTACCACCTAGAAAGCCAAGAGCAGCAGGTACATGGGAACAACACCACCTGCACGTTCCCCTCCAAGTCACACACCATCCCGACTTGGAAATATATCACCGTTACTTCATCGTCGCTGGGTCAAAATCCTGGAACTCCCTTCCTAACAGCACTGTGGGAGAACCTTCACCACACGGACTGCAGCGGTTCAAGAAGGCGGCTCACCACCACCTTCTCAAGGGCAATTAGGGATGAGCAATAAATGCTAGCCTTGTCAGCGACACCCATGTCCCATAAACGAATAAAAACAAATTATACTCCATCTGCCACCTTTCTGCCCACTCACTTAACCTGTCTATATCCCTTTGCAGACTCTTTGTATTCTCCTCACAGCTTACTTTGCACTTAGCTTTTTATCATCTGCAAACTTGGATACATTACACTTGGTCCCTTCATCCAAGTTATTAATATAGATTGTAAATAGCTGGGGCCCAAGCACTGATCCTTGCGGCACCCCACTAGTTACAGCCTGCCAACCTCAAAATGATCCGTTTATCCCTACTCTCTATTTCCTGTCTGTTAACCAATCCTCTATCCATGCTAATATATTACCCCCAATCCCATGAGCCCTTACCTTTTATGTGGCACCTTATCGAATGCGTTTTGAAAATCCAAATATACGACATTCACTGATTCCCCTTTATCTACCCTGCTAGTTACATCCTCAAAACTCTAATAAATTTGTCAAACACTTTCCCTTTCATAAAACTATGTTGACTCTGCCTAATCATATTATGATTTTCTAAGTGCCCTGTTACCACTTCCTTAATAATGAATTCCAGCATTTTCCCGTCGGCTGATGTCAGGCTAGCTGGCCTATAGTTCCCTGTTTTCTCTCTCCCTCCTTTCTTGAATAGCGGGGTTACATTTGCTGCCTTCCAATCCGCTGGGACTGTTCTAGAATCTGGGGAATTTTGGAAGATCACAGCCAATGTATCCACTATCTCTGCAGCCACCTCCTTTAGAACCCTAGGATGTAGGCCATCAGGTCCAGGGGATTTATCGGCTTTTAGTCCCATTAGTTTCTCAAGTACTTTTTCTCTACTGATATTAATTACACTTACTTCCTTACTCTCATTAGCCCCTTGGTTCCCCACTATTTCTGGTATGCTTTTTGTGTCTTCTGTTTTGAAGACAGATACAAAATATTTGTTTAACGTCTCTGCCGTTTCCTGATTCCCCATTATAATATCTCCTGTCTCAGCCTCTCGGGGACCAACGTTTTACTTTTGCTACTCTCTTCAACTAAAGATTTTTTTCTCATGATGAGAAGGATTTCTTTAACCTTTGCATTCATTCTTGGGATGTGGCTTCATTTATTGCCCATCCCTGGTTGCCTGAGGGCATTAAGATTCAACCACATAATGTGGGACTGAAGTCACATGTAAGCCCAGACCAGGTAAGGACGGCAGGTTTCCTTCCTTAAAAGACTTCAGTGAACCGGTTGGGTTTTTACAACAGTCGGGCAGCTTTCGTGACATTTCTTTTTTGGTGCCATTCCTCAAATTACCAAATTTATTGAGTAAGATTTCACAACTTGCCGTTGGTGCGATTTGAACTCATGACCTCTGGGCTGCTAATCCAGTATAACACCTAGGCTACCATAACGTACCAGAACTGAGAGGTTAGAACTATCGGGAAAGATTGATCAGGCTGGGGCTCTTTTCTCTAGAAAAGAGAAGACTGAGGGGTGATCTGATAGAGATCTTTAAAATTATGAAGGGGTTTGATAGGGTAGACATAGAGAAGGTGTTTCCACTTTTGGGGGAGACCAAAACTAAGGGCCATAAATATAAGATAGTCACTAATAAATCCGATAGGGAATACAGGAGAAACTTCTTTACCCAGAGAGTGGTTAGAATGTGGAACATCGTACCACAAGGAGTAGTTGAGGCAAATAACATAGATATATTTAATGGGAAGCTAGATAAGTACATGAGGGAGAAAGGAATAGCAGAATATTCAGATAGGGTTAGATGAAGTAGGGTGGGAGGGGGCTCGTGTGGAATATAAATGCCGGCATAAACCAGTTGAGTCGAATGGCCTGTTTCTGTGCTTGTAATTCTATGTACATGGCATATTTGTAGGGGTGTTAAAATTGGCATCTGCACCCCTGAGCGAGAGAAGGAAAAAAGTCAGCTAGAGTTCCAGCTCCTAATTGCTTTGTAGTGGAAAAAGATTGGACATTGGGCGAGACCAGATTGGGCTCATCTGTGACGGTCCCCATAGTCAAGTAGCCTGCTAACTACATTCCTGTGAAGAGTGGCTGTTTTGGAGAGCTTGCAAGTACCTGTGAAAGCAAATGGTAGGAATTACTGACGTCCAGAGAGGGAGGAAGAGGATGTTCACTGAAGAATGATGTGCTGAATCGGATGTAAAGTGAGAGAGGATGCTTTGCTGAGCACTTTTTATTTTATTTTCCAGTATTCATGGTTTTTCTTTGAACTGTTGATAAAGTCAATGGCCCAGTATCTGATCGAGAAGAACAAGATGAAGGTAAGTCCAATCTCTTCATCCTATAGCTAATGTGGTATTGCTTCATATCTTTAGGGGACAGTCACGTTTTTGATTTAAAGATCCACACGGTGTGCATCCTCAAATGGTAGAAGATATGGTTTTAGAAAAGTTCTTGTGATAATTGTGTTTCTCTACGTTAAGCGATTGCCCTCTAGTATCACTAACCGCCATTTCCAGGCAACCATGCTTAGTGGTATGTGGAGTGTAATCTGGTGACAACATACTGTAAATGGCCAACTTGGATACAACGTTTATAAACTTGGGCTACAAGTCAATAAGGGCAATGGGGTCTTGGGTTTCATATACAGGAGTGATGGATAGAACAAAGGGACTTTGAATGAGTCACAGTTGGAGTACTGATGTGCAGTTTCGGACATCCCATTATAGAAAGGATATTGGAACCAAGGAAGAGGCACAATGTAGATTCACTAGGGTGATACCAAGGATGAGCAGGATAGACCCACAATGAAAGACTGGGCCTTCTTTCACTCCTCTCTTCATTTTGTACATAAAAGAAAGAACTTGCATTTATATAGCACCTTTCACGACCTCAGGACATCCCAAAGGGCTTCACAGCCAATTAAGTTCTTTTGAAGTCTAGACACTGCTGTAATGTAGGAAATGCGACAGCGATAAATAATGTACTCTTGTGCCGTTTAAGACACTTTAGTGTGCTAAAAACAGATGAAGGAATCATCCTAAATGACTAATTTATCTTTAATACAATCTGTCTTATGAAAACCAATCTTTGGCCGCACTCCCTTGCCTGTTATGGACCTTTTACTCACTGTAAGGTGTGATTGGCCTCACCCCTTGCCTGTTATGGACCATTTACTCACTGTAAGGTGTGATTGGCCACATGCCCTTGTCTGTTATGGACCATTTACTCACTGTAAGGTGTGATTGGCCACATGCCCTTGTCTGTTATGGTCCATTTACTCACTGTAAGGTGTGATTGGCCTCACCCCTTGCCTGTTATGGTCCATTTACTCACTGTAAGGTGTGTGTTATATTTTCAGCTCCCCAGGAACCAGAGATTCCCAGATTGCTACCACCACGCAGTGCACTCACTACTCCTTGCGATTATTCCTCACATCAACTTGAGATATGCAGAAATTCCAGAGGAATGCAGCAGTGCAAACATCAACTGGGCTCATTTCATGAAGGTCAGTCGAGGAGGAATTTTTTTTTGTTGTAGCTGAATAACAGTAAATTTGGTTGAACCCTACAGAATTGTATAAGAAGGCCCATCAATGAACTTGCTCACCGAACTGTGGAATAATCCCTCCTGTGTGTAGTGATGGTTCCATTTCACGGGACTATTGAGTGCTTCTTTCTAGAAGTATATCAGCATTTGTTATTTTGACTTATGTTTTACGAGATCAGATGATACTTACAGATGAGAAAGGCCATTCTACCCATCTTCATTGATCCATCTCGAACAACCTTACACTTTTCCCCCTCCCTTCCCTCATTGCTCCATCGAACTGCTGTCTTAAGGGAGTCTTATGGGGATCGGGCGGGAAAGTGGAGTTGAGGTCGAAGGTCAGCCATGATCTGATTGAATGGAGCAGCAGGATCGAGGGGCTGTATGGCCAACTCCTGCTCCTGTTTCCCATGTTCTTAAATGATTCCAGGATTTTTGCCTCCAGCATTGTCCCTGGGAATCCATTCCAATTGTCGATCACTCTCTGCGTGAAGAAACCTCCTGATGTCGGTCCTAAAGTTGCCTTTGACTAGTTTGAACCTGTGTCTGCTTGTCCTACTCCCACAGTTCAATTTGAAGTGCAGACCAAGAAATAACATCAGCCCAAGGATTGCCAAACCCTCCAGGATTGTCCAGGAATGAAAAATTAATCTCCTGGACACTGCTGCGAGCAACCCGGGAGAAAAATCAAAAAGAAATTGTGTGTTTTTTTTCCATTTCCTTTGAACTTTCATTTAACAATTATGAAACTATTGGCGATGGGGGGGTGGGGGCGAAAAGCTGGTGACCGGGCGAGGAGGTGGGAGGTCATGTGATGTAACCTCCAGGAATGCGTCCAACTAGAATTGGCGACCTGAAGCAGCCTGGTCACGTTGCAGGTCAGAGGCCAATGTGGCTATTCTGTAGGCACATCCTATCCTGTCCAATTTTGGACCTTCTAGCGGAGCTGTTAAAACTCCACATACAGCAGTTAGCTACCCAAGGCTGAGGAGATGCTGCAAGCTTAGCTTTGGGCTGCTTGTTCAGATGCCCATCCCTTCAAGCAGAGCCCCTTTGCGGGATTAAAATGGGGCTGAGAGAGCTCGGATCATGCTGGATCCACTTGCTGCCGCACCCCCAACGCTACCAGCCCGAGGTTCATGGTGCAGTGATGAATCATATGGCAAAAATCTAAATGGTAATCACATTTCTTAATAATTCCATATGTTCTTAATTCAACAGCGGTGTTTGACACTGATGGACAGAGGGTTTATCTTCAATCTAATAAATGACTACATCAGCTGTTTCTCTCCCAAAGACCCAAAGGTGAGACTTTCTGTCCCCTGCCATTATCCTTATCTCCACTTCCAAAATAGTCATTATAACTGTTTTTGCATCACTCAGTCCTTTAAAAGAAGAGACTTGCATTTATATAGCACCTTTCACAACCTCAGAACCTCCCAAAGTGCTTTACAGCCAATAAAGGACCTTTTTGAAATGTAGTCATTTTTGTAATGAAGGAAACCCAGCAGCAAATGTGTGCACAGCAAGATCCCACAAACAGCAATGTGATAATGACCAGATCATTTGTTTTTAGTGGTGTTGGTTGAAAGATAAATATCGTCCAAGATACAGGGAGAACTCCCCTCTTCTTCTTCGTCCAGCTGAGAGGGCAGATTGGGCCTCTGTTTAACATCTCATCTGAAAGACGGCACCTCTGACAGTGCCGCACTCCCTCAGTGCTACACTGGAAGTGTCAGCCTAGATTTTGTGCTGAAGTCTCTGGAGTGGGACTTGAACCCACGACCTTCTGACTCAGGCGAGAGTCCTACCACCGAGCTGACACCTTGAATTGAGATTTTGGCCCCGATATTTACGGGGAGGGAGCGGGGGAGCGTGTCTAAAACCCTGAAAGCCCGGGGACACAGAGGTCCTAGCAAATTTAACGGCAGGACCTCATTAACATTTTCTTCTTCCGTTTCCCGCCTGACAACTGGCCAGATTGACAGGCTGGCCGACTGCTGGGCAGGAAAGCCAGCAGCAGGAGGCCGCAGCCAGGGACCCTTGGAGACGGTCCCTGGCAATCGGGAGAGATTGGGGCTTGGGATCGGAGCTTGGTGGAGGGGGTGGGAAAGGGAAGGTCGCTGATCGCGGCAGCGAGGAGAGGCTGCGATCGTCAGAGGGGAAGACAAATCTTTGAGCGGCGAGGGGAGAACTCCTGCTCCTCCTGGCCCAGGAGGAGTGCTGTAAAAAACACTAACCTGCTGGATCCGGCTGCTCCCACTTCCATTTCACCGCAGGGTTTCCCGAGCCCTGGGAAACCCGGCCCGCAACTGTCAAACTTAAATCAGGCCCCCCAATTACACTGTGGCGGCCTGATTTAAATATGATAATGAAGCGTCCGGCCTCTCCAAGACGGGGGACACGCACGCCTCCAAATCACCGCTGTGAAAATGGCGGCAGTCGGGTACGCGGCAACCTGGGGTCGCATTCCCCGATTTTTAATTTTTAACCCCCAATCTCCTGCCCATTGTTGGGGGGGGGGGGGGGGGGGGGGGTTAAATATCGAGGCCTTTATTTCTGTATCTGCTTGACCCCCACAGTAAGTATTGATGATTGAGTTCTCCTGGTTTTATGCACTGCTGTGCCTAATATAACTCTGTTTTGACATTCTGAGAAGGATTCTTTCGTTCATATTATCAATGACTTTAGGATGACATCATTAACCATATCCACTTTCTGCTATGCGTATTTTTAAAATTTTGTTCCCGTCTGTGAAGCACCTCGTGATGTTTTACTGTTCAAGGCGCTATATAAATCTGAGTTATTCTAATTATTCTGGTGGTGTATTTGGAAACATATTTATTGACAGTCGAAGCTGATAACAGTGGTAGTTTGAGCCAGACAGTATGAGGGAAGTTAATGAACCCCTCTTAAGAGTCAAGTACCTCTGAGTATGAAGAAACTTAGTTCAGCTGCCTCATCCTGTTAGATTAGGTCGCTCCTCCAATCTCAGTGACAATAACATCTCCACTTAAAAGGAGTGGTGCACCCCGATTTAATAAACACAGGAGTGCATTGTTAGCACATAGAAAAGTATATGGGAGAAAGAAAATATTTGCATTTATAGCGCTCCTGTCACGTAACAAAGCCCTTCACAGCCAATGAAGTATTTTTGAAGCATAGTCACTGTTGTAATGTAGGAAACGCAGCAGCCAATTTGCACACAGCAAGATCCCACAAACAGCAATGTGATAATGACCAGATAATCTGTTTTTAGTGATGTTGGTTGAGGGATAAATATTGGCCAGGACACAGGGGAGAACTCCCCTGCTCTTCTTCAAAATAGTGCGGTGCGATCTTTTACATCCCTCTGAGAGGGCAGATGGGTCCGAGGTTTAACATCTCATCTGAAAGACGGCACCTCCAACAGTGCAGCACTCCCTCAGTACTGCACTGGGAGTGTCAGCCGAGATTTTGCGCTCAAGACTCTGGAGTGGGACTTGAATCCTCGACCTTCTAACTCAGAGGTGAGAGTGTGACCACTGAGCCATAGCTGATACCTTAAAGGCAAGGCTACATTGCAAAACTTCATCCTCCATCAGCTGCAGTTTGTTCCTCATAACTCATAAAGTTGTTTTTTGTGCTAAAAAATGAGAATTATCCAATAGTTTGTTTGTGACTTCATGTTACGAGGAATAGACTGTGTAACAAACTCCAACACAAACAATCTGAGCAGTCGTCACACCAGCGTTACAGGGAAGTCTCCTGTTCCTGTAGATACTGCCCCTTTAAACAAGAGCAGCAGTAATGTCACAATAAATGTAAGGCCATTCAGTTTAACCGACTCTTCCATCTTTTATAAACAGGCTGTTAATGGGTTCGTTCACTTCCTCGTGCTCATCTGTCACGTTCTCACTCCCAACAGGCACTCATTGAATACAAGCTGGATTTCCTGCAAATAATCTGCAATCATGAGCACTTCATTCCTCTGAATTTGCCAATGTCCTTTGCGAAAAGCAGACTTCAGCGGATCCAAGGTCCAGTAATAATGATCACCTTTTGCTCTTTATTAATTCTGAGAATTGTGTTTCTGATTATCATTCTTCATCAAACAAAGAACTTTGTTTAAATCTATAGCACCTTTCTCTTCTGTGTGTTAGAACTGTGTGCATGTGTATATTAAGTGCGTGTATGTATACGTGCATGTATATATGTACATGTATATATTAAGCATGTGTATTAAATGTGCATGCATATATGTGCGAGCGTGTGTATATTGTGCATGTGTGCATATGTGTTTTTTCAGATAGATTTACTTAAGCCGGACGGAATCTTTTTGTAGCAAATTCCAAAATCTCTTTTTTGTCATTTCTGATCTTCCATGTTCCATTGTGAAGTCAAACAGACAGACTGGCAGAATCAAAAGCAACTCCTGTTCCTTTGAGAAGCTCATTCAGCTCCATGTGACTTGCTCTTTCCCAAGCCCTGTGTAAATAATTTCTTCTCTCCCATTTCCCCATTAGCTCTCTTCAGTGTTTTTTCTCCCATGTCCATCACACTTCTGTCAGTCAGATTGTGATTCGAAGACAGTTCATACATGCTGAACCTGTGGCTTACAATTATTTTTATTGGAACGTGTTTTCAGTTCTAGCTCAGCATTTAGTTTATAGATTTGATTTGTGCATTGTCCAGACTCCCACATTAGTGTCGACGTCAGGGAGGCTCTCCCTGTAACTGAGCATCGTGCCTGGTGATGTCCCTATGGTGACACTTTCTGTCCTGAAGGGTCTGTCAAAATTTTCAAGGAAGGTCTTGTAAGGAGAATCCAACAGTCTGCGGAACTCACGAGCAAAGATGGTTAACACAGCAAATCCCTTCCTGATGTCGCTGTCACAGCAAAGCAATTGGATTCACAAGTTTTCATTTTCCCATGGTTAATTTGTATGATTTAAAGCTTGCACAGAAGCAGCCAAGAAAAGCCACTCACTTGACACCTCAGCTCAAACCCAGTTACTCCGGAATTGGCTTTGCCTCCACATTAAAGGCAAAAATTGGAGCGGATACGTATGTACTCATGACCAAACATCAAAAGGAGGAGCCATTGGAAGAGACTTTCTGGTGTACACAGGTCAGCTCACCCAAGTGGGGGAGAAAAGCCACAAATAGTCTCCTTGAACGTAGGAAACTTTGGGAACAGCATCTATCAACTCACTGCCATGTCCTACAATTCCTTCATTAAGGCACACGCCATATGCATAATTGATGCAAAGGTTCAATGCCATAACAATGCCACTCTCAGTAAAGGAAGATGTAGTTGAGATACTGGATGGGCTAAAAATTGATAGAGGAGGTACTGGACAGGCTAGCTGTACTTAAAGTAGATTAGTCACCTGGTCTGGATGGGATGCATCCTTGGTTGCTGAGGGAAGTAAGGGTGGAAATTGCAGACATACTGGCCATAATCTTCCAAACATCCTTAGAAAAGTGGGTGGTGCCAGAGGACTGGAGAATTGTGAATGTTACACCCTTGTTCAAAAAATGGTGTAAAGATAAACCCAGCAACTATAGGCCAGTCAGTTTAACCTTGGTGGTGGGGAAACTTTTAGAATCGATAATCCGGGACAGAATTAGCAGTCACTTGGACAAGTGTGGATTGATTAGGGAAAGCCAGCACGGATTTGTTAAAGGCAAATGGTGTTTAACTAACCTGATAGAGTTTTTTGATGAAGTGACAGAGAGGGTAGATGAGGGCAATGCGGTTGATGTGTATATGGACTTTCAAAAGGTGTTTGATAAAGTGCCGCATAATAGGCTTGTCATCAAGATTGAAGCCCATGGAATAAAATGGGCAGTAGCAACCTGGATACAGAATTGGCTAAGTAACAGGAAACAGAGAGTAGTGGTGAACAGTTGTTTTTCGGACTGGAGGGAGGTGTACAGTGATGTTACGCAGGGGGTCAGTATTAGGACCACTGCTCTTCTTGATATATATTAATGACTTGGTGTACAGGGCACGATTTCAAAATTTGCAGATGATACAAAACTTGGACAGAAGTATAGTGAGGAGGATAGTGATAGACTTCAAGAGGAAATAGACAGGCTGAAGGCATGGGCGGACATGTGGCAGATGAAATTTAATGCAGAAAAAATGCGAGGTGATACATTTCGGTAGGAAGAACGAGGAGAGGCAATATAAACTAAATGGCACAATTCTAAAAGGGGTACAGGAACAGAGAGATCTGGGGATTAATGTACTCAAATCGTTGAAGGCGGCAGGGCAGGTTGAGAAAGCGGTTAAAAAGCATATGGGATCCTGGGCTTTATAAATAGAGGCATAGAGTACAAAAGCAAGGAAGTCATGATGAACCTTTATAAAACACTGGTTCGGACACAACTGGAATATTGTGTCCAGTTTTGGGCACCGCACTTTAGGAAAGATGTGAAGGCCTTAGGGAGGATGCAGAAAAGATTTACTGGAATGGTACCAGGGATTGAGGGACTTTAGTTACATGGATAGACTGGAGAAGCTGGGGTTATTCTCCTTGGAACAGAAAAGTTTGAGAGGAGATTTGATGGAGGTATTTAAAATCATGAAGCGTGTAGATAGAGAGAAACTGCTCCCATTGGTGGAAGGGTCAAAAACCAGAGGACACAGATTTAAGGTGATTGGCAAAAGAACCAAAGGTGACATGAGGAAAAACTTTTTTTACACAGCGAGCAGTTGTGATCTGGAATGCACTGCCCGAGGGGGTGGTGGAGGCAGATTCAATCATGGCTTTCAAAAGAGAACTGGTTAAGTACTTGAAAGGAAAAAAATTGCAGGCCTACGGGGATAGGATGGGGGAGTGGGACTCGCTGGGTTGTTCTTGCATAGAGCCGGCACGGACTCAATGGGCCGAATGTCCTCCTCCCGTGCTGTAAGGTTTCTATGATTCTATAACATAAGCTGTCAAGTCACCACACAATCCCTACTGCTGATGGCAGAATCTATCTTGGTCCCTCAGCCTTTTCCACCACAGAGTAAGTCCTTTACGTCTGGATACATCTGGTGGGTCTAGGCCTAGAAATTGGATTGTGCCCGAATAACCAACGGTGAGTATCCTGCCTTTCATCATGCCCATATTTGCTGTTTTGATCTCCGAATCCCTGTCACAAGGAGTTCTCCATAAATACTTCATTTGGTTTTCTGCCTTCAGAATCGGAATTTCCAATCCTGGACACCAATGGTAATCCTGAGATCTCGGGATTCAGTTTGGCCAACCCAATATAGGAATGGTGATTCTATTAGCCATTACGTTCATTCTACTATCAGGATCTGTCTATCCCTCCTCTTCCTCCCCCTCCCTTCCCCTTCCTCATCATCTTCCTCCGAATATTGTTGCCTCTGGAGGATGGAAACTTGGCCATGACCGGGAAGGAATGGTTTCCTGACCTGTTGAGCTGATTTACGTTGCTTTGGATGGCTGAAAAGTCTCAGCGGGAGTCGTCAATCCTTGAAGATGCTGCTGAAGAAACGAGTGAAGATGGTGGTTTTTCTCACGTTGGACAGGACCGGGATTGAAATTCTTGATGGGGACTATTCTGCTTTGGCTCACAAAGTGGAATCTTAAAAATCATAACAGACCGAGCCCAGGAGACAGGGGGATGAAGTGAAGTGTAAATACTGCAATGGGAGTCTGTAGTTCTTCAAGCCTTGTTGATACTGGCCTCGTGTAGTGAGAGGTGAATCTGCATTAATGCAGTGTGACGCAGCCATAGCTTTTCTAATGGCTGTAAGCTGCCCTTGTAGAATTACATAACACATCAGTCTGTGTGTCAACGTTAAATATGGGATAGTTTTGTTTGCAGCCAGTTTTACATCAGGAGTGGAACTCAGACTTGCACCAAGTGTGTTAAGTTTGTGTAATTGTTAACTTGCACAGAGCTGCCTAACTGGAAAGGACAGTGTAGGGAAGGGGAGAATTTAAAGGCACAGCGCTCCACTCATTAACTTTAAAAGATAGGTTGGATTTATTAACAGCTCCTCGTGATTGGGTGAAATTCGTCAGACTGTCGCACTGTTTCTGCAATCCCTAATTTTGGGTTGAGAACCTTAGACTTCTGGGGTCGTCAAAATGACAGAGGCTCCAAGGTATGGATCCCAGGATTGCAATTCCCATTCACAACACCGTAAGCCCTCATTCTAATGTGGTACTTGGATGCTGTCCAGTGGGGCATCCTTCATACTACAGACCTGCAGTTCCAAACCAGCACCGATGTTAGGAAAATAACAAGATCGAGAGATTCAAGAGTATTTGTTCAACAACCGTTCCTGTTTCATTTTAGCTCAAAGTGCCACGCTGGCCCTTTTTAAGCTGAAGAAAGGCAGTCAAAATCCAATGCTGAGAGTTTTGGGCCCCAGCTCGTGATTCAGATCCATAGGGTGATTCCGCAATCCGGCATTCCCAGAGGGGAGCTATATCCATAGGGAGTGCAGGTCAGAGAATCTGAGCTCTAGTGTTATAGCCCTCCCTCCAGCCTCTGCCCCTGCCAGAGGGGCACCCATTGGAAGTGCAAATCACCCTTTCCATGTGAAAATGATTTGTTTTTGTTTCTATAATGGCCTTTTTTTTAAAAAAAAAAGATACTTGTCCACATGTCTCCAATGTAGATCTGCAACTTGAGTACGCTCTTACTGATGACTTCTGCAAGCATCACTTCCTGGTGGGACATCTGCTGAGGGAACTCGCCGTCGCCCTCAATGAGACTCGAGACATCCGACACGCAGCCATTGCTATTGTCAAGAGCCTGATGATGAAGCACGCGTTTGATGCCCGATATCCGCACAAGGTACGAGGACACCAGTTATTTTAACTGATGAAACTTCCGTTGAAGGGGCATTTACCCTGTGCACAGCAGCCTGCGAGAAAGCCACTCTCAAATTGGCCGTGGGTGTGAGGACTGTGTTTACACTCTGGTAAGGAATCTACACTTTGGGCTTGAAGCTCGATCTCCAGGTGTCATGGGGATTCAGTTCACTATCTAACTCCGGGATTACACGCCAACTATAGTGTAGCAGAAAGTTGGCACCAAAACCCCTGCACATGATACATCTTGCACAATATGTGATACACGTTCAGCCACACTAAATAGTGCTGTATTTTTATTTATATATCTAAATATTATTCAAAATCTCATGTGGCATATGCTCTTTCTGTCCACTGACCTCACTTCTCTTTGTCACGATCTTTGGCCATGCCTTTCTGTCAGCATTTACCATTGTAAAATGCTATGTCAACATTTCCCATTCAATTTTCCTACGTCAACCGTCATGGTGTAGTTGTAGGCTCTGACCACAAAGTGCCTCTGTGGACCAAGTTTCTGAAGTCTCCCAACTCCATTGCCATATTGTATTTGCTATGAGCAGCCCCACAGGCAGTTTACTTGTGCCTTAAGAAACCTATAATTTTTTCTGTCATTGGTTTATTGTTAATATGATGTTGCTGCTCACTAGGGCACATTTATACGTGGCAAAATGTAATTAAATTATAAACAAGCATTGTGTGATATACTGTGAATAAAATGATATCTGCTCAGTGTTAGATTACTCAGGTTTGTCGAACAAACATTTGGGTTTCTTTGGTATTCTAAAAGAAAGAAAGAACGAACTCCCATTTATATAGCAGCTTTCATGACCTCAGGAAGGTCCTATAGAGCTTTACAGCCAATTAAGTATTTTTGAAGTGTAGTCACTGTTGTAATGTAGGAAACGCGACAGACAATTTGTGCATAGCAAGGTCCCACAAACAGTAATGTCATAATGACCAGATAATCTGTCTTGGTGATGTTAATTGAGGGATAAATATTGGCCAGGACACCGGGGAGAACACCCCTGCTCTTCTTTGAATAGTGGCATGAGATATTTTATATCCACCTGAGAGGGCCTTGGTTTAACACCTCATCAGAAAAACGGCACCTCCAACAGTGCAGCACTCCCTCAGTACTGCACTGGAGTATCAACCTAGATTATGTGCTCAAGTATCTGGAGCAGGACTTGAACCCACGACCTTCTGACTCAGAGGCGAGAGTGTTCCCATTGAGTCACGGCTAACATCCTGCTTCATAATTTATGTAACAGATGTTCAGATTCATCTTCTCCCAAAACAAATTCCACACGGTCAGGGATTGAGTTAATTTAGACTCCTCACTCCCCTCAGGAGTGTAAACCCAGCTCTTCAGGTGAGATCGTACACACGGCCTGTTTGCCCAAAGAGAGAGATGTTGCCAGGTGATCTACTGTCACCAATATGCAAGAGCACAGGGATCAGTACCCCAGTAATCCTCGAGGGGAATATCGGTCAATGGGCTCCAGATGTATCTTCAACCTCTGCACCTTTACCCCTCATCGAGAACTTACTGTTCCCATCTAGGGAAGTGTTGGATGCCTCAATTTGACTCATCGAGCTGTCTTACATTAACCAGTTCAGATTATATAACACTGCCAACCTCCCTATCAGGACACGCACAAGTTACAGAGTGAATGAATTAACCCTTTCTTGCCAAATTAATATAGAGGTCAGGCCATAAAGTCAGGAACTAACATTTCTTTATTAACACCTTATGATCACAGTTAGCAGCGTTTAAGTCTTAACATCTGGGGTAAATGTTTAAGTGCAAATGTACGAGAAGTTTCCCTCAAACTAAGGGAAGTGAGATTTGAGGCAGGCAGTCCAATCAGAGCTGCCAGAATATAAGGTTGATCATCCCAGGAGAAGGGGATCCAGGGGGGAATGGAATTCACATCCATGGACACAGCTTCATCACACTCATCCCAGGGGGGAACAGAATTCATATCCATGGACACAGCTTCATCACACTCATCCCAGGGGGGAACAGAATTCATATCCATGGACACAGCTTCATCACTCACAATCCCAGGGGGAACAGAATTCATATCCATGGACACAGCTTCATCACACTCACATCCCAGGGGGAACAGAATTCATATCCATGGAGACAGCTTCATCACACTCACATCCCAGGGGGAACAGAATTCATATCCATGGACACAGCTTCATCACACTCACATCCCAGGGGGAACAGAATTCATATCCATGGACACAGCTTCATCACACTCACAATCCAGGGGGAACAGAATTCATATCCATGGACACAGCTTCATCACACTCACATCCCAGGGGGAATGGAATTCATATCCATGGAGACAGCTTCATCACACTCACAATCCAGGGGGAACAGAATTCATATCCATGGACACAGCTTCATCACACTCACAATCCAGGGGGAACAGAATTCATATCCATGGACACAGCTTCATCACACTCACAATCCAGGGGGAACAGAATTCATATCCATGGACACAGCTTCATCACACTCACATCCCAGGGGGAACAGAATTCATATCCATGGACACAGCTTCATCACACTCACATCCCAGGGGGAACAGAATTCATATCCATGGACACAGCTTCATCACACTCACATCCCAGGGGGGAACAGAATTCATATCCATGGACACAGCTTCATCACACTCACATCCCAGGGGGGAACAGAATTCATATCCATGGACACAGCTTCATCACACTCACAATCCAGGGGGAACGGAATTCATATCCATGGACACAGCTTCATCACACTCACATCCCAGGGGGAACAGAATTCATATCCATGGACACAGCTTCATCACACTCACAATCCAGGGGGAACAGAATTCATATCCATGGACACAGCTTCATCACACTCACATCCCAGGGGGAACAGAATTCATATCCATGGACACAGCTTCATCACACTCACATCCCAGGGGGAACAGAATTCATATCCATGGACACAGCTTCATCACACTCATCCCAGGGGGAACAGAATTCATATCCATGGACACAGCTTCATCACACTCACATCCCAGGGGGAACAGAATTCATATCCATGGACACAGCTTCATCACACTCACATCCCAGGGGGAACAGAATTCATATCCATGGACACAGCTTCATCACACTCACAATCCAGGGGGAACGGAATTCATATCCATGGACACAGCTTCATCAAACTCACATCCCAGGGGGAACAGAATTCATATCCATGGACACAGCTTCATCACACTCACATCCCAGGGGGAACAGAATTCATATCCATGGACACAGCTTCATCAAACTCACATCCCAGGGGGGAACAGAATTCATATCCATGGACACAGCTTCATCACACTCACATCCCAGGGGGAACAGAATTCATATCCATGGACACAGCTTCATCACACTCACAATCCAGGGGGAACAGAATTCATATCCATGGACACAGCTTCATCACACTCACATCCCAGGGGGAACAGAATTCATATCCATGGACACAGCTTCATCACACTCACATCCCAGGAGGGAACAGAATTCATATCCATGGACACAGCTTCATCACACTCACATCCCAGGGGGAACAGAATTCATATCCATGGACACAGCTTCATCACACTCACATCCCAGGGGGAACAGAATTCATATCCATGGACACAGCTTCATCACACTCACATCCCAGGGGGAACAGAATTCATATCCATGGACACAGCTTCATCACACTCACATCCCAGGGGGAACAGAATTCATATCCATGGACACAGCTTCATCACACTCACATCCCAGGGGGAACAGAATTCATATCCATGGACACAGCTTCATCACACTCACATCCCAGGGGGGAACAGAATTCATATCCATGGAGACAGCTTCATCACACTCACATCCCAGGGGGGAACAGAATTCATATCCATGGACACAGCTTCATCACACTCATCCCAGGGGGGAACAGAATTCATATCCATGGACACAGCTTCATCACACTCACATCCCAGGGGGAACAGAATTCATATCCATGGACACAGCTTCATCACACTCACATCCCAGGGGGAACAGAATTCATATCCATGGAGACAGCTTCATCACACTCACATCCCAGGGGGGAACAGAATTCATATCCATGGACACAGCTTCATCACACTCACATCCCAGGGGGAACAGAATTCATATCCATGGACACAGCTTCATCACACTCACATCCCAGGGGGAACAGAATTCATATCCATGGACACAGCTTCATCACACTCACATCCCAGGGGGAACAGAATTCATATCCATGGAGACAGCTTCATCACACTCACATCCCAGGGGGAACAGAATTCATATCCATGGACACAGCTTCATCACACTCACATCCCAGGGGGAACAGAATTCATATCCATGGACACAGCTTCATCACACTCACATCCCAGGGGGAACAGAATTCATATCCATGGACACAGCTTCATCACACTCACATCCCAGGGGGAACAGAATTCATATCCATGGACACAGCTTCATCACACTCACATCCCAGGGGGAACAGAATTCATATCCATGGACACAGCTTCATCACACTCACATCCCAGGGGGAACAGAATTCATATCCATGGAGACAGCTTCATCACACTCACATCCCAGGGGGGAACAGAATTCATATCCATGGACACAGCTTCATCACACTCACATCCCAGGGGGAACAGAATTCATATCCATGGACACAGCTTCATCACACTCACATCCCAGGGGGAACAGAATTCATATCCATGGACACAGCTTCATCACACTCACATCCCAGGGGGGAACAGAATTCATATCCATGGAGACAGCTTCATCACACTCACATCCCAGGGGGAACAGAATTCATATCCATGGACACAGCTTCATCACACTCACATCCCAGGGGGAACAGAATTCATATCCATGGAGACAGCTTCATCACACTCACATCCCAGGGGGAACAGAATTCATATCCATGGACACAGCTTCATCACACTCACAATCCAGGGGGGAACAGAATTCATATCCATGGACACAGCTTCATCACACTCACATCCCAGGGGGAACAGAATTCATATCCATGGACACAGCTTCATCACACTCATCCCAGGGGGAACAGAATTCATATCCATGGACACAGCTTCATCACACTCACATCCCAGGGGGAACAGAATTCATATCCATGGACACAGCTTCATCACACTCACAATCCAGGGGGAAACAGAATTCATATCCATGGACACAGCTTCATCACACTCACATCCCAGGGGGAACAGAATTCATATCCATGGACACAGCTTCATCACACTCACAATCCAGGGGGGAACAGAATTCATATCCATGGAGACAGCTTCGTCACACTCACATCCCAGGGGGGAACAGAATTCATATCCATGGACACAGCTTCATCACACTCACAATCCAGGGGGGAACAGAATTCATATCCATGGACACAGCTTCATCACACTCACATCCCAGGGGGAACAGAATTCATATCCATGGACACAGCTTCATCACACTCACATCCCAGGGGGAACAGAATTCATATCCATGGACACAGCTTCATCACACTCACATCCCAGGGGGAACAGAATTCATATCCATGGACACAGCTTCATCACACTCACATCCCAGGGGGAACAGAATTCATATCCATGGACACAGCTTCATCACACTCACAATCCAGGGGGGAACAGAATTCATATCCATGGACACAGCTTCATCACACTCACATCCCAGGGGGAACGGAATTCATATCCATGGACACAGCTTCATCACACTCACATCCCAGGGGGAACAGAATTCACATCCATGGACACAGCTTCATCACACTCACAATCCAGGGGGGAACAGAATTCATATCCATGGACACAGCTTCATCACACTCACATCCCAGGGGGAACAGAATTCATATCCATGGACACAGCTTCATCACACTCACATCCCAGGGGGAACAGAATTCACATCCATGGACACAGCTTCATCACACTCACATCCCAGGGGGAACAGAATTCATATCCATGGACACAGCTTCATCACACTCACATCCCAGGGGGAACAGAATTCACATCCATGGACACAGCTTCATCACACTCACATCCCAGGGGGAACAGAATTCATATCCATGGAGACAGCTTCATCACACTCACATCCCAGGGGGGAACAGAATTCATATCCATGGACACAGCTTCATCACACTCACATCCCAGGGGGGAACAGAATTCATATCCATGGACACAGCTTCATCACACTCACAATCCAGGGGGGAACAGAATTCATATCCATGGACACAGCTTCATCACACTCACATCCCAGGGGGGACAGAATTCATATCCATGGACACAGCTTCATCACACTCACAATCCAGGGGGAACGGAATTCATATCCATGGACACAGCTTCATCACACTCACAATCCAGGGGGGAACAGAATTCATATCCATGGACACAGCTTCATCACACTCACAATCCAGGGGGAACAGAATTCATATCCATGGACACAGCTTCATCACACTCACAATCCAGGGGGAACAGAATTCATATCCATGGAGACAGCTTCATCACACTCACATCCCAGGGGGGACAGAATTCATATCCATGGACACAGCTTCATCACACTCACATCCCAGGGGGAACAGAATTCATATCCATGGACACAGCTTCATCACACTCACAATCCAGGGGGAACGGAATTCATATCCATGGACACAGCTTCATCACACTCACATCCCAGGGGGAACAGAATTCATATCCATGGAGACAGCTTCATCACACTCACATCCCAGGGGGAACAGAATTCATATCCATGGACACAGCTTCATCACACTCACAATCCAGGGGGAACGGAATTCATATCCATGGACACAGCTTCATCACACTCACATCCCAGGGGGAACAGAATTCATATCCATGGACACAGCTTCATCACACTCACATCCCAGGGGGAACAGAATTCATATCCATGGACACAGCTTCATCACACTCACAATCCAGGGGGGAACAGAATTCATATCCATGGACACAGCTTCATCACACTCACATCCCAGGGGGGAACAGAATTCATATCCATGGACACAGCTTCATCACACTCACATCCCAGGGGGAACGGAATTCATATCCATGGACACAGCTTCATCACACTCACATCCCAGGGGGAACAGAATTCATATCCATGGACACAGCTTCATCACACTCACATCCCAGGGGGAACAGAATTCATATCCATGGACACAGCTTCATCACACTCACATCCCAGGGGGGAACAGAATTCATATCCATGGACACAGCTTCATCACACTCACAATCCAGGGGGAACAGAATTCATATCCATGGACACAGCTTCATCACACTCACATCCCAGGGGGAACAGAATTCATATCCATGGACACAGCTTCATCACACTCACAATCCAGGGGGAACAGAATTCATATCCATGGACACAGCTTCATCACACTCACATCCCAGGGGGAACAGAATTCATATCCATGGACACAGCTTCATCACACTCACATCCCAGGGGGGAACAGAATTCATATCCATGGACACAGCTTCATCACACTCACAATCCAGGGGGAACAGAATTCATATCCATGGACACAGCTTCATCACACTCACATCCCAGGGGGAACAGAATTCATATCCATGGACACAACTTCATCACACTCATCCCAGGGGGGAACAGAATTCATATCCATGGACACAGCTTCATCACACTCACATCCCAGGGGGGAACAGAATTCATATCCATGGACACAGCTTCATCACACTCACATCCCAGGGGGAACGGAATTCATATCCATGGACACAGCTTCATCACACTCACATCCCAGGGGGAACAGAATTCATATCCATGGACACAACTTCATCACACTCATCCCAGGGGGGAACAGAATTCATATCCATGGACACAGCTTCATCACACTCACATCCCAGGGGGGAACAGAATTCATATCCATGGACACAGCTTCATCACACTCACATCCCAGGGGGAACGGAATTCATATCCATGGACACAGCTTCATCACACTCACATCCCAGGGGGGAACAGAATTCATATCCATGGACACAGCTTCATCACACTCACATCCCAGGGGGAACAGAATTCATATCCATGGACACAGCTTCATCACACTCACATCCCAGGGGGAACAGAATTCATATCCATGGAGACAACTTCATCACACTCACATCCCAGGGGGGAACAGAATTCATATCCATGGAGACAGCTTCATCACACTCATCCCAGGGGGAACAGAATTCATATCCATGGACACAGCTTCATCACACTCACATCCCAGGGGGAACAGAATTCATATCCATGGACACAGCTTCA
The DNA here is from genome assembly GCF_035084215.1 of Heptranchias perlo. Lineage (NCBI taxonomy): Eukaryota > Metazoa > Chordata > Chondrichthyes > Hexanchiformes > Hexanchidae > Heptranchias > Heptranchias perlo. The sequence goes on from NC_090339.1 coordinate 4,377,122, forward strand.
TCACACTCACATCCCAGGGGGAACAGAATTCATATCCATGGACACAGCTTCATCACACTCACATCCCAGGGGGAACAGAATTCATATCCATGGACACAGCTTCATCACACTCACATCCCAGGAGGCTGACCCCATGACCCCAGAAGAGGATAAGACAACTAACACCAACGGCGACAACTCAGAGGGACAAGTTCCTGGTCTCGATACTAAAGCTGCAAGCACATCAGTAATAAGCCAAATTAATTAGACTTTTCATGACTTGCTATCTGATGTGCTTAACCTGTCAGTCATGTAAGGAGTCTAATCATAAACCAATCTCAACAATTTATAACAATCTCAGACACTGAGCGTAAGATCAATTTGCAATCAGCAAGCCAGTTAATTGTGAATTACTGAACCAGCCGGACTGCCCTTGTAGTCTCCATTAGTAATTCCAGTAAGTGTGAGGTGGTACATTTTGGTTTTAAAAAAAAGAGAAATAATTACAATTTGAATGGGGAAGGGTGGGTGATGTGGCAGAGGGATTTGGGGGTTCAGGTTCACAAGACATTAATAGCAGAACCTCCAGTAGATGAGACCGTTTAAAAAAGCGAATGGAATACTGAGTTTTTTGGCAAGAGGTACAGAATATAAAAGTCGAGATGTAATGGGGAATCGATATTAAACCTTAGCCCCTGGATCTCCTCTCTCTGAGGGAACCTGCCTAGACCAGAGTACATGCCATCCAGTGGCCAGGTTAGCAACTGCATCACCCACAAAGAAAGCATTCTCCATCTGGTCACGATATAAGTGAGGGATTGACACCTCGATGAGATTATATTGTAACACACTGCAAACTGGACAGTCCCTTTTTTTTGGCAATTAATGCCTTAAGGAGTTTCAATTCAATAGTGTTGTGGAAACCTCAGTCAACAGAAGCTAATGCGATCTGTGTACACAAATGAAGCCAGTGTTAAAGGAGGCAGTCCCAGTCCTGTGGCTCAGTGGGTAACACACTCGCCCCTGAGTCAGAAGGTCATGGGTTCAAGTCCCACTCCAGAGACTTCAGCACACAATCCAGGCTGACACTCCCAGTGCAGTACTGAGGGAGTGCTGCACTGTCTGAGGTGCCGTCTTTCGGATGAGACATTAAACCGAGGCCCCGTCTGCTCTCTCAGCTAGATGTAAAAGATCCCATAGCACTATTTTGAAGAAGAGCAGGGGAGTTCTCCCCGGTGTCCTGGCCAATATTTATCCCTCAACCAACATCATTAAAACAGATTGTTTCATTACTGTGGGACCTTGCTGTGCACAAATTGGCTGCCATGTTTCCCTACAATACAAAAGGGGCAACATTTCAAAAGTACTTCATCAGTGGTGAAGCGCTTTGAGACATCCTGAGGATGCGAAAGGCCAATGCAAGTCCTTCATTTTTTTTCTTTTCTCTCCTGTACTCTCCAGGATCGGAATTCTGACTGTGGATTTCTGTTGTTTTAATAAATACTTTGCGATTTAACTTTTTTCATTTCAGAATCAGCAATCAAGGATAACCCTCCTGTACCTGCCGCTGCTGAAAGTGTTGTTTGAAAATGTACAGCGGCTCATTGTAAAGGACTTGTCCACTCTCAGTATGAGCTTCTCGAGCAATGTGAGTACACAGCTCTTGCTTGTACTGTTTCACAGTGCCATCTAGTGCCACTGTGTGTCGGTTAGTTTGTAGAATTGTAAAACCCAAGCTAATGTAAAGGGAACCGTTGATCTGAATTGAAATAAACTTTCCTGAGTATTAAGCCAGACTTCTATTCTACACTTAACCTGTCCTTCTAATTATTCCTGAAATTTGTTGTGGCTTTCATGTCTTCACACTCTTCCCTTGGAGAATAGTGTGAAGTAGTGGGAGGGTTCACAGGCTGATTAACAGTCTGACAGGCCGTGACGTGAACACTCCTTCCCTGGCCGTGACCATCTTTATACCGGCCGATAGGAGGGTTAGTCCTATACGGCGGGAGGATTTTATGGGCTCCCACAACCCATCCGATGGTTGGGGGGGCCACTCACACCCATCGGATTCGAGAATCCCCTGGATGTCAATCCAGAATTCAGAGCCAGAGCTCCTGAAATATGTTGTACTGGGTACTAAAATAGGCCATTCAGCCCATCATGCCAGTGCTAACTCTTCAACTCGAATCCCATTTCCCTGCCCTTTTCCTATCTCATTCCATATTTGTCCTTTCTAACTATGTATCCTTTCAAATGATATAGTCTCTGCCTCAAATGCTACTCAAACACTTCCTTCCAACTTCTCTTTCTTCTTCCAAGTGATGATTCTGGATCTATGCCCCATTTCACTATTTACTTTTGCGGAGCCTCTCTCTGTTTTGGAAGCTCTCTTCGGTTCTTCCATAACCTTCTCTGTTCCCATGAAAAAAAGTGTTTGGGCCTTTCTTCATAACTGTAATCTCTCATTCCCTTGTGTATGTGTCATCCTGCAAAGTTTCATGACCTCCCCCCCACCAGCTGCGCTCCTAAACTCAAGGACCCCACCCAGTCTCAGCAAAGCCCGTCCCCTCTCCACCACGAATCATGGTGATTGTTGTCGAACATCTTTTTTATGGAAGATGGTTAGAATTGCACAATTCCATCGGTAAACCACTGCAGGAAAATCCCAAAACCTCAGATAATACCATTTGACTTTAGTCACAGTAAATCAGATTAAAAATAGTGTGCGTTTCCCCGGTTCAGGATGATACCGTGGCTAAAAGTGTTAAATTATGAGGACAGGTTGCATAGACTAGGCTTGTATTCCCTGAGTATAGAAGATTAAGGGGTGATCTAATTGAGGTGTTTAAGATGATTGAAGGATTTGATAGGGTAGATAGAGAGAAACTATTTCCTCAGGTGGGGGAAGTCCAGAACAAGGAGGCATAACCTGAAAATTAGAGCTAGACCATTCAAGAGTGAAGTCAGAAAGCACTTTTTCACACAAAGGGTAATGGAAATTTGGAACACTTCCCCCCCGCCCAAAAGCTATTGAGGCTGGGGATCAATTGAAAATTTAAAAACTGAGATTGATTGATTTTTTTTAGGGTATTAAGGGATATGGAACAAAGGCGGGTAGATGGAGATAAGATACAGTTCAGCCATGATTTAATTAACAGCAGATCAGGCTTGATGGGCTGAATGGCCTACTCCTGTTCCTATGTTACAAGGCAGCATATGTAATAAAGCAGCATATCCTGCAACTCACCACGAGCAACACCACAGGAGATCTGCTAATCCATGCAAAGTTCCGTGCCTCTTGAAATTTTTTATTTGAAGGAACAAAATCTAAATTTGCGTTGATACTCGCTCCCTACGGACAGCAGCGGTTCAAGAAGATGGTCCATCAACACCTTCTCAGGGCAACTAGGGATGGGCAATAAATGTCGGCCTTGTCAGCGACGCCCACATCCTGAGAATGAATTTTTAAAAAATTTCAAACAATAAGAACCTCTGGTAAAGGTGAATGATAATTTCAGTGACATTTGTTTGCCAACTTTTGGTGTCCAAGAGCTGATGTTCTACCTCACCAAGTTTAGCCTATTTTACCACCTTCACTTCAAAAAGACTTTATGAAATTTTATCACGAAATGAAAATACTTTACTTTACTTTCCACTGGCAGGAGGGTCGGTAACCGGAGGACACAGATTGAAAGAACCAGAACCAGAGGGGAGATGAGAATTTTTTTTACGCAGCGAGTTGTTATGATCTGGAATGCGCTGCCTGAAAGGGCGGTGGAAGCAGATTCAGTAATAACTTTCAAAAGGGAATTGGATAAATACTTAAAAAGGAGAAATTTGCAGGGCTAAAGGGAAAGAGCGGGGGAGTGGGACTAATTGGAAAGCTCTTTTAAAGAGCCAGCACAGGCACGATGGGCCGAATGGCCTCCTTCTGTAATGTACGATACTGCGATTCTAAATCTTGCGCACAATCAGCACTCTTCAGAACTTGTGGTAAATTTCTTGTGTTTTTTTTTAAACCAATTCCTACTCTACGACAGGCTGTTCGAGATGACCTGGCCTTCGGCTTCTCATCAGCAAGTGGCACCTCCACCCCACGCAAGTCATGCAGTTTCATCGACAAGGAATTAGCCCTTTCAGGTAAATCCTCCTCCTGTTTTACTGATATTAAGTGAAGTTGACCCTTTGAATGTAGCAAAAACATTAGTTTTTAATCTAGTAAGTTTCCTGTACAACGTAGATTGTGTTAAAGAATCAGCTGTGTCGTTTAATACAGCAAAACATTGTTGGACGTTTTTCTGACCTTTAAAAATATATTCACAAAGAAAGAAAGAATTTGCATTTATTTAGTGCCTTTCATGACCTCCCAAAGCCCTTTGCAGCCAAAGAAGTACTTTTGAAGCGTAGTCACTGTTGTAATGTAGGAAACATGGCAGCCAATTTGCGCACAGTAAGCTCCCACAAACAGCAAAGAGATAATGACCAGATAATCGTTTTAGGTATTGGTTGAGGGATAAATATTGGCCAGGACACTGGGGAGAATCCCCTGCTCTTCTTCGAATAGTGCCATGGGGTCTTTTCCATCCACCTGAGAATCAGCTGTGTCGTTTAATACAACAAACGTTGTTGGACGTTCTTCTGACCTTCAAAAATGTATTCACAAACCTCAGTTTAACGAGTCATCTGAAAGACGGCAGCTCCGACAGTGCAACGCTCCCTCAGTACTGACTGGAGCATCAGCCTAGATCATCGGGCTCAAATCTCTGGAGTGGGACTTGAACCCATGACCTCTGATTCAGAGGCGAGCGTGCTACCCACTGAGCCACGGCTCTTAGTAAATTCATATTAAAAGGTTTAGTGACCGTGCTTCCGACAACCCCCAATAGCGCAGCTGGTTAAGGCAGTGAGAAGTTGAGCCCTACATACCGGTGAGGCTCCATGTTCGATTCTCAGTATGTGGTGAGTTAGCTGATCTCAGCCAGGGTTAGAGGCCGGACACTACACAATTGGCCTTGAGCCTGTGGGTTAGGGAGGGGGGAAATCAGATCAATGTCGAGAGTAAACTGATGCACTCAACAACAAAAACAACCACTTGCATTTTTATAGTGCCTTTAATATAGAAAAACGTCCCAAGGTTCTTCACAGGAGTGTTATCAGACAAAAACTAACACGGAGCCAAAGAAGGAGACATTAGGATAGGTGACCAAATGCTTAGTCAAAGAGGTAGGTTTTAAGCAGCATCTTAAAGGAAGAGAGAGAGAGATGACGAGTAGGAGAGGTTTAGGGAGGGAATTCCAGAGCTTACGGCCTAGATGTTTTACTATGTTAAAGGTGCTATATAAATGCAGGTGGTTGTTGTTGTAGGTGGCTGAAGGCACGGCCACCAATTGAGGGATGAAGGAAGAGGTCAGAGTTAGGGGAACGCAGATTTCTAAGGGGTTGTCAGGCTGGAGGAGGTTACAGAGATAGGGAGATTAAACAGTTTCCAAATGTTGGACTGGATCATGTTAACTAATCAGGTGGTCACGAGATAACCATATGTTAGGAAGGCCATTTGGCCCATCTAGATTCATCCATCCAGAGAGTTTCTATTGTCACTCCATTATAGCACCCAATTGCTTCTTAAATGAGTCCATGCCTCCATTACTCTATCTGGAAATTTATTCCACATGTTGATTATTCTTTCTGTGAAGAAGAATTTTGTGGTTAGCAGCCCTAAAAGTTGCCTTTTCTGATTTGAACCTCTGTCCCTTCGTTCTACTCCTGCAGTTTAATTTAAAGTGATATTCTGGGTTAACTATATCTATACCCTTAACAATCTTGTGTGCCTCTATAAGATCACCTCTAAGACACCTCCTGTCCATGGTGAAAGTTTCTCCAGCCTTTCACCATAACTCAGACCCCTGACACTGAGGATTATTCTCGTGGTTCTTCTCCACACTGCCTGCAGTGCTTGAATGTGTTTCTTGCACCTCAGTGACCAGAACTGGACACAGTGCTCAAGGTGCGGCTTGTCCAGAGCATGATACAGTTTGATCATTACTTCCTTGAACTTGTATTCTATTCTCAGAGAAGGCTGAGGGGTGTCCTGATTGAGGTCTTCAAGATAATGAAAGGGTTTGATAGGGTAGATGTAGAGAAGATATTTTTACTTGTGGGGGAGTCCAAAACTAGAGGTCATAAATATAAAATAGTCGCTAATAAATCCAATAGGAATTCAGGAGAAACTTCTTTACCCAAAGAGTGGTAAGAATGTGGAACGCATTGCCACAAGGAGTAGCTGAGGCAAATAGCCTAGATGCAATTAAGGGGAAGCTAGATAAGTACATGAGGGAAAAAGGAATAGAAGGGCATCCTGAAAGGGTTAGATGAAGTAGGGAGGGAGGAGGCTCGTGTGGAGCATAAACACTGGCATAGACCATTTGGGCCGAATGGCCTGTTTCTGTGCTGTAGTTTTGATGTAACATCTGGCGATGTCGTTCAACATTCTATTGGCTTTGTTGATTGCTGCTCTACATTGGTTGGACAAGTTTGGTGTTGAATCTACCAAGTCTCTTTCAGCTTCATTTTTAGGTACCTCAGCCCTGTTCATGGAGTACATATGCCACCTTTTTTCTTCCTGCACTTTACACTAGTCTGCATTAAATGTCATCTGCCGTTCTGTCCACTTACATGTTTTCTCCAACTCCTTCTGTAATTTCTGAGCTGCCTCTCCCGATCCCACTGCCCCTCTTAGTTCGGTATCGTCTGCATATTTGACCACTTTGCATTGAATTTCTGAATCCAGGTCACTTATGTAAATTCTGTTCAACGGTTTGATAATACAGTGTGTGAACTGCCAAACCCATTCTGTTTTCTATCTACAGGTTATGGCACATCTTGTAGTCAGGGGCTGAAGCGTGATGATTCCAGAGGATCCTTGAGTGTTGAATTTAATACGTGCACGCCCGAGAGAGCTGATGAAAGACGGAATTCCATTGACTACGTAAAGGAAACTCTTTCAACTCTTGAGATTTTTGGCTTCTATTTTTGATATCATTGAGTTGTAGTAGAGCATGTTTCAAACCACCCATGGTAAACTTACCCGGTCCTCAAAACCATAAATGAAAATCTGTCACAAGACCTAGGAGTACGTGGATCATCAATTTGGGATGAGGGGCTCCAGTTATTTGGGTACCTAGAGAAGTTGGGATTGTTCTCCTTAGAGCAGAGAAGGTTAAGGTGAGATTTAACAACAACAACATCTTGCATTTATATAGCGCCTTTAACGTAATAAAATGTCCCAAGGTGCTTCACAGGAGAGTTATCAAACAAAATTTGACAAAGGGCCACATAAGAGATGGTAGGACAGGTGAGCAAAAGAGGTAGGTTTTAAGGAGCGTCTTAAAGGAGGAGAGAGAGGCAGAGAAGTTTAGGGAGGGAATTCCAGAGGTTAGGGCCCAGGCAGCTGAAGACATGGCTGCCATTGGTGGAGCGATTAACAGAAATGTTCAAAATGATATGGGGTTTTGATGGAGTAAATAAGGAGAAACTGTTTCCACTGGCAGGAAGGTCGGTAACCAGAGGACACAGATTTAAGATAATTGACAAAAGAACCAGAGGGGAGATGAGGACAAATTCTTTTTGCGCAATAAGTTGTTATGATCTGGAATGCACTGCCTGAAAGGGCGGTGGAAGCAGATGCAATAATAACTTTCAAAAAGGAGAAATTTACAGGGCTATGTGGAAAGAGCAGGGGTGTTGGGCTAATTGATAGCTCTTTCAAAGAGCCGGCACAGGCACGATGGGCTGAATGGCCTCCTTCTGTAATGTATCATTCTATGTTTTTTCTTCCTATGTGTAGCACTTTATACTTGTCTGCATTAAATTTGATTGGGTGGAAGGGGCTGTAGAGGGATTTGAAAAACAACGTGAGTATCTTGAATTCATTTCCGTGGGGATTGGAGCTTGGTGAGGACAGGGCGATGGGAATTGGGACTTTGTGCAGGAAGTAGGGCACTCCAACTAATCCTCGATTAGTTTTGGATTATTCTAGCAAAGAGCCTGCACAGGAACAAGGAGCAAAGTGGCTCTCCCTATGCTGTAAACATCAATGGTTACTTGTGGGATCGGGTTTGAGTCCGTCCCAGACTGATCAGATGGAAGTCTCCTCTCTTTGCCGACTGTAAAGTTCCTACATAAAATGAGTTGAAGTCTCAACCAGCTCACTAACAGTTGTGGGCCCACAGCACAAACCTGCTGAAAAATTTGCAGGGCTATGTGGGGGGAGAGTGGGACTAATTGATAGCTCTTTCAAAGAGCTGGCACAGGCATGATGTTTGTGCCTCCCTTTGTGCTGTAAGATTCTATGAATTCAGTGCCAATTAATATTCAAATTTGATAATCTCACCACGAGGACTGGACGGAAATGGTAAAACTTGCTGACGATGAGGTGAAGCCACATGGAGCAGAGCAGAAAGAGTTCCATTCTGTGCCTGGCTGCCGTCCCTGGCCTGAACATTGAGTTGTTCAAAGTGAACCAAATCAGATTTATCCTGTGATTATAGAGAAACAGGTATGGATGCAGCTGCACTCGAGTGGTTACTGTGCTCATTTGTTTATGATCGTGTCTTTTAGAGTCTACAAAGAAGGAGCTCGACTGAAAGCAACATATCCCAATACAGCAAGCTGGATCAGTATGAAGTCAGGAGTCTCCTTATGTGCTTCCTTCACATCGTTAAAACAATCTCGGAAGGTACATCAAGTTCCTCTTATCAAACCAACTAACGAAATTGACGGGCAGGATAAAACCATCTGGTCCATCAAGCCTCCCCCACACTCATGATGCCTGGAGCATCCTGACTAGATAGTTCCAACCCCCACCCACCCCCGACAGAACAACAGAGAAAAGCCCAGGGATTCCCTCAGGCGATCGAAACCATTCCAGGAGATCACATGGACCAAGTGTTATCTATAAAGTATTCTGTATGATGTGATCTCCCTCTTCCCAGTCAGGAACCGGTCCATCTCCCTCTTGAAGGCAGAAAGTCAGCACCCACCACACCAGCCAGCAATGTATTCCAGAGGCTCACTACACTCTGGGAAAAGAAGAACCGCCCAACATCCAGTCTATTCCTACTCTCCCACAGTTTAAACTCATGTCCCCTGCTCCTCCCCAACCTGTTAAACTGGAGTAATCCATCAATAGGGATACCATCCAGCACTTCAATTATTTTATAGACCTCTTTCAATATTATAAGCAATGTTATGGCTATTATTTACTTCTGTTGGTCAATAATTGAATAAAGGCCCAGTCTGGAGGTAGATTTTCAAAAGTTTGTTTAAAGAGCCGTAGAGAGAAAGATATGATCATCCATGAAGCAGGCAGGCACCCTGTTGCAAATTTGAATAACTTCCTGAATTTTCAAATGTAAAATTTGAATTTGCAGTGTTGAAATCCAGTCGTTCAAGTGCCAGAGTGGTAAATGACCAAACACAGGGAAGTATGGAGGTGAGTAAAGACCACAGTGCAATGCAGCTCAGTAAAAGGTCTATTTCTACAGCATGCTGCTTTGCATTGTGGTCCTTGATCACTTCCCACTTCCCAGCATTTGGAAACTGCAACTCGAGTCACGTGAATGTTCAAATAGGCCTGGGAATACTTTGTCTGGTGTAAGGAATGGGACTGGGAATACTTTGTCTGGTGTAAGGAATGGGACTGGGAATACTTTGTCTGGTGTAAGGAATGGGACTGGGAATACTTTGGTGTAAGGAATGGGACTGGGAATACTTTGGTGTAAGGAATGGGACTGGGAATACTTTGTCTGGTGTAAGGAATGGGACTGGGAATACTTTGGTGTAAGGAATGGGACTGGGAATACTTTGGTGTAAGGAATGGGACTGGGAATACTTTGGTGTAAGGAATGGGACTGGGAATACTTTGTCTGGTGTAAGGAATGGGACTGGGAATACTTTGGTGTAAGGAATGGGACTGGGAATACTTTGGTGTAAGGAATGGGACTGGGAATACTTTGGTGTAAGGAATGGGACTGGGAATACTTTGGTGTAAGGAATGGGACTGGGAATACTTTGGTGTAAGGAATGGGACTGGGAATACTTTGGTGTAAGGAATGGGACTGGGAATACTTTGGTGTAAGGAATGGGACTGGGAATACTTTGGTGTAAGGAATGGGACTGGGAATACTTTGTCTGGTGTAAGGAATGGGACTGGGAATACTTTGGTGTAAGGAATGGGACTGGGAATACTTTGGTGTAAGGAATGGGACTGGGAATACTTTGGTGTAAGGAATGGGACTGGGAATACTTTGGTGTAAGGAATGGGACTGGGAATACTTTGGTGTAAGGAATGGGACTGGGAATACTTTGGTGTAAGGAATGGGACTGGGAATACTTTGGTGTAAGGAATGGGACTGGGAATACTTTGGTGTAAGGAATGGGACTGGGAATACTTTGGTGTAAGGAATGGGACTGGGAATATTTTGTCTGGTGTAAGGAATGGGACTGGGAATACTTTGGTGTAAGGAATGGGACTGGGAATACTTTGGTGTAAGGAATGGGACTGGGAATACTTTGGTGTAAGGAATGGGACTGGGAATACTTTGGTGTAAGGAATGGGACTGGGAATACTTTGGTGTAAGGAATGGGACTGGGAATACTTTGGTGTAAGGAATGGGACTGGGAATACTTTGTCTGGTGTAAGGAATGGGACTGGGAATACTTTGTCTGGTGTAAGGAATGGGACTGGGAATACTTTGGTGTAAGGAATGGGACTGGGAATACTTTGGTGTAAGGAATGGGACTGGGAATACTTTGGTGTAAGGAATGGGACTGGGAATACTTTGTCTGGTGTAAGGAATGGGACTGGGAATACTTTGGTGTAAGGAATGGGACTGGGAATACTTTGGTGTAAGGAATGGGACTGGGAATACTTTGGTGTAAGGAATGGGACTGGGAATACTTTGGTGTAAGGAATGGGACTGGGAATACTTTGGTGTAAGGAATGGGACTGGGAATACTTTGGTGTAAGGAATGGGACTGGGAATACTTTGGTGTAAGGAATGGGACTGGGAATACTTTGGTGTAAGGAATGGGACTGGGAATACTTTGGTGTAAGGAATGGGACTGGGAATACTTTGTCTGGTGTAAGGAATGGGACTGGGAATACTTTGGTGTAAGGAATGGGACTGGGAATACTTTGGTGTAAGGAATGGGACTGGGAATACTTTGGTGTAAGGAATGGGACTGGGAATACTTTGGTGTAAGGAATGGGACTGGGAATACTTTGGTGTAAGGAATGGGACTGGGAATACTTTGGTGTAAGGAATGGGACTGGGAATACTTTGGTGTAAGGAATGGGACTGGGAATACTTTGGTGTAAGGAATGGGACTGGGAATATTTTGTCTGGTGTAAGGAATGGGACTGGGAATACTTTGGTGTAAGGAATGGGACTGGGAATACTTTGGTGTAAGGAATGGGACTGGGAATACTTTGGTGTAAGGAATGGGACTGGGAATACTTTGGTGTAAGGAATGGGACTGGGAATACTTTGGTGTAAGGAATGGGACTGGGAATACTTTGGTGTAAGGAATGGGACTGGGAATACTTTGGTGTAAGGAATGGGACTGGGAATACTTTGTCTGGTGTAAGGAATGGGACTGGGAATACTTTGTCTGGTGTAAGGAATGGGACTGGGAATACTTTGGTGTAAGGAATGGGACTGGGAATACTTTGGTGTAAGGAATGGGACTGGGAATACTTTGGTGTAAGGAATGGGACTGGCTTAAAAAGAAAAAGGACAAACCTGAGCAGTTTGGAGCATTGAATATCTGCAAATCACCAGCTCAGACCCAAGGCTGTCCCGAGGTTGTCTGAAAGAACTGAGCAATTTGCCACGAGGGAGGAAGCAAAGCAAATAAATTAAAGCTGCTTCTGCCAGTGTAAGTATAAAAGAACGGAATCCTGCGTGTGTATTTGCTTGGGACATGCACACTGTCACTCCTCACTCTGGAAGTAGTAGGAGGACCCACTTTATTTATGGCGCATGATGTATTTACTGGCAGGAGGAATTATCTCATGGTGGTGTTGTCGACATGGCCTCCAATATATATCTTAATATGTTGGTTTTGAGAGTGTTGTGTTGACTGCAGCAGTTACACAGAGATATTATCATCATGGTTCCACCAGTCCAAGTGGGTCACGATCCAGGAAGGGCACAGGACTAGTTCTGAGAACCAAAGGAAGCTGCAAGAGGGTTTGGATAAAATGGTGGAATGGGCAAAAAAGTGGCAATTGGAATTCAATGTCAGTAACTAAGAGGTGGTATATTTTGGTAAATATACTCTGAATGGTGAAAGGCTGTGCGATGGATTTGGGGGCTCAGGTTCACAAGACATTAAAAGCAACACCTCGAGTGGGTCAGGCCATAAAAAATAGCAAATGGAATCCTGGGTTTTGTGGCAAGGGATATAGAATATAAAAGTCGAGATGTAATAGTGAATCGATATAAACCTTAATAAGACCACAGTGTACAGTTTTGGGCTCCACGCTATAGGAAGGATGTTGAGGTTATAGAGGGTACAGCACAGATTCACTGGGATGCTGCTTGGTGTGAGGAAACACAAACACAAAGAAAGAAGTGAAAAATTGGAGCTGTTTTCATTAGAATGGAGGAGATTAAGGGGTGACTTAAGGTGTTCAAAATTATGAAGGAATGTGACAGAGTAGATAGAAACAGACTGTTTCCAGTGGTTGAGGGGTCTAGAACAAAAGGATATAGATATGATGTTTAGGCAGAGAGCAAGAGAAACCTTTCTAGAGGGTTGTGAGGCTGTGGAGTGTATTACCAGAGTTAGTGATTGAAGCAGAGACTATGTCAACGTTTAAGAATAGGTTAAATAGATGGTTGAAGGAGAAGGGACATGGGATCAGGGTGAGCACACGGCCTGTTTCCGTGTTGTAATTTCTATGTAGTTCTATATAATTCAGGTCAAGTCACTCTCAGTGAGGAGGCCATCATTGGTGTTTTTGGTGACTGGTAAGGGGACTTCATGGAGTGTCAGATATTTGAATTATCTCTTAAGCGCCCCTGAGTTCCCCAGTGCTGCGTCCACTCTTCCACGCCAACCCACCAATCTACGAATGCTCAGTGAATACTTGTCTTCGTGTGAGAGGCAGGCAGGCTTATAAGAAAAAGGAAATGTTGAGCTTCTGAACACACCCTGTACTTGCATGAGTCCATTGAATTTCAGCAATTGGCCAGCTTAGACCCAAGACTCTCCTGAGGCTGTTTGAAGGCAGTTCACCACTGGGCAGGAGAGCAAGAGGTCAGGCTGCTACTGTGGTTGAACGTGTGTTTATAAACGTGGCCGGTCCGTGAGTCTCAGTCCCGCTCTCCCAAGGCTGCGTAGGAGTCGGCACTTAGGGTAACATATCCTTGTAAATTAATGAGGAAAATTTTAAAGTTCTTCATGAGGCAGAACTGGTGCTGTTGCACTCCCGGAATATGGCACCTGAAGAAGCACAGGGGCCCTGTTGCACAGGGAGTGAATCAGGTTGGGAGCGAGGAAATGAAACAAAGTGAATATTGCAGTAAATGAGCACAAAGATTGTGCACCTGAGACTGAGGGAAACCAGAGATCAGGTTCACTAATGTCCTTCAGGAAGGGAAGGAAACCTGCTGTCCTTGCCCAGTCTGGCCTATATGTGACTCCAGTCCCACACCAAGGTGATTGACTCTTAACTTCCCTCTGAAGTGGTCTAACAGACCCTCAATGGCAACTAGGGTTGGGCAAGAAATGGTGTCCTTGCCACCGACGCCCATACCCCGAGAATGAATATATAAAACGCGGACAAAGCCCTGAAGGTGCGGTTTGACAGAACACTGTACATTGATGTCTCCAACTAGTAAATTAAGGTGAGGGCCATTTGTATTGGGAATAATGGGCCTTGATTTTGAAACGTTACTTTTTACCTTAAAATTGTGATAGAATCTGACTCTCTTAATGTAATATTTCTGCTGTTACCAATAACCCCAGTATGCTGTATGCTGTACACTTATTGAAAATATGTGATGTAACATTTTAGTCTTTAACGAGCCATAAACCAGCTTTTATTTTATTTTTTAAGATGCTCTGTTGGCATACTGGAACAAAATGTCCCCTCAAGAACTAATGGACTATCTCACCATTTTGGAGTAAGTACAATTTAGAGAATGTTACAAGGAAGGAAGCTGCATGGTTTATTTTTTTTGAATTTCCATTTCAAAATTAGAGTTGTGTTGGAGTATTCCCTTGTGTGGGGGGGGGGGTAATCACTGACACAAGTCGGCCTGTTTCCGTGTTGTAACTTCGATGTATCAGTGGTCCATGTGGTCCTGCGACCATCACTGGAGCTCCGATTCGGACCGGAGGGGTATTGCCCACACATTCTGGTGATGGATGCAATACAGGAGATGGTGCCGCTCTGATGCCAAGTGTGCCATTTAATCGGGACACAAATCACATCCGGAAATAATAGTGAAGGGTTCAGATGAACCACACAACTGGAGGTCGAGCTGTTTGAATCATTGGGTGGGAGTAACTAGCACTTTGCAGAGTCATGTCATCGGATATTGTGCAATAAACCTACGAAACTCTTTGTAACAGTGACTTTGTGCAGCCTCCAGTATGTGTAATAGTGACTAGAGGCTGCACTAACAGTCACTATTACAAACACTAGAGGCTGCACTAACAGTCACTATTACAAACACTAGAGGCTGCACTAACAGTCACTATTACAAACACTAACAGTGCAGCCTCTAGTGTTTGTAATAATGACTGTTAGTGCAGCCTCGAGCATGTGTAATAGTGACTTGTAGTGCAGCCTCTAGTGTTTGTAATAGTGTTTCATAGTGCAGCCTATATTAGGCACAGTCGTCTTCCTCATACATTCTCTAAATGACCTGTCTGAATGTTTTCAATCCCATTATTTGCTGCAATGACTATTGAGACCTGTGTGTTAACAAAGCTTCTACCTGTGTGTGAGCTAGAAATGGTTGAGATCACTCAATGGATGATTGTTTTTTAAATGGCAAAGTCACCTTTGACCTCACTTTTTCAGGCTATGTGTAATTTTAAACTTTTCAGATAGAATTATGGGATTTTGCAGCCTGAAGAATGTGACTAAAGTAAACCATAGAAACACAGAAATAATTTACTGTTCTGTTGTTCCAGGATGTGCCTTTATCAGTTTAGATACATAGGAAGAAGACACATAATAAGGTATTGTGAACTGTTTCAATGAAAGCACGTGTGCCATATCAAGAAGTATATTTGGTTAAGAGTGTTTTATCAAATTAAAACTAAATAAAAAGGTTGTTTCCTTAACCTTTCATTTACTGTATGGGATGGAGACATGGTGCCAATTTCTAACACAAAGTTGCTTAGATATTTGCTTAAGAAAGAGAAATATTACAGTGTATGGGGAGTGACTGAGAGATTATTCTCCCTAAACTTCTCCTTCCATATAAACTCTCCTACTCACTTTATTGGCTCCCTCCTCGAACTTGCCTCTCTGCTCCCTTGATCTCGATCTCTGACGAGGCCATCCCTGTCTACTTCCTTGTGTCCCTCACCATCCACATCCTCCTACCCCATTCCAACCCCACTTCCTTCTGCATCCTCCCCTGGATAAAACTCTCCCCCAAGTCACTTATAATGACATTTTCAAACTCCAAACTGCCCAGCCTTTGGCCTTCTATTCACCACAATATTTCTGTGGCCAATACTACTGCTCAACCACTCCCTCACCTCCACCTTTGATGCCCTTGTCACCAACAATACTCTTACTTTCTCTCATCCCGGTTGTTACCCCTGGGATGTTGTTCCATCTTCGCTTCCCCATATCCTGGGGGGGTAGACTAGAGCAGGTCTGGCACACAACTGGCTTAGCCAACCATCACCAGATCCGAGCTGGACCACATCAAGCGCTACTGCCCACCGCTCCAGGATCACTCTGGAGAGCACAGATAATCCCCTGCCTCTCCTCCACCACCAGCCATCTCCTTAAACCACTCTCCCCTGCCCCCTCTACCCTCATCTCCAGCAACAAGCATAAGGAACTCATGGACCTCTTTAGCAACAAGATTGTGACCATCCGTTCAGCTGCCTCTGCTGCTTTCCCCCACCCCCTAGCCACATCTGTCTCCAGCTTCTGTCCCATCTCCCCCGCAGTAACAGATTCGGTGCTGACACCAAATGGTAATCAGCGTCTCATTTATTAATAGTCACATCAAACATGTAAAGGTATCAAATATTTAGACAACAAAGATCAAAACAATATTACCCCGTTTGATCTCTGGGCAGAGGTCCTAATTAAGTTGGCAACATGGTTGTTTCGAGTTTTCCGACAGTGAGGAAGTCTGCTGTTAGTCGGGTGTTTTCTGACTGCGGTGTCATCTTCAGGCAGCAAAGGTGTTCTTTCGACAGCTGGGAGGTCTTCACTGATTCCTCTGCCCTGAGCTCAAAAGATGTTGGGTTTTTATGTCCCCCCAGCAGGAACCTCACACCATATATGGAGCAATATTCATAAGACCCTTATAGATTAACAAAGTTATTTTTCAAAGAATTCAAGATGGTCCATTTGTTTTAACATTACTTATTTAACCTCAAGACCCTTTTCAAGATAGCTTTATCTAGTTATCTAGCCATGGTCCTGGTCTTATTGCTATCTTTGGATTATTGTTTTTTTATCACGTAGCTGCCTTCTCTAGCGAGGAGGGTGACAAGTTCTGTCACTAGTCAAAGGTTTACCGTTTACAATTTAGCAAAATAAGCCACACAGCCTGCAGAGCATGATGGTTAGTAGCATTAAGAAAAATGTCAATTTTTCCCTATTTCCGATATTCTTACTCTGCCCGTGCCCTCTCTGAGCTCACCTCCTCCATCAGACCCATTTCCTGCTCCTTTGACCCTATTCGCACTAAACTGCAGGCCATACAACTTCCCTTCCTGACCCCCATGTTAACTGATATTGTGAACGGTTCCCTCGCCTCAGATACCGTCCCCCTCCCCTTCGAATCTGCCAACAACCCCCTGCTCAAAAAAAAAAAACCCCACCGTCAACCCTTCTGTCCTCGTGAACTAGCAGCCCATAATGAGACGTTAAACCGAGGCCCTGTCAGCCCCTTCAGGTGGATGTAAAAGATCCCACTCCACATCAGAAGTACTTCATTGGCTGCAAAGCCCTTTGGGACATCCTGAGGTTGTGAAAGTCGCTATAGAAATGCAAGTTTGTTCTTTCGTTCTTTAGTGCTGCCAGCTTCTCAAATCCCCATTATAGTGGAAACTCTGGAAGTGGATTCTTGCTCTGTTCATACGTGTAAATATATTTGGCCACAAACTGAGCTGAATTGCAGTTATAAATATTGTTCTCATACATTTTTTTTTTATCTCCCAGCAGTTTTAGCTCGAGTGCGAAAAACTTTAAAATTGCAGTTTCTAATACAACAAGTAATATGTCTATTATGCGCTAAGGATTTCTTACATGTTCAATGAGATGTTTCTTGCTCAATGATAAAGGAGTGTATAATTTAACTTTTGTTTTAAGGATTCAAGAAGGACTGGGCTCCAAACATTCTGCGTCTGAGAGGAGGTCCCAAACCATGCCAGCTCTTCGGAGCCGAGCAGGAGCGATGCACGCCAGGCTTCAGCAGCTTGGTCATGTTGACAGCTCGTTCACCCTTAACCACAGTATGTCCACACCCACACATTTCCTTATCTCTTTGTACTACATATTCAATGAACTGACACTGGGAGAATAATAAGTCATGGCTGCTTGGGTGAGGCGGGGGCTTCTCTTAATGGTGCACTTACCTCTGGCTATTGCAGGCTGCTGTTCAACAACGTAGACAGACCCCTTCAAATACAATAGTTTCCAACACCACAATACTCACATCCTCTTTAGCGAGTTGTATGTAATCCTGTAAAGTACATTTAACATTGTTACGCAGTCATGTCGTTTTTATTTTACTTAAAAATAAATCCCCCCTTTACGGCAAAGATGAGGTGTGATAAAATGATCTCATTTCTGGGGAGTTTAAATAGCTCTCATAACAGAAAAATGTTATCTCAACTCCTTTTAATCTGACCCAACAATCTATACTTACAAACAAAATGCTTGATCTGCACCTGAAATTAAATGTGTCTTCCTTCTTCGATATGAATCTGTTCGTTGGGCAACTGATGAGATGGATCCTGGCTACACACCCTCTCATTCTGTAATAACGGTCTGTTTGAGGAGAGGAGAAGCCATTTGCTGATACAATTGAAGATGCATTTGCAGAATTTTAATCCCATGGATATTAACATTTGAATGAAGGATCCTTCATACTTTGATTTAAACTGCAGTTCGTGCTGTACCCTCTCACCCCTGACCTCTGGATCTTGGCCCCTAAATCCCTAAAACCTCTTCAAAAAACCATCAGTAACCTCACCAGATCTTCTAGGGCCCACTTTCCTCCCCCCACCCAGTTTCCCTTCCATAAGGCACTGAGAGATCTTTATTACGATAAAGCTGCTATATAAATGCAATTATTGGTCTCAGACTGATGTTCTGAGTGTGATGCAAATCTGGCCGACTGGAGTTATACTACTGACTGCACGTTGTTGTTGAGGCCTGTGCAGAGGAGTTCTGATTGGCTGTAAATGCAGAGCTCTGCTGCTGGCGGGTTAATCTTTAAGTTCCGAAGGGAATGGTCTGGATTGCACGCTTTTCCCCAAAGGTGCAGACCTAACTCCCGAGTTCTACTGCCACTACTGCATCGCTCGATACCCAAAATGCTTTGCATAGCTTCACCCTCTGGTTGCGAAATTGTCTTGAACACTGCTCATTCAGTTTCGTAATGTACAGAAATTGTAATGGGTATGAGGAAGCTTCAAAGCAATTATGTAATCCGTGCCATTTTGATTGAAATATCTCTAGTGCTAAATTGACACTGGGCGGGGTGGGGGGGTTGGTGGTTGAGCATTTGTTAATCCGCAGATTATTTAAGTATAGAAAAACAATCACATTTTTTTCTGATTTAATGCTGGCACGCAGACGTAGACGGTTAAAATGCAGTTAATCAGACTGAAAGAGGCTGCAAACAAATGTAGGACTCTGTCGTGAAGTGATCAGTTTATGACAGCTAATCTCTTTGCTTTAATTCATCACCAGCCTCCTTCCCAATACCCTGATCACTGAGCCTGATGTTATTTTAGGGTTGTTAGTGGAATATTTCCTTGGATTTGAAATTGTTTTTTGACCGGTATTCCCGTATCTTTACACAGATTTCGGAATGGGTGAAGCGGACATTAGCCACCAGTCTTTGTTGGAAGGTAACTTGGCCACTGAAGTGTGTCTCACAGTTTTGGACTCTGTGTCGTACTTCATTCAAAATTTCAAGGTTAGCAACAGGTCATTTTTTTTCCTATGAAAATCCACATTTAACTCCAGTGCACATTCTTTCTCTGTCTTATGGAAAGGTAGGGTAGCCTACTGGTTATAGTACTGGACTAGCGACCTGAGAGGTCGTGAGTTCAAATCCTGCCAAATTGAATTCAATTAAGTCTGGTTGTTGGTGTAATCCACTATTTTGAAATCTGTTCCTCTCTCAGAACCAACTTGTAGAAGATGACGGGCATAACCCGCTGATGAAGAAAGTGTTTGACATCCTCCTCTTGCTGACCAATGGTCAGTCTGAAACGGCCATGAAGCATGCGTTTGCATCTTTACGAGCCTTCATCAGCAAGGTAATCACTTAGCCTTTCTTCCATTTCGTGATGTGTAAACTCTACGCTGTATGTGAACAAACCTGCTAATTCTAATGATAGCCCTGAAATGACAGAGATAAACATGTACAAATGCTTACCGTGTTTGTCTGAAGACCTCCCTCTTGGTTATTGTAGTTGAGGTGTTAGCTCATTTATATACTTCCTTGAGTATTGGAGATTGAGGGGTGATCTGATCGAGGTGTTTAAAATGTTAAAAGGATTCGATAGGGTAGATACAGAGAAACTATTTCCTCTGGTGGGGGAATCAAGAACAAGGGGGCATAATCTTAAAATTAGAGCTAGGCCATTTAGGATTGAAATCAGGAAGCACTTTTTCATACCAAGGCTAGTGAAAATCTGGAACTCTTTCCCCCCCCCAAAAGGCTGTGGATGCTGGGGGATCAGTTGGAGCTTTCAAGACTGAGATCGATAGATTTTTGTTGGGTAAGGGTATCAAAGGATATGGAGCAAAGGAGGGCAAATGGAGTTGAGGTACAGATCAGTCATGATCTAATAGAATGGTGGAACAGGCTCGAGGGACTAAATGGTCTCCTCCTGTTTCTAACGTCCCTATCCTATAAAAAGGGGCAAAAGTGCAGAAATTGTTAAAATTATGCTTTATGCCACTTTTAGATGTATTCGGTTAGTCTTATAAAATATACAGTTAAATTGACAACTGACCCTAACCAACTGAGTACTGAACAGTTTTTCTATCATTTTAAGAGACCATAGCCCTAAATTTAACCTAACCCACCTGAGGGCCTGATACCCGACTTACACCCCGTCCGATTTTACTCTTTCAACCTCAGTGGAGAGTAGAATCGGGTGAAGTGCAAATCAGGTGTCCGACCGGAACCCGCTCCATCCCCCCCCCCGGGCGGGTTAGATTGAAACTGGGGCTAGTGTGAGCAGGAGCAGCCCCTTCATGTTCTGCCTCATGTACGTGACTGGGAAATGGGGCAAATCCGCCAGCTCTGTTACTTTGCGGCTGCAATAGTTGTTTGTTCAACAAAAGAAAGGGATGGCAAGGAGTGGGGGAGAAAGGGTGACTCTGCTCCTCATTGTGTTTGATGCTGACACTGAGGGCCCAAAGTGGAGAATCATTCTGGTCCCAATCGCCTTGATGGGGGAGGGCAGAAAATGTTTTTTTAAATCATGTACTTCTCCAGTTTTTATGATGGAGTTAGTGCGAAACCTTTCAGAACCTGAAGAAAAGTATGTTTTTTTTTAATCTAGAGAACCTTTGCTGGGCATAAGTATAAAAGTATATATTGAGTGAGGGTCAGAATTCTAACTGACTCCAACCAAGTGGTTATGCTTCTAACACAAGCATACTGTTTGGGGAGGAAATGTCAAATACCTGAAGTTATTGGGAAGTTAAACTAAACCTGTTCCTCGTTGTGCTGTTCGTCAGTAATCCACACTTGGCTTTCTTTTGATGAGCGTGTTGATTTTTAAATGGTAGCAGGATGTTGATGAAATTGTTCATTCTCCAATATTGGGTTCATTTACATTTGTAGACCTTGTGTTGGTGCCAAACCTGGTTTACACTTTCAGCGACCCTAGGTCTGCAGTGTAAATCTGGAGTCAGGATCTGACTTGTGGAACAGGGTGAGACTCACCGAAGAGATTATTCTCTCACTGCATGGGTAGGACTCCGGACCGAGAGCAATTCCAGTGTGCTACCAAACCTGGTTTATGGAATGCTTGGTTGCTGGATGTTAGACCCTGGATGTGAATGATTAGAGAACTCTGTCTCTCCCCTCCACAACTCTCTAAACATTTAAACTTCTAACTATTGGGAGAAATCCAGCCTGACAGGAACCAAGCATTGTAAACACGGTACTGCCCGGCTAGAACCCAAACTGCAAGCCCCAGTTCTGGTAGGGTTGCCATCTCTGGTTGGGTATATTTCTGGAGGTTTCATCACATGACCTCCCACCTCAAACCACCTCATCCCCCAATCCCGCCATTGGTCCATCCTCCAGGCTCAATGCCTTCCTACGGCCAATTGGAAAGGGAACAGACTCTTTGTTACCCAATTGGATTAAACGTCACTGTCAATCAAACAGCCTTTTCTCCCCCCCCCCCCCATCTCCAATCAAATGAAAGCGTTCAAACAAAATGGGGAAAAAAGCACAAATTTGTTTAACGCCCCAATGATTTTTCTCCAGGATTCCTTGCAGCAGTGTCCTGGAGATTAACCCTCAATTCCGGGAGACTCCAGGACAATCCTGGAGGGTTGGCAACTCTTAAGGTCTAGGCCCAGTCACTGCAGTAAAAATGCACCCTTCAAAATACAGAGTTACGATTCATTTAGTTTGATGATTTTTTTTTTCACGCCCTCCCTCTCCCCTCCAGTTCCCAACAGCATTTTTTAAAGGAAGAGACAGCATCTGTGCCACATTCTGTTACGAAGTCCTGAAGGGTTGCACATCGAAACTAAGCTCAACTCGAAGCGAGGCCTCTGCACTCCTCTACTTGCTGATGAGGAACAACTTTGAGTACACCAAGAAAAGGACCTTTCTGAGAACCCACCTACAGGTCAGTCCCCGACTGAAGCATTTTAAACCGGCAGGTTGAACTCTCTGGCCTGCACATTCCGATCTTGCAAGCGTTGTACCCAGAATCGCTGCCCTGTAACGTGCTTTGAAACATCCTTTCAGACCCGATATGGTGCTACATGAATACAACTTCCTTCTTGTGAGCATCAGTGTCACAATTTACCCACACATGCAGCAACACTTGCACCTTTCACAGCTGTGCAATAATCCCACTGATCCAAGTCAACTCATGCTGCTCGGCATTAAGGGAAGGATTTAGTTTCACATCAGGTTATCCAAAAAGTAAAAGAACGTTCCATGTTCAATAAACGAAGAACCAGATGAAAATGCTTCTTGTACAGATTTTATAACTAATAGAACTGTTAGAACAAGCATTGGAGATTAGAGGAAACTTGCTTTTTTTTTTAAAACGTACCTGCCAAAAATGTAAACATTTACATCGGGTTGTCAAAAGATTTTTCTCTGTGATTTTAATCTACAATAATCGACACATCTGGTGGAATCTGGTTCTCGTGATCCATTTCGTCAAAGCCCCAAATGATCAGTGCAACCCAGTGATCAATAATTACAAAGTGGCAGTCCAATGATGCCTTGTGGGGTGGCTTTCAGCCCAAACCTGGTGCCCTGAGCTGACCATTGCCCAACTGGTTACAGTACTAGTTAGCACCGGTCATTGCCCAAACGGTTATAGTACTAGTTAGCACCGGACATTGCCCAACCGGCTACAGTACTTGTTAGCACCTGGCATTGCCCAACCGGCTACAGTACTAGTTAGCACCTGGCAGTGCCCAACCGGCTACAGTACTTGTTAGCACCTGGCATTGCCCAACCGGCTACAGTACTTGTTAGCACCTGGCATTGCCCAACCGGCTACAGTACTAGTTAGCACCTGGCAGTGCCCAACCGGCTACAGTACTAGTTAGCATTGGCCATTGCCCAACCTGCTACAGTACTAGTTAGCACTGGCCGTTGTCCAGCTGGTTACAGTACTAGTTAGCACCTGGCATTGCCCAACTAGTTACACCACTAGTTAGCACCTGGCATTGCCCAACCGGTTATAGTACTAGTTAGCACCGGACATTGCCCAACCGGCTACAGTACTTGTTAGCACCTGGCATTGCCCAACCGGCTACAGTACTAGTTAGCACCTGGCATTGCCCAACCGGCTACAGTACTAGTTAGCACCTGGCAGTGCCCAACCGGCTACAGTACTAGTTAGCACTGCCCATTGCCCAACCGGCTACAGTACTAGTTAGCACCTGGCAGTGCCCAACCGGCTACAGTACTTGTTAGCACCTGGCATTGCCCAACCGGCTACAGTACTAGTTAGCACCTGGCAGTGCCCAACCGGCTACAGTACTAGTTAGCATTGGCCATTGCCCAACCTGCTACAGTACTAGTTAGCACTGGCCGTTGTCCAGCTTGTTACAGTACTAGTTAGCACCTGGCATTGCCCAACTAGTTACACCACTAGTTAGCACCTGGCATTGCCCAACTGGCTACAGTACTAGTTAGCACCTGGCATTGCCCAACTGGCTACAGTACTAGTTAGCACTGGTCATTGCCCAACCAGTTACAATACTAGTTAGCACCGGTCATTGCTCAACTGGTTATAGTACTAGTTAGCACCGGACATTGCCCAACCGGCTACAGTACTTGTTAGCACCTGGCACTGCCCAACCGGCTACAGTACTAGTTAGCACCTGACATTGACCAACCAGTTACAATACTAGTTAGCACCTGGCATTGCCCAACCGGCTACAGTACTAGTTAGCACCTGGCATTGCCCAACTAGTTACAATACTAGTTAGCACCTGTCATTGCCCAACCGGCTACAGTACTAGTTAGCACCTGGCAGTGCCCAAAAGGCTACAATACTAGTTAGCACCAGTCATTGCCTAACCAGCTACAGTACTAGTTAGCACCTGATATTGCCCAACCAGTTACAATACGAGTTAGCATCGGTCATTGCCCAACTGGCTACAGTACTAGTTAGCACCAGTCAGTGCCTAACCGGCTACAGTACTAGTTAGCACCTGGCATTGCCCAACCGGCTACAGGACTATTTAGCACCTGGCATTGGCCAACCGGTTACAGTATTAGTTAGCACTGGTCATTGCCCAACCAACTACGGTACTAGTTAGCACCTGGAATCTCCCAACCAGTTACAGTACTAGTTAGCACCTGGCATTGCACAACCAGTTACAGTACTAGTTAGCACCTGGCATTGCCCAACTGGTTACAGTACTAGTTAGCACTGGTCATTGCCCAACCAGCTACAGTACTAGTTAGCACCTGGCGTCTCCCAACCAGTTACAGTACTAGTTAGCACCTGGCATTGCACAACCAGTTACAGTACTAGTTAGCACCTGGCATTGCCCAACCGGTTACAGTACTAGTTAGCACTGGTCATTGCCCAACCAGCTACAATACTAGTTAGCACCTGGCATTGCCCAACCGGCTACAGTACTAGTTAGCACCTGGCAGTGCCCAAAAGGCTACAGTACCAGTTAGCACCTGGCACTGCCCAACCAGTTACAGTA
The DNA here is from genome assembly GCF_035084215.1 of Heptranchias perlo. Taxonomy (NCBI): domain Eukaryota; kingdom Metazoa; phylum Chordata; class Chondrichthyes; order Hexanchiformes; family Hexanchidae; genus Heptranchias; species Heptranchias perlo. The sequence goes on from NC_090339.1 coordinate 4,401,996, forward strand.
CTAGTTAGCACCTGGCATTGCCCAACCGGTTACAGTACTAGTTAGCACTGGTCATTGCCCAACCAGCTACAGTACTAGTTAGCACCTGGCACCTCCCAACCAGTTACAGTACTAGTTAGCACCTGGCATTGCCCAACTGGCTACAGTACAAGTTAGCACCAGTCATTGCCCAACCAGTTACAGAACTAGTTAGCACCTGGCACTGCCCAACCGGCTACAGTACTAGTTAGCACTGGTCATTGCCCAACCGGCTACAGTACTAGTTAGCACCTGTTATTGCCCAACCAGTTACAGTACTAGTTAGCACCTGGCATTGCCCAACCAGTTACAGTACTAGGTAGCACCTGGCATTGCCCAACCGGCTACAGTACTAGTTAGCACTGGCCATTGCCCAACCTGCTACAGTATTAGTTAGCACTGGCCGTTGTCCAGCTGGTTACAGTACTAGTTAGCACCTGGCATTGCCCAACTGGCTACAGTACTAGTTAGCACCGGCCATTGCCCAACCGGTTACAGTACTAGTTAGCACCAGGCACAGCCCAACCAGTTACAGTACTAGTTACCACCAGGCACATCCCAACAGGTTACAGTACCAGTTAACACCGGCCGCAGCCCAACCGGTTACAGTACCAGTTAGCATCAGGTGGTTGCAGGGTTGAAGTTTACTTAGCGTGATTAAAATCAACCAGGAAGCGAAGCAAGCTGCAGTGTCACTAATCCAACACTGGCACTGCTAACAGAATAAAACAGTGAAATCTAATCTAACTCTAGCCCGTCTCACACTAACTCACATTGTGTAATCTAATGGATCACCAGATTTTCAACCGGCAAGAGATTAAAAAGAATCTTTCAGTTGAAGAATTTTAAATTGTTGGAGTTCTTGTAGTTCTGTCCCAGGCTGGTCATCTTGATCTATCTCGGCAATCTGTGTGGAGAATGTATAAATGATGTGTTTTATTCCCATTTCAGATTATAATCGCAGTGAGTCGGCTGATAGCTGATGTGGTTCTAACTGGGGGATCCCGGTTCCAAGATTCACTTTCTATTATCAACAACTTTGCCAATAGTGACAAGGCTTTGAAGGTACGTATAGGCTTCGTTGCTTTAAATGTAACACACTGTGCCGTCTGATGCAGAAGTGCGTGTTCCTTCAGCTCCTGTACCTCTGCCATCAGTGCGAGTAAACTACCCTAGCTGACCTCCCACGTTATTGCTCACGGATACAAAACAAACTACAGCACAGGGGAAAAAATTCTCAACACTCCAACTGACTGGCCCCAAAGCCAAATCTCGCTCAATTGAACTCTCCCTCAGTTGTCTCTCTAATTCTCCCTTGAATTTTTCCATGCTTTCTCCCTCCCTGGTCAGTCTGTGATACACGTTTAGTACCCACTGCATAAAGCGGTTCAATTTAAACTTTCTCCCTCTTCCATGCTCGAAACAGGAAATCTAGAGTGAGTCTGTGATGTTTAGCTACTAGGACAGAGCTGTCTCTAACCTGGCTTGTCCCTTTAAGAATACAGCCTTAAACGCTAAATGCTTGTACATCCCAGACTCCTCTCTTTGGGGAGAGGACAGTTATCAATGTAAACAAAATACAGGATGAAATCACTGCCTTTTTTATATATTTGCGACACGTCTGGTGGATGTGTGCTAGACACGAGACTTTTTTAAACTTTAGTTAAAGGGGAAATTCTTCTTTATATTTACAATAGGGCAATTTAAAATCCTGGAACTTCCTACCTAACATTGTGGGAGCACCTTCAGCACAAGTTCAAGAACGAGGCCCACCAACACCACCACCACCACCTTCTCAGGGCAACGAGGGATGGGCAATAAATACCGGCCTTGCCAGTGACGAAAATGAATTAAAAAAACAATACACTGGCACTTGAATCAAATCTGTTCCTTATTGCAGTAAGCACATCCTGGTGATATTTATTATAAGTAGAACATAATAGCCTAGGAACAGGAAAAGTCTGTCCGACTCAACACGCCTTCTCCTACACTATATCACTGCATTCCTTACAAATCAGCTTCTCCTACTTGTTCTAAGCAACGCTACGGGAGATCGTCCGCCAGTATCACGTAACATCGCCCATCTCCGCCCCTGCCTCAGCCCATCAGCTGCCTAGGCCCTAAACTTTGGAATTCCTCTTCACCCCTCTCTCCTCCTTTAAGACGCTCCTTAAAACCTACCTCTTTCACCTGATATCGCCTTATGTGGCTCGGTGTCAAATTTTGTTGGCCAATGTTCCTGTGAAGCACCTTGGGAGGTTTTACTATGTTAAAGGTGCTATATAAATGCAAGTTGTTGTTTATTGTGTGTGTATATAAGCCTGATTCCTTATAAAGATGAAACGGTTGTGATATGCTTTATAAAAAAAATACTCCACAGCCCTACTTCTTTCTTCCTTATGCAGACAACTGCTTTCCCAGGTGAGGTCAAAGATTTGACCAAGAGAATTCGCACAGTACTTATGGCCACTGCTCAAATGAAGGAGCACGAAAAGGACCCTGAGATGCTGGTGGATCTTCAGTACAGCTTAGCCAAGTCGTACGCCAGCACGCCTGAACTGAGGAAGACTTGGCTGTGCAGCATGGCAAAAATCCACCTGAAAAACGGAGATCTGTCTGAGGTGAGTAACCCGCACCTTTAAACAGAGCGGGCGAGTCAGTTCAAATCCCACCGTGGCAGTTTGAGAATTTGAATTCAGTTTCAAAAAAATCTGGAAATAAAAAGCTGGTCTCAGGAAAAGTGGCCATGAAGCTTTAGGGAAGGAAACCTGCCATCCTTACCCAGTCCTGGCCTATATGTGACTCCAGTCCCACGCCAACATGGTTGACTCTAACTGCTCTTTGAAGCGGTAGAGCTAAGCCACTGAGTTGTATCAAACCAGGGCAACTAGGGATGGACAATCAATGCCGGCCTTGTCCGTGATACCCACATCCGGAGAACGAACAAGGAAAGAAAGGACTTTTCACTGCCTCGGGACGTCCCAAAGTAATTTACAGCCAATGAAGTACTTTTGAACTGTAGTCACGGTTGTAGTGTAGGGAATTAAAAAAATTATACTTTAAAAGTATTGAATTGGCTGTAAAGCACTTTGGGATATCCCGAGGTTATGAAAGGCGCTATATAAATGCAAGTTAGTTCATTCTTTATAAAACTAAGCACCAACTGATCCCACATAGATAAATCAAGCCAACATACATGCAACAGTGTAGATGAAACCATTTTACATTTTCTGAGATGTATTCACATTTTGTTCCTGTGGTTCTGTTTCTGTCGATGATTTTAATCCTGTATCTCTTTCGTGTCCTCTCACACCAAACACTCTTCTGCATCTGAGAGTAAGTAACCTGTACCTACATTTCTGCCCCTCCTACTCGTGCATTAACTTCCAGAAGCCTAGTGAGTTCAGCATGGGGGTTACTTGTCCTCAGTCCCCTCTCCCCATCACTTTCTCTCAAGTCGAGGGTCCAGGTGAGATCAGTGGTTCACCAAATGGGGGACAGGGGCAGGAGCTGACGTCTTGATGTAGCTCCTGGCCAGGACCGAGCTTTCCCACGACTTGCACCTCTGAGTCAGAGCAGGTGTGATGGGCCAAATGGTCGCCTTCTGTTCTAAATCTGTGCCCGATGGATTGGCACTGAGGAACAAGCAGAGTGCCAGTGCGTGCCAGGGCCTACTGCTCATGTCTTCAGGGCCTACTGCTCATGTCAGCTGAATGTCTGTCCTACAGCTTTCAGAACTGGCAGTGGCTCACCTCCAGTAGGAGAAACAAATAATTAAATAGGAGAAGATTCCTTCCCAGCGATGCCCTCTTTAACCGGTCAGTATTCGACTACCGGGCCGGTCATGTGCAGTAACTGAAGCCTGCTATAAATGTCAGGCCTTTCATCTTTATTGCAGCCTCCATTTAGTTCTCGTTAAACTGATTATAGGCACATTTTACCAGACCCAGTCAGCAGGTGCACTGGTATCATTCCCATTATTCATCCCTTCATGTAAAAGTTTCTTTTATTGCTGTTTTGCAAAACCTCCGTTTATATAACTGCCGATCACATTGAATGAAGATCAGATAATGACCTGAGTCTATCCTAATCTTCCCAGCTTCAGTCCCTGTACTATCTGTACCAGCCAACCATGCAAATTTTTAATCTCTCCCGATAATGTCAGACCATACGAGCTGGGCACTTTTTTTTTAACTAAAAGAACGAACAAACTTGCATTTCTACAGTGCCTTTAAAAACTCAGGACGTCCCAAAGCGTTTTACAGCCAATGAAATACTTTTAGAAGGGTACTCACTATTGTAATGTAGGAAACGCAGCAGCCAATTTGTGCACAGCCCCCTGCCCAGACTGCACATTCCATTTCTTTTTCTTAAATGATTCCATAATCCTTGACTCCACTACTCTATCCCATGTTGTCCATCACTCTTTCTGTGAAGAACCTCCTGGCATTAGTGTTAAATTTGCCTCTTACTGGTTTGAACCCGTGTGCCCTTGTCCAACTCTCTCAATTTGGTTTAAAGTGGTATTCGGGATTTACCCTTTCCATGCGGAAGGTCACTTCACGCTACGTTGTCACGGCCCAGCTCGCTCCAGTGTGACAAGTTATCATGATACAGCACTGAAGGAGGCCATTTGGCCCACCGAGCCTATACTGGCTCATTGAGAAAAGGTTTAGCGGGGTAGGAGTAGTTTCATAATAGGTAGAGCACAGGAGGCCTGTGCTGGCTCTTTGAGTTATCCAATTAGCCCCACTCCCCTGCTCTTTCCCCATGGCCCTGCATTTTTTTCCTTTTTAAGTAGATATTCAATTCCCGTTTGAAAGTTATTATTGAATCTGCTTCCACTGTTCTTTCAGGCAGTGCATTCCACATCATAACAACTCGCTGCGTTTAAAAAAAAAAGTCTCCTCATTTCCCCCCTGATTCTTTTGCCAATTATTGTAAATCTGTGACCTCTGGGTTACCGACCCTCCTGCCAGTGGAAACAGTTGTGAGACCTTATTCAGAGCCAAACTCCGAGTGAAACACTCCATACTGTTACCAGCTGGTTCTTTACTTGGAGCAAGCTGCCCAGTTGACAGTGAATGTAAATCAATAGCTGGAGTGCAGCAGGGCTGAACGTTTGACCGATTGTGGCCAGCAAAAGAGCGATGGACTGGAGCTGCGGTTTGAAGATCATGTCAAAGAAAATAGAAAGAACTTGCATTTATATAGTGCCTTTCAAGACCTCAGGACATCCCAAAGCACTTTACAGTCAATGAAGTACTTTTGAACAGAGTGTCTATTGACACCACTGTGTCAGCCAATGAGTTGGAGGCAGGGTGGGACTTACAGCAAACAGAGTCCATTTAAACAGAGTCTCTACGAACAAACAGAACTCATGTCTCCCGACAAAAGCAGGATTATTTCTCCAGTCAAATGCAGTGAGTGGAGGATAGTTATATAATGCAAATTATGTGCATAAAATCAATCCCAGTCACTTACAGCAGTGCAGGTCCAGGCGTGATTGATGGGGGAACTACCCAATCATCTGCATTCTGGTGTCACTATGTACAGCCACTTTTGAAGTGTAGTCACTGTTGTAATGTAGGAAACATGGCAGCCGATTTTCACACAGCAAGATCCCACAAACAGCAATGTGATAATGACCAGATAATCTGTTTTTGGTGGTGTTAGTTGAGGGACAAATATTGGCCAGGACATCAGGGAGAACTCCCCTGCTCTTCTTTGAAATAGTGTCGTGGGATCTTTTACATCCAACTGAGAGGGCAGACAGTGCCTTGGTTTGACGTCTCATCCAAAAGACGGCACCTCTGACAGTGCAGCACTCCCTCAGTACTGTACTGGAGTGTCAGCCTGGATTATGTGCTCAAGTCTCTGGAGTGGGACTTGAACTCACGATCTTCTGACTCAGGGGCGAGAGTTCTACCACTGAGCCATGGCTAACACTTATTTGTAATTGGACAAGCTGTGAATGAGCCTGTGGTGCCTTTTTAACATGTCTCTTCTCCTTTCCAGGCAGTGATGTGTGATGTTCACGTGGCAGCCCTGGTTGCAGAATACCTTTACAGAAAAAGTAAGCAACAGATATTTTGTATTAAACCCAATGGCTTGGTTATTTTTTTACAAATTAAAGCAAGATATTAGTTGAATGGAGTGGCATTTATTTCATCAGGACCTTGTGTATCCAGCTATTTGTTGCATCTTCACCAACTAATGAAGGAAATTGTGTTCAGTGTAGACTAGAGGTTACGATTGGACACTTAACACGTTTGGATAACAGTCCTATGCTACTGTAACTCGGGGGTTAACTCATTTGTCTTAAATTTGTTAATGGCTCCACTGAAATAGTTGGTGGGAGGAATGCCCTGTGAATGCATTAAGTGTTTGCCAATTTATTCCAACAGTAATTTATAGTAGTAAATACTACTACTATCTCACAGGGTTACCGAGAGATAAGTGGGAAGAATCCCAGCCCCCAATGAGAGCTGTATTCCACCTAAGTCCCTGCTCTGTGTGTCTGTACACGTGTATCTGTCTGTATGTGTGTGAGTATCTGTATTTTTAAATTACTTTGTGAACCTTTGAGAAACTGAGAGCTTCACTCGGCACAAGAAATGACTGTGCACTGTTACAACCTACTCTGACTGTATAATAATGCAGAATTTACAATAACTTTTTCTTGTACCTGTGTGTGTGTGTGTCTGCGTGTGTATATATGTCCTGTGTATATATGTCCTGTGTGTGTCTGTGTGTGTGTATCTGTCTCTATGTGTCTGTGTGTATTTGTCTGTATATGTGTCTCTGTGTGTCTGTATATTTGTCTGTGTGTGTATCTGTCTGTGTGTGTGTGCGCATAGGAACGAGAGTGTGTGAATGCATGCACGTGAGCACGTGTGAGAATGAGTAGACAAGCGACAGCAAATGTGAGAGACTGTGTGACTGAGACTGTTCATGCAACCATGTGGAGGGGAGAAATGATCACTGCCCCACTTTCAGCGGAGATCTTGTTGCCAGATTCAAAGACGCATCAGTCACACAGCTGTGCCCTCCTGTTGCACAGTAAAAGTTATGTCTTATTCAAGTACCATTGAATAAAAGTGAAAAGCTACATCGGGTTTTGATTTAAAATCATTACACACTCCAAATATTTAATAAATCATATAACTTGAGCTTGGTTTTTGTCCACCTTCCTATTTTGAAGAGTAGTTTGTCCATATCATAAATCAGAACTCTTGGGTTGATTCAGGACCTTGAAAGAAAGGTTCAGGAAGGCGGCTCACCACCACCTTCTCAAGGGCAATTAGGGATGGACAATAAACGCCGGCCTTGCCAGCGACGCCCACATCCCGAGAATGAATAAAACAAAAGATGATAAGTTGAGGAACAAAGTGGAAGCATTTCAAGATGGCACCTTTAGCAGTGTCTCTGTCTCAACATCTATTTCAAAACGCAGTACCTTTTGATTCAAGCAAACCAGTCCCATCTTGTATCTATAAATCTTTTAGCAAACATTTTTCGGGCAAGATGATTATTAATGGGAGTAAAAGGAGGCGCAGTCTGAGAACATAATGCTCACACATAAAGGGGAGGTTGGCAAACATTTCTTCACACCGGGGAGTTAGAATGTGGGATTCTCTGATGCAAACTGTCATTGCAACAGAGCCCAAAAGATATTTTAAAAGGGAACTAGATAGTTGCTTGAAAAGGTGGCATATTAAAAGGTACGGGAAGCGAGCTTGGGAGTGGGATTGGACTAGCTGGCTCGTGAAGAAAAATACTAGTTCAGACTTGATGGGCCGAATGGCCTCTTTCTGTGCTAGGAGAGACGATGATTTCTGGGATTATTGTACGTTGTAAAATTTAATTTTCTTTAGGATAAGAGATACAAGATGTTGATCAATGCATCCGAAGGACTGAAATGTTCTGGACTGTATTTGGAAATACATTATGGGATAAATATACTTATGTAATGACTGGCTATTTTTTGTGTCAAAAGCTCCAAGTTTTATCCTGTACTTTGCAAAACCTTTGATCTGTGTCCTGGGATATAAATAGTGGTTTGATTCATTGCCCTTGCATTAGCTGTTTTAGTACAGACACAGCTTACATGTAATCCTATAATAAATCACTATAAGTTGCCTGTCATTCTGAGGTTTGATGAGCTGCAGGGGGAAGTTTAGGCCATTACTCCACGAATTGAACATTAGATAAAAGCTTCTTCACACATGCATGTTCTCTCTGTTTCTCTTTCTCTCTTATCCTCCCCCCCACCACGCCTCGCTGGGTCTCTCGCTCGCTCGCTGGGTCTCTCGCTCGCTCGCTGGGTCTCTCGCTCGCTCGCTGGGTCTCTCGCTCGCTCGCTGGGTCTCTCGCTCGCTCGCTGGGTCTCTCGCTCGCTCGCTGGGTCTCTCGCTCGCTCGCTGGGTCTCTCGCTCGCTCGCTGGGTCTCTCGCTCGCTCGCTGGGTCTCTCGCGCGCTCGCTGGGTCTCTCGCGCGCTCGCTGGGTCTCTCGCTCGCGCTGGCGCGCCCCGTCGCCCGCTCTCTCTCTCTGTCACTCTTGCTAGCACACAGTTGGAGGCTATGGGCTCCAGATAACCCTGCAGACTAGTGCCCTAACAGATGGGCAGTCCTAAGCTGGACAAAGAGCAGGAAGTTTACCAATGCTCTATGCCAGTAAGCTGCACAGCTTGCAGTAACTCCACCATTAGCCCTGCACACCCTTGGGTTCTGGAGACTTGGCTGTTGCTAACTTGCACCTAAAGCCCCTGGACGTGGGTATGTCAGGTGTGTTCTCACAAAGAGAGCGTGCACTCCATGTCGGGCAAACAGAAGCTCCGTCTGTGAGGAATTCTCGGGAGCTTGGCTTGGAGACTTTTCAACATGAGGATGGGTTTCACCACCTTCGGACAGCCGATCTCTTCCTCTTCACCACTCTCCCTGTAAAATGTCATAACCTATCTATCCAAACCGGGTCATGACTTCTAATTGAGCTGAAACAGTGCACGTTATCTTGTGGGAGGTGTAAAACGATGGGACCTGCTTCCTCCTCCTTCCATCCCCACTCCAGGCTCTGGCTGGAGGACAGCCAGGTGACCACGTCAGATTTAAGTGGGCGCTGGACACTATGGCCAGGATTTTAAAGGGAGGTGCGGGCATGGTGCGTGGGAGCCCCGAAGCGGGCGGTGAACCCAGAGAGTCTGGGGGCGTGAAGGCCCGGCCGGTCTTAACCAGAAATTTTCTTCGACTCCCGTCCGATCCACCTCCTGGCTGGCGGGCAGGAGCAGGGATTCAGCAGCAGGAGGTCCAAGGTGGGGTCCCGGGTAAGTGGTGAGGGGAGCTCTGGATCCAATCAGGCAAAGGGTGCGGGAGGAGCCTGGGGAAAGGGAATATCTGACCCAAGGATTCCTATGGAGGCCTGGAGGAGCATTCCTGGACCACAAGGAAACCTAAAATTAAATGTAATTACTTACCTGCCTGGGCCTCTTCTGGCCCATGATGGCCCTCCTGACAGGTCTGGTCTGACAGGGAAACCCTCGCTGTTTCCCCCGCTCAGGCCTCCAACTAATATTGCTCTTGGGTCCTGATGAGATCATCAGACCTGAGTGACATATTTAAAGATGGGACCCTGCTTCCTTCCTCCAAGAGTCCCACTCAGCCGCTCTAAAGAGCAGGTTAAGATCGGGACACAGCGAGAAGGCAGCGGGATCAGAGAGGGTAAGTGACTGGCCTGATTTTAACTGGTTTCTGCCAGGTCGGGGGAGTTAAATCAGGCCCCATGTGACAGTGGTTAGATGACTCACCTGTTGGTTTGACCTCCCTGCCCATGAACAAGCACTCAGCCACTGCTCTGCTCCATGAAGAGTCCACCCCAAACTGTGAGGAGTCGTGGCTACACAGCCAAGTGCTGCCACTGGACGCCAAGGCGCGCCGGGCCACTGGACGCCAAGGCGCGCCGGGCCACTGGACGCCAAGGCGCGCCGGGCCACTGGACGCCAAGGCGCGCCGGGCCACTGGACGCCAAGGCGCGCCGGGCCACTGGACGCCAAGGCGCGCCGGGCCACTGGACGCCAAGGCGCGCCGGGCCACTGGACGCCAAGGGGCGCCGGGCCACTGGACGCCAAGGGGCGCCGGGCCACTGGACGCCAAGGGGCGCCGGGCCACTGGACGCCAAGGGGCGCCGGGCCACTGGACGCCAAGGGGCGCCGGGCCACTGGACGCCAAGGGGCGCCGGGCCACTGGACGCCAAGGGGCGCCGGGCCACTGGACGCCAAGGGGCGCCGGGCCACTGGACGCCAAGGGGCGCCGGGCCACTGGACGCCAAGGGGCGCCGGGCCACTGACTGTCATAGTGGTGCAAAATGGCATTGTGTTCCTCTTTCTTCATTTGAAGCTGCTTTACCCACTTCCACATTAATGAAAATGCCTTCTTCCCATTTCTATATTAAAAAATTTTCCCTCAACTTTTTTGCATTATAGGTTTCTATGTTCACATTTAGAATGGAAACTCTCTCTGTAAAGACATCACCCTGTAATTACACTCTCCCACCAGTCAAGGTATTGCAGTCCCACCACTGGCGGGAGGCTGTAATCACAGTTTCCATAATAAATGTGGACACAGTTATTTGTAATGTAAATATTAAAAAAAGAGCAATGTATGATTTTAAAATCATGCCTGTGTGCCTTATTCCAACTATCCCCTGCCCTCTCATCCCGTTTCACCTGAAGTCGGCCGGCAGGATTTAAATGAGGCCCAGGAGTAGCTTGGGCTCCATTTCTGGAGCAGCGGGTGAGTTTCCAACTCAAAACCCACCTGGAGTTAAAATCAAGGCCCATGTCTTCCTGTTTCCAATCTACTGATCCCTCCCAAGCGTCCCCCTCATAATATGAAAAGTAGGAACAGGAGGTGGCCATTCGACCCCTTGGGCCTGCCCCACCATTCAATTAGATCATGGCTGAACTGTACCTCAACCCCATTCACCTGCCCTAGCTCCATCTCTCTCGATACCTTCACCTAACAAAATTCTATTGATCTTAGTCTTGAAAGCTCCAATTGATCCCCCAGCATCCTCAGCCTTTTGGTGGAGAGAGTTCCAGATTTCCACTACCCTTTGTATGAAAAAGTACCTCCTGATTTCACTCCTGAACAGCCTAGCTCTAATTTTAAGATTGTGTCCCCTTGTTCTGGATTCCCCCACAAGATGAAATAGTTTCTCTGTATCTACCCTATCAAATCCTTTTAATGATTGTCAGTGCCTCACTAATCTCCTCCCTAGGCTCTTCTAGTGCTCTGGGACACATACCAATTATCCTTGGGGGTTTATTTATCATGTATCTTTTAATATCTCTCAGACTTCCAACTCATTTATATTGACGTCATTAATTTTTTTCCTAGACCATCACTCCTTGGGGAGGCATGTCATGTCTTCCCTTGGAATCCTTAGGGGAAGTAATCATTCACAGTATTTGCTTATCCTGTTTCGAGCTTATTTGCCACTTTAATGGTTCTCATCTCTTCACTTTTTTATATTGTTGAAATACTGAAAATCTTTTATTGTTATGTTTTACCTCTGTTTGGTTTTTTTTCTGGATCTCTGTTAGCTCTCTGCTCACCTTTTTAATGTATATCGAGTTACATCGAAACCCAGAGGGCTGTGGATGCTCAGTCGTTGAGTATATTCAAGACTGAGATTGATGGAATGATTTTGGACTGTAAGGGATATGGGGATCGGGCGGGAAAGTGGATTTGAGGTCGAAAATCAGCCATGATCTGATTGAATGGCAGAGCAGGATCGAGGGGCCGAATGGCCTACTCCTGTTCCTATTTCTTATGTTCTTATGACCCTATTGGAGGGTAAGCGTACTGTTGTCTCAATCCTTTTTCACTCTCATTCAGATCCTGAAAAGAATCACAGAATCATACACCAACATCAATGACAACTTGCATTTATATAGAATCATAGACAGGTTACAGCACAGAAGGAGGCTGTTCGGCCCATTGAGTCCGTGCTGGCTCTATGCAAGAGCAATCCAGCTAGTCCCACTCCCTCGCCCTATCCCTGTAGCCCTGCAAGATTTTTCCTTTCATATACTTATCCAGTTCCCTTTTGAAAGCCTTTAATGTAGTAAAATGTCCCAAGGCGTTTCAGAGAACTGTTACCAGACAAAATTTGACACCGAGCCACATAGAGATATTAGGACAGGTGAGCAAAAGCTTGGTCAAAGAGGTAGGTTTTAAGGAGTGTCTTAAAGGAGGAGAGAGAGGTTTAGGGAGGGAATTCCAGAGCTAAGGGCCTAGGCAGCTGAAGGCACGGCCGCCAATGGTGCAGTGATTAAAATCGGGGATACGCAAGAGACCAGAATTGGAGGAACGTAGAGATCTCGGAGGGTTGTAGGGCTGGAGGAGGTTACAGAGATAGGGAGCGGCAAGGCCATGGAGGGATTTGTAAACGAGAATGAAAATTTTAAAATCGAGGCGTTCCCGGATTGGAAGCCAATATAGGTCAGCGAGCACAGGGGTGATGGGTGAACGGAATTGGTGTGAGTTAGGATACAGGCATAAGAGTTTTGGATGAGCTCAAGTTCATGGAGGGTGGAAGATGGGAGGTTGGCCAGGAGAGCATCCAGTCGAGACTGGAGGTAACAAAAGCATCAATAAGGGTTTGAGCAGCTGAGGGAGTGGCAGAGACGGACAGTGTTACGGAGGTAGAAGCAGGCCATCTTGGCGATGAAGCGGATATGGGGTCAGAAGCTCATCTCAGGGTCAAATAGGATGGCAAGGTTGCAAACGGTCTGGTTCAGACCTCTGGAGAGGGATGGAGTCGGTGGCTCAGGAACGGAGTTTGTGGTGGGGACTGAAGACAATGATTTCAGTCTTCCCAATACAGCACAGATGCAGGCTATTCGGCCCAGCATGCCTGCTCCGGCTCTTTGAAACAACTATCCAATTGGTCCCACTCCCCTTTTCTTTCCCCATAGCTCTGAAAATTTCTCCTATTTTAGTAAATATCCAATTCTCTTTTGAAAGTTATTATTGAATCTGCTTCCACCACCTTTTCAGGCAGTGCATTCCAGGTCATAACAACTCGTTGCGTAAAAAAAATTCTCCTCATGTCCATCCTAGTTCTTTTGCCAATTATCTTAAATCTGTGTCCTCTGGTTACCGACCCTTCTGCCAGTGGAAACAGTTTCTCTGTATTTACTCTATCAAAATCCCACATGATTTTGAACATCTCTATTAAATCTTCCCTTAACCTTCTCTGCTCTAAGAAAAACAATCCCAGCTTCTCCAGTCTCTCCACAAAACTGAAGTTCCTCATCCCTGGTATCATTCTAGTAAATCTCTTCTGCATCCTCTCTAGGAAGGATTTAAAAGCCTTAAAGTGTGAATATTAAAGGATATTGAAGAATGTAGCAACAACTGGTCCAGGGAGCATCTTATCTGCATATATAGTTATATCAAGTTACATTGAGTCTACAGCACCGAGTTGGGTCTATGCTGGTGTTTATGCACCACACGAGCCTCCTCCCTCACTACTTCATCTAACTCTATCAGGATACCCTTCTATTCCTTTCTCCCTCATGTACTTATCTAGCTTCCCCTTAAATGCATCTATGTTATTTGCCTCAACTACTCCTTGTGGTAATGCATTCCACATTCTAACCACTCTCTGGGTAAAGAAGTTTCTCCTGAATTCCCTATTGGATTTATTAATGACTTATATTTATGACTACTAGTTTTGGACTCCCCCACAGGTAGAAAAATTTTCTCTACGTCTACCCTATCATTATCTTAAAGACCTCTATCAGGTTAACCTTCAGCCTTCTCTTTTCTAGAGAAAAGAGCCCCAGTCTGTTCAGCCTTTCATGATGAGTATATCCTCTCGGTTCTGGTATCATCTTTTTTTACCCTCTCCAGTGCCTCAATATTCTTTCTACAATATGGAGACCAGAACTGTGCACAGTACTCCAGGTGTGGTCTAACCAAGGTTCTATACAAGTTTAATGTAACTTCTCTGCTTTTCAACTCTGTCCCTCTAGATATGAACCCCAGAGCTTGGTTTGCTTTTTTATGGCCTTATTAACCTGCGTCGCTACTTTTAGTGATTTGTGTATCTGTATCCCGAGATCCCTTTGCTCCTCTACTCCATTTAGACTCTTATTTTCCAAGCAGTGTGTGGCCTCCTTATTCTTCCTACCAAAATGCACCACCTCACACTTACCTATATTGAGATTCATTTGCCAATTACACACCCATTCTGCAAGTTTATTAATGTCTTCCTGTATTTTGTTGCATTCCTCCTTTTGTATTAACTATACCCTCCAATTTGGTGTCGCCAGCAAATTTTGAAATTCCCGAATCCAAATCATTGATGTAAATTGTGAACAACAGTGGTCCTAGCACCGATCCCTGTGGAACACCACTTCCCACCTTTTGCCAATCTGAGTAGCTACCCTTAACCCCCACTTTCTTTTTTCTGTTTTGTAGCCAGCTTGCTCTCCATTTTGCTACCTGTCCCCTGACTCTACACACTCTGACCTTAGTCATGAGTCTACTATGTGGTAGCTTATCGAAGGCCTTTTGAGAGTCCAAATATATTATATCTACTACATTACCCTTGTCTACTCTTTCTATTACTTCTTCAAAAAATTCAACAAGGTTGGTCAAGCATGACTTTCCCTTCTGAAATTCGAGCTGACGACTCTTTATTATATTTTTGCTTTCTAGATATTTTTCTATTACATCTTTGAGTAAAGATTCCATTATCTTTCCTCCCACTGACGTTAAGCTAACTGGTCTTTGGTTCCCTGGACTTGTTCTGTCTCATAGAGAGAGTTATACAGCACGGATAGAGGCCCTTCGGCCCATCGTGTCCGCGCCGGCCATCAAGCCCTGTCTACTCTAATCCCATATTCCAGCATTTATAGAGTCATAGAGAGTCTCCTTTTTTAAAAATAGGCATCACATTATCTGTCCACCAGTCCTCTGGCATTATTCCCATTTCTAATGAATTTTTATATATATGTAATAGTGCCTCTGCTCCCTCTTCCCTAACTTCTTTTAATATGCGTGGATGCAATCCATCTGGACATGGGGTTTTATCCTCTCTAAGTTTGATTAGTTTATCAATTTTCCTCTCCCCTTCCTATCCTAAATGTCTTTATATCATTTTTGATCTCTTCTTCCACTGTCATACCCACCTGGTTAGTCTCCCTGGTAAATACTGAAGCAAAGTAACTATTCAACATGCCTTTCGCAGTCATTATTTTAAACTTTATTATGTTATGATCGCTATTGTCTAGATGTTCCCCTATGCTTACTTCTCTTATCTGCTCTGGGTTATTTCTCATTACTAGATCCAGTAGCAATTCCTCTCTTTTTGGGCTTCTTATGTACTGGGTAAGAAAGGAGTCCTGAGAACACTGTAAAAACTCCATTCCCCTTTCCCTACCTCTTATTTGGGAGTAGTTGAAATCTCCCATGATTATTATTCTATGACTTTTACTCATTTCATAGATTTGCCTACATACTTCTTCCCCCACTTCTCTTCCACTATTAGGTGGTCTGTAGAATATACCTATTAATGTGCTCGATCCCTTCTTGTCCTTTACTTCAATCCATATGGATTCTGTTTCTATCTTAATGTTAATTATGTCCCTTTTTTCTACTGCCATTATGTTATCTCTAATTAGTACGGTACCTCCATCCCCCTTCTTTCTTCCATCTCCTTTCCAAAATAGGTTATATCCTGTAATATCTGGCGACATGAGGAAAATCTTTTTTACGCAGCGAGCAGTCACGATCTGGAATGCACTGCCTGAGCGGGTGGTGGCTGCAGATTTAATCGTGGCTTCCAAAAAGGAATTGGATAAATATTTGAAGGGAAAAAATTTGCAGGGCTACGGGGAAAGTGCGGGGAATAGGACTAACTGGATTGCTCTTCCAAAGAGCCGGCACAGGCTCGATGGGCCGAACGGCCTCCTCCTGCGCTGTAATCGTTCTATGATTCGATGAATATTTAACTGCCAGTCCTGTCCTTTATTAAGCCATGTTTCAGTTATCCCTGCAACATCGGGCTCCTCGCTACGAATTATTGCCTCCAGTTTCCCCCGTTTTGTTTCGGATGCTGTGCACATTGCTGTACAGGCAAATTAATTTGTTTTTATTAATTGTTCAATTCACTTCATTTTCAAGTCATTTTATGCTAATGTTCTATAACTGTATCTATTCATTGACTGTTAGCCTTATTCTTTACTTTGGTCTGACCTTTGTCTTTGCATCAGGAAGCAAAATGTGCAGCTAATTGGTTTCTATCCACAATGAGTCAATGATTAATGAACCCTCTTTCCCCATTCCTATTGTCTATGGTGTTTTTCTTCACATTGGTATGGGGGGAATGTTGAGAGGAATGTTGACTGGAAAATCACACACATCACTGACCTGCTCTCTTTCTCCTCCCCGCGTCACATTTGTATGCCTGCCAAACACGCACGCACTGAATAAGGATGATGACTTGCACGGGATATGGTATAGGGTTGCCAACTCTGGTTGGGCGTATTCCTGGAGATCTTATTACATGATCTCTCCTTCCTCTAACCGCCCTGTCCGATCAAAACAGCTTTTTTTTCCTCCTTGTCCAATATTTTTTAGAAATCATAAACAAAAGTGTCTCATTTTTTTACTGCCCCTTGTGATATTTTCTCCCGGGTTTTGCTCGCAGCAGTGTCGGGGAGATTAATTTTTAATTCCTGGAGACGCCAGGACAATCCTGGAGGGTTGGCAACCCTAGTTTGGTAGGGAAATCCAGCACTATCATTGGAGAGCTGAGCGGGTAAACTATCATGTCCAGTAGGATAAAGCTGCCATTATGGTGAAAGGGAGTGTGTTTGACTTTGCTTTGACTGGTGACTGAAGTTTGTTGGTGGCTGAAATCTGATTAATTAATGGTCCATTGCTGCTGCGACGTTGGTTTTAAAAAGTTTCCGAGTGCCCAGCCCTTGTCGTAAGCTCGTCGCCTTCAGCCGTTTGTCTCTAACCCAAGTTGGTGGCTGCTCGGTGACCTGCTGGAGGCCTTACTTTGGTTCAGTATGAGCTGAGGATACAGTGTGACGTTTGCAAACAAACTCTGCAGTGATTGGCTCCAGACTTTTCGCCAGTAAGCCAAAAAAGAAATGCGATTTCGATGGAAAAGGAAATTGTGCGCGGAGTAAAAGGGGCTGTCGATTCGCCACGAGCCCATTCCGAGTCACTGGCCCAGACCAATGTCCCCCCCCCCTAAATTCCAACTGCTGTTGATGTGCTTAGTGGAACAATTCAGATTCCATGGGGTGAATTTTAACCCCCGAAAGCTTGGGGGTTGGGGACGGGTTGGGAGTAAAAATACTCTGTTTTCAGAACGGGTCCGCACCCTGGCTCCAACACACCTGCTTCTGGGTTTAAGGCAGGTTTGTCTGCGTGTGGAGAGCAGACACCAGGAAGTCCTGCCCCCACTTAAAGCCAGACGGCCAATAATTAACAGAACAATGTACCTCATTAACATAGTTGAGGTACTTAATATTTTGTGCATTGGAATATTAAAACGAATTTAACCTCACCTGTTGGGGTTTCCCATCGCTTCCTGTTCATGTCAGGTGAAAGCAGGTGGGAAGGGTCGGATCCATGAGGGGAGAGCCTTTATTGCTCTGCCTGGGGGCCCGGAGGAGCAGGAGTGTTTCATCCAGGCCCAACAAGCTCACCTGGCCGACAGGAATCCAGCGATCGGCCGCCCCCCTCCCCCCATGGTGGACCCCACCTTCCTCCAGCTCTTCCCCAGCCCATGATCCCTCCCTCCAATCCCTCCCCTCCCTCCAATCCCTCCCTCCAATCCCTCCCTCCCCTCCCTCCAATCCCTCCCTCCCCTCCCTCCAATCCCTCCCTCCCCTCCCTCCAATCCCCCCCTCCCCTCCCTCCCCTCCCTCCAATCCCTCCCTCCAATCCCTCCCCTCCCTCCAATCCCTCCCCTCCCTCCAATCCCTCCCCTCCCTCCCCTCCCTCCAATCCCTCCCTCCCCTCCCTCCCCTCCCTCCAATCCCTCCCTCCCCTCCCTCCAATCCCCCCCTCCCCTCCCTCCAATCCCCAGCAGAGGCCCGCTACAGCAGGCCGTCCTGGCCGACAGCCAGCCTGGCTGCCAGGCGTGAAACCCGGAAGTGAAATTTATGAGCCTCGTTAAGGTCATGATCTGCCCACTTCACTTCCGGGTTTCACACCTGGAAATCTAACCCCCCCCCCTCACTCCCTTCGTGGTTCTCAGGTAAAATTGACCCTGACGTGAGGGAGTAAGTCAAGCTCCACAGTCTCAAAAGCAAAATGCTGCGGATGCTGGAAATCTGAAATAAAAACCGAAAATGCAGGGAGACACTCAGCAGGTTAGGCAGTGGAGAGAGAAACAGAGTTAACATTTCCGGTCGCTGACATTTTGTCACAACTGCTCCACAGCCTGTTAGTTCATATCATGGACAGGCCAGTACAAAGTAGCAGCTGTTGAGATAAAATGCACATTTTACGGTATCTATGTTTAAAGTAGAGTTTTTTTCCCCTTCTCAGAATCGTTTCCTAAAGGCTGCACAGCTTTCAAAGCGGTAACTCCCAACATTGAGGAAGAGGCTGCAATGAAAGAGGACGCAGGAATGCAGGATGTCCACTACACTGAAGTAAGGTTTCATGGTTGATGTGGTATTTTATCCATTCCTATATGTATATCCAAGAAGTACAGCACTAGTGTGAAAACTACAATTTATGGTCTTTGAATGACTAGGTTATCGCTCGTCTTTCTGACTCATCGGTGTCAGCTGCTAGCACTGTTGCCTCCTAAGTCAGAAGGTCGTGGGTTCAAGCCCCACTCTAGACTTGAGCGCAGAATGAGACTGACACTCCAGTGCAGTACTGAGGGAGTGCTGCACTGTCGGAGCTGTCATATTTCCGATGAGAGATTAAACCGAGGCCCTGTAACAACTTGCATTTGTACAGCGTCTTTAACTTAGTAAAATGTCCCAAGGCACTTCGCAAGACAACAAAATTGACACCGAGCCACCTAAGAAGATATTAGGAGAGGTGACCAAAGGTTTGGTCAAAGAGGTAGGTTTCGAGGAGGAGAGGCGGAGAGGTTTAGGGAGGGAATTCCAGAGCTCAGGGCCTAGGCAGCTGAAGGCACGGCCACCAATGTCGGTGCAAAGGAAATCAGAGATGCACAAGTGGGCAGAATCAGAGGAATGCAGAGTTCTCGGAGGGTTGTAGGGCTGGAGGAGGTTAGAGGGTTAGGGAGGGGTGAGGCCATGGAGGGATTTGAAAACAAGGATGAGAATTTTAAATTCAAGGCATTGCTAGACTGGCAGCCAGTGTAGATCAGCGAGCACAGAGGTGATGGGTGAACTAGACTTGGTCTGGACTGGACTTTCTTGACCAGTACGTTTCCAGCCCAACGAGGAAGGAGGCATTGCCGAACTTGGTTCTTGGGAATGAGACTGGCCAAGTGGAGCAAGTGACAGTGGGAGAGCATTTAGGGATCAGCGATCATAGTATCATAGTATAGCTATGGAAAAGGACACAGACCATTCTAAATTAAAAATACTCAATTGGAGGAGGGCCAATTTCAGTGGGATGAGAACAAATCTGGCCCGGGTAAATTGGAATCCAAGATTGGCAGGCAAGACTTTATTTGAACAGTTGGTGGCCTTTAAAGAGGAGATGGTTCAGGTACAGTCTAGGTACATTCCCACAAGGCAGAAAGGTAGGGCAACTAAAGCCAGAGCTCCCTGGATGACAGAGATAGTGAGTAAGATGAAATGGAAAAAAGGGGGCGTATGACAGATGTCAGATTGATAACAGAAATGAGAACCAGACAGAATATAGAAAGTTCAGAGGGGGAGAAAAAAAGTAAATAAGAGGGGGCAAAGAGAGAGTATGAGAATAGACTGGCAGCAAACTCAAAAGGGAATCCTAAAATCTTCTACAGGCATATAAACAGCAAATGGGTAGTAAGAGGAGGGGTGGGGCCGATTAGGGACCATAAAGGAGATTTACTCATGGAGGCAGAGGGGATGGCTGTGATACTAAATGAGTACTTTGCATCAGTCTTTACCAAGAAGATGCTGCCACAGTCTCAGTAAAGGAAGATATAGTTGCGATATTGGATGGGCTAAAAATTGATAAAGAGGTACTTGAAAGGCTAACTGTACTTAAAGTAGATAAGTCACCCGGTCTGGATGGGATGCATCCTAGGTTGCTGAGGGAAGTAAGGGTGGAAATTGCAGAGGTACTGGCCATAATCTTCCAAACATCCTTAGACACAGGGGTGGTGCCAGAGGACTGGAGAATTGCAAATGTTACACCAACTTGTTCAAAAAAGGCTGTAAGGATAAACCCAGCAACTACAGGCCAGTCAGTTTAACCTCGGTGGTGGGGAAACTTTTAGAAACAATAATCCAGGACAGAATTAACAGTCACTTGGACGAGGGTGGATTAATTAGGGAAAGCCAGCATGGATTTGTTAAAGGCAAATCGTATTTAACTAACCTGGTAGTTTTTTGATGAAGTAACAGAGAGGGTAGATGAGGGCAATGCAGATGATGTGGTGTATATGGACTTTCAAAAGGCGTTTGATAAAGTGCCGCATAGTAGGTTTATCATCAAGATTGCGGCCCATGGAATAAAGGGGGCAGTAGCAACATGGATACAGAATTGGCTAAGTGACAGGAAACAGAGAGTAGTGGTGAACGGTTGTTTTTCGGACTGGAGGGAGGTGTACAGTGGTGTTCCCCAGGGGTTGGTGCTGGGACCACTGCTTTTCTTGATATATATTAATGACTTGGATTTGGGTGTACAGGGCATAATTTCAAAATTTGCAGATGACACAAAACTTGGAAGGGTAGTAAACAGTGAGGAGGATAGTGATAGATTTCAAGAGGATATAGACAGGCTGGTGGCATGGGTGGACACGTGGCAGATGAAATTTAACGCAGAAAAATGTGAAGTGATCATTTCAGTTGGAAGAACGAGGCGAGGCAATATAAACAAAAGGGCACAATTCTAAAAGGGGTACAGGAACAGAGAGAGACCTGGGGGTATATGTGCACAAATCGTTGAAGGTGGCAGGACAGGTTGAGAAAATGGTTAAAAAAGCATACGGATTCCTGAGCTTTATAAATAGAGGTATAGAGTACATAAGTATGGAAGACATGATGAACCTTTATAAAACTCTGGTTCGGCCACAACTGGAGTATTGTGTCCAGTTCTGGGCACCGCACTTTAGGAAAGATGTGAAGGCCTTAGAAGCGGTGCAGAAGAGATTTACTGGAATGATTCCAGGGATGAGGGACTTTAGTTACGTGGATAGACTGGAGAAGTTGGGGTTGTTCCCCTTGGAACAGAGATGGTCACGAGGAGATTTGATAGAGGTATTCAAAATCATGAAAGACAGAGTAGATGGAGAGAAATTGTTCCCATTGGCGGAAGGGTCAAGAACCAGAGGACACAGATTTAAGGTGATTGGCAAAAGAACCAAAGGTGACATGAGGAAAAACTTTTTAGCTCAGCGAGTGGTTAGGATCTGGAATGCACTGCCCGAGGAGGTGGTGGAGGCAGATTCAATCATGGCTTTCAAAAGGGAACTGAATAAGTACTTGAAAGGAAAAAATTTGCAGAGCTACGGGGTTAGGGCGGGGGAGTGGGACTAGCTGGATCGCTCGTGCATAGAGTTGGCGCGGCCTCATTGGCCGAATGGCCTCCTTCCATGCTGTAACCTTTCTATGATTCTATGGTGTGAGTTAGGATACGGGCAGCAGAGTTTTGGATGAACTCAAGTTTACAGAAGGTGAAAGATGGGAGGCCGACAAAGATAGCATTGGAGGTAACACAAGCATGGATGAGGGCCTCAGCAGCAGATGAGCTGAGGCAGGGATGGAGAGGGGGGATATTATGGAGGTGGAAGTAGGCGGTCTTGGTGATGGAGAGGATATGGGGTTGGAAGCTCAGCTCAGGGTCAAATAGGATACCGCGATTGCGAGTATTCCAGTCCAGCCTCAAACAGTGGCCAGGGAGGGGGATGGAATCAGTGGCTGGGGAACGGAGTTTGTGGCGGAGTCAGTTGACATGGCACGATTGGAAGAAGAACAGGGAGTTCTCACAAAGTTCCAGCCAACATTCTTCCCTCAATTCACACCGTAAGAACAGAATAACCTATCATTCATTTCATTCACTGTTTGTGGGACCTTGCTGTGTGCAAATTGGCTGTTGCTTTTGCCTGCGTAACAGTGATGCACTTCATAATTAATTCATTGGTGATGAAGCACTTTAGGGTGTTGAGAGGATGTAATAAGGTGTTATTTTTCAAAGTGTTGGATACATTTTCAGGTGGAGTAGTGGAGGCTAAAAACCTAAAACAGTTGGGTGCTCCATGAGGGGGAGAGGGATCATAAGAATATAAGAAATAGGAGCAGGAGCAGGCCATAAGGCCCCTAGAGCCTGCTCCGCCATTCAATAAGATCATGGCTGATCTTCTACCTCAACTCCACTTTCCCACCCTATCCCCATATCCCTTGATTCCCTTAGTGTCCAAAAATCTATCTATCTTAATCTTGAATATACCTAACGACTGAACATCCACAGTCCTCTGGGAGTAGAGAATTCCAAAGATTCACAACCCTCTGAGTGAAGAAATTTTTCCTCATCTTGGTCCTAAATGGCCGACCCCTTATCTTGAAATTGACCCGTAGTTCTGGACTCTCCAGCCAGGAGAAACAGCCTCTCAGCATCAACAAGCCCTGTAAGAATTTTATATGTTTCAATGAGATCACCTCTCATTCTTCTAAACTCCAGAGAATATAGGCCCATTTTAGTCAATCTCTCCTCATAGGACAACCCTCTTATCCCAGGAATCAATCTAGTAAACCTTCATTACGCCCTCTCTAAAGCAAGTATATCCTTCCTTAGGTAAGGAGACCAAAACCGTACTCCAGGTGAGGTCACCACAGCCCTGTATAATTGCAGCAAGACCTCCTTATTCTTATACTCCAACCCCCTTGCAATAAAGGTTGACATACCATTTGCCTTCCTAATTGCTTGCTGTACCTGCGTGCTAACTTTCTGTAATTCGTATACGAGGACATGCAAATCCCTCTGAAAACCAACCTTTCTTAGAATCTCACCTTTTAAAAAAAAAATTCTGTTTTTCTTCCTACCAAAGTAGATAATTTTACATTTCCCCACATTATACTCCATCTGCCGCCTTTTCGCCCACTCACTTAACCTGTCTATATCCCTTTGCGGACTCTTTGTGTCCTCCTCACAGCTAACTTTCCCACCTAGCTTTGTATCGTCAGCAAACTTGGATTCATCCTTTCTCTCTCCCTCCTTTCTTGAATAGCGGGGTTACATTTGCTACATTCTAATCCATGGGGACTGTTCAAGAATCTAGGGAATTTTGGAAGATCATAACCAATGTATGCACTATCTCTGCAGCCATCTCTTTTAAAATCCTAGGATGTAGGCCATCAGGTCCAGGGGCTTTGACAGCTTTTAGCCCCATTAGTTTCTCCGGTACTTTTTCTCTACTGATATTAATTACTTTAAGTTCCTCACTCTCATTAGACCCTTAGTTCCCCACTATTTCCAGTATGTTTTTTGTGTCTTCTACTGTGAAGACAGATATAAAATATTTGTTTAACGTCTCTGCCATTTCCTTATTCCCCATTATAATTTCTCCTGTCTCTGCCTCCCATGTTTACTTTTGCTATTCTCTTCCTTTTTACATACTTGTAGAAGCTCTTACAATCTGTTTTTATATTTCTTGCTAGTTTACTCTCATGTTCAATTTTCTCCCTCTTTATCAATTTCTTGGTCATCCTTTGCTGATTTCTAAAACCCTCCCACTCCCCAGGCTTACTACTCTTTTTGGCAACATTATAAGCCTCTTCTTTTAATCTAATACTGTCCTTAACTTCTCTCGATAGCCATGATTGGATCACTTTTCCCTTGGAGTTTGTATTCCTCAAGGGAATGTGTCTTAATTGATGTTAGGTTCTCTCGGGATGGATGAACTAAGATGGGCCAAATGGCCACCTTCATCTGTAATCAGCTTGTGATCTTGTATAAGTGTAAGTTATTTGTTTTTCTTTCTCCTGCTTGTTTGCCAATGGTTGTGAACATGACATAATGAGAAAAAGGAATCGCCCAGTATCTTCTGCGTTCTCTTTGTGCAAAGACATTCCTTGAAAGCTGTTCAACAAAAAACATCTGAAAGAAAGCCTTGTATTTATATAGCAGCTAACCATCCATCTCAAATCTTTCACAGTGCTTCACATACAATGAGTTATTTTCATGTACAGTGACTTGTTGTTAAATCGGGGCTGAGGAAGGAATGTTAGCCAAGACAACTCCCTGCTCATCTTCAAGTAGTGCCATTGAATATTCAACATCAATCTGAATCACTAGGTGGGCCCCCAGTTTAAGGGAGATGTTTGCCCCAGGGCTGCAGCATTTCCTCTTTCCTGCACTGTAGATTCAGCCTGGATTATGTGCTCAAGGTATGGAGTGAGTGCTACCAACTGAGCTGAGCTAAGCTCATCTGGAGTGATCCAGGACAGAGTGATACTTACTGAGCCAAGCTCACCTGGAGTGATACTTACTGAGCCAAGCTCACCTGGAGTGATACTTACTGAGCCAAGCTCACCTGGAGTGATACCAACTGAGCCAAGCTCACCTGGAGTGATACCAACTGAGCCAAGCTCACCTGGAGTGATACCAACTGAGCCAAGCTCACCTGGAGTGATACCAACTGAGCCAAGCTCACCTGGAGTGATACCAACTGAGCCAAGCTCACCTGGAGTGATACCAACTGAGCCAAGCTCACCTGGAGTGATACCAACTGAGCCAAGCTCAACTTTTTTTTTCATGTTGCAATGAGACAATTTCACCAAAACGTTTTATTCATAACCACAAACTAGATCGCCCTTACAGTTGTCTACCCCTCCCCGAGCCGGTGAGTAATGCTGGGCTGCTGGTTCATGGGCATCTGCAGTACTCCAGTACAAAACCCAAGTGGCCGCCCTTCAATGATGGGCCTGGATGGTGAGTCCAGACCGGGCTATTTAATCACGTGGGCCATGAGCATTAAGCCTGATCCTGACCACACATAGAATCATAACAATTTACGGCACAGAAGGAAGCCATTCGGCCCATTGTGTCTGTGCCAGCCGAGAAAGAGCATCCAGCCTAATCCCACTTTCCAGCTCTTGGTCCGTAGCTCTGTAGGTTACGGCATTTCAGGTGCACATCCAAGTACCTTTTAAATACGATGAGGGTTTCTGCCTCTACCACCCTTTCAGGCAGTGAGTTCCAGACCCCCACTGCCTTCTGGTTGAAAAAATTTTTCCTCAACCCCCCTCTAAACCTTCTACCAATTACTTTAAATCTATGCCCCCTGGTCACTGACCCCTCTGCTAAGGGAAATAGGTTCTCCTATCCACGCTATCTAGTCCCGTCATAATTTTATACACCTCAATTAAATCTCTCCTCAGCCTCCTCTGTTCCAAAGAAAACAATCCCAGCCTATCCAATCTTTCCTCATAGCTAAAATTCTCCAGTCCTGGCAATATCCTCGTAAATCTCCTCTGTACCCTCTCTAGTGGAATCTTTCCTGTAATGTGGTGACCAGAACTGTACGCAGCACTCAAGCTGTGGTCTAACTAGTGTTTTATACAGTTGTAGCGTAACCTCCCTGCTCTTATATTCCATGCCTCGACTAATAAAGGAAAGTATCCCACATGCACCTCCCGTAAGAGAAGCTGAACACCGATCAGGAATAGGATCCTGAATTATTGTCTCAAGCCTGGCTCGGGGACTGAGGCCAATTGTGCCATCATCACTGCTGTTGTGATTGAGATCGGCTAACTCATCACACGGACCAAACCTCCAACTCCCATGGTCTGTGTAGCCCTGTGAAATGTCCTGCGGTGCATTTAGAAACTGAGCCATCAGAGGGGAAGGGTACCTGTGAAACCTAGGATGATAATTTGGATAAATAATTTCCCATCACTTCTGTGTCCAGTATCATCTCCTCTTCTCCGTTCCCATTCCACATGACAGCGATAAAACTTGCGATACATTGCTCGCTCACCCTCCAGTTTCTGGAATGTTCCGTCATACGTGAGCGCGTGGTTTATCCCATGGGTCCTGTGTTCCTTAATGTCGCATGGAAGAAGGCGGCTTGGTTTTTGCCAAATTAAACCAATCAATTCATTCCACATGGTCGTGTGTCAATTGTAGCCCTTTCCTTATCCTTTGCAGTAACGCAAAGTAATGTTAATGCTTTTATTGCGCACATTAAGAAGCGTAGGACTAATTGGATGGCTCTTTCAAAGAGCTGGCACAGGCACAATGGGCCGAATGGCCGCCATCTGTGCTGTATGATTCTGTAGTTTTCTTTTCATTCTCGGAATATTAACTACTGGAAATGGTCTGCCCCATCCTTTCATAATTTTAAACTCATATCATCCTGTAATCTGTGTGGTTCTAATGAAAAAGTCGGTCATCATGATAAAACCCAGTCCAGGTATGAAGTTGAGCTATGGTGAAGTAATTTGGTAAAAGATGAGAATCTGTGGTTTTATTTAAGGTGATTGTGTCTATCTCCGATAACTGACTGAGTGGGCTGATATTTTAATATTACTCATAATCTGAGTGTCTGTCCATACATAGAAAGGGCTCATCATGTCACACTCGAAAGTGTTGCAAAGTATGTGTCATACTTACACTTGATTAGTTTAAATATCATATTTGTAAAATAGTGACAAATTCTCCTGCTCTTTTTTTAAAATTGGAAAGCCAGCCTCCTTTCTCCTGATCTCAATAAGTTGGCAGCTCCCTAAAGCCAAGCACTGGCCATTTCCAAACATTTGCCAATCCAGAGGCGGACTTCCCTGAGCAACAGCAATTAGCTTCTAATTGATCTCATGAGCAGTAGGCTTAAAGGGACAGGACAGTTTAAACACCGTGTTAGCATCTAAACATTCAAACTGTACGCCGGACCCCAGCCTGCTTGGGAGCAGCACCACTTCTTTTGCTCATGTTTTATCTTAATTATAATATCTATTTAGTTTTGAACGGGTCATTTTAAACCTTTGTACTTTTCAGTTCAGCGGAATGTTTTTGAGGAGCACTGTTGAAATATGTGGTTCGGTTCACTGCTTCAGTTGCCACATACCAGACTTTGTTATCTCCATTGTGTGGAGTCACTGCCAGGAACCCAATCTGTCTGATTTACCTGTAGCCTAGGATTGCTCCTTCAAGGAAAACTTAGCAATGGGGTAGAGGGAAAAAAACAAAAGAAGAAAAGTAGAGTTGAAAGTGTGACAAAGAAAGAAAGACTTGTATTTATATAACTCCTTTCATGACCTCAGGACATCCCAAAGTGCTTTACAGCCAATGAAGTACTTTTGAAGTCTAGTCACTGTTGGGATGTAGGAAGTGTGGCAGCAAATTTGCGCACAGCAAGATCCCACAAACAGCAATGAAATAATGACCAGATAATCTGTTTTTAGTGATGTTGTTTGAGGGATAAATATTGACCAAGGTGCCGGAGAGAACTCCCGTGCTGTTCTTCAAAATAATGCCATGGGATCTTGTACATCCGTTTGAGGGGACAAATAGGGCTTCGGTTTAATGTACCATCCAAAACACGGCATCTCTGACGGTGCAGCACTCCCCCAGTACTGCACTGGACCGTCAGCCTGGATTAAGTGCTCAAGTTTCTGGAGTAGGACTTGAACCTATGACCGTCTGACTCAAAGGCGAGAGTGCTACCCACTGAGCCACGGCTGTCATTGTGGGGGGGCAGTGTGGCAAAGCATCACTTCTTAAAAAATAAACAGCCACCAAAACCGCGACATTGATTCCTTCCACAACCCTAGAGCCACGATAAATGACCACAGCTATCGATGACCATCAGCCTACAGCCAATTTGATCTCCAAACAAAGGAGAAAAGGACATCGCAAAATTTGAAAACCAAATAGAAAAACGGAAGAAAATTGAAAGGAAAGATTTAAGAAGAAAAAAATATATAACGTTGCCTGAATTTGCCAACATTTAACTTCAGGCGACCTCTGTCGAGAGACAAACTCTTCAGTACGGCATGTAAATCATTCTTTTATTACCGGGACTGTGTTTAGATGGTTGCCATAGGCAAGATTGTCATAGAGTCATACAGCACGGATAGAGGCCCTTCGGCCCATTGTGTTTGCTCCTTTCCTATAGTGGACAACAGCAATTTGTAACTGAGTCCTATTTGGTTTTTCTAATCTTCTGTCTGTTTGAAATAGAGATTTGAATTGCACTGCCCATTGCTGCTATACAAACAAAAAACAGTCAAGTCGATTAACCAGAATCAGCATCACATTCTTAGCAAAATTCCCCTGTTGTCCCAGTGAAAGTCAGTGAGAAGGTCACAGAGCAAAAAAAATACACACGGCATGTATATACGGAGAAAGGGCAGGGGAGTGAGACTAATTGGATAGCTCTTTCAAAGAGCCGGCACAGACACAATGGGCCGAATGGCCTCCTTCTGTATGGTATGATTCTATGGCATAGTGAAAAAACAGGAAATGCTGGAAAATGAATTGTGAGACAGTCAGCATCTGAGAGCGAAAAACACATTGCGGACAGGCTCCTTCATCTGAAACAGAAGGGACTATCCCTGAAATGTTGACTCATATTTCTTGTTCTCATAGCTGACTGCCTCGCGATGAGTTTCCAGCGTTTTCTCTTTTGTATTTTCAGCATTCGTGGTTTAAATTTCTATGAACAGGTTTCAGATCCTGTCTGGCTACATTTATGTTCTCCTCACTGTGTTCGAATCAGGACTCAGTACAACAACCGCCACACGAGCTCGCACATCCTCAGAACTGCTCACCTCCTCCAATTGAAACCCAAACGCCGCATCGTCTCAGCAGTTTCTTTTCTGTACCATTGTTTTCACCCTTAGTTGTTACGTCACTCCAGGCCCTAGGCCCCTGCCCTTGTGTTGCTTTTATTGAGAAATCCCAACAGTGGCAATTCCAGCACGTTGGGGTAGAAATAATTGTTACGTTGCGCTTGTTTTTCCGGGCGTAAAGCGGGTGCAGAGTGTACCCGGTTTAGCAATGGATCGGCCTGTGCCCGATCTGCACAGGCGTTGGTCCCGCTGCTAAATTCATGGGTCCGCTTCCCGGGAGGACGCCAACAACAGATGTTAGGCTCTTGATTCACATATTAAAGGGACCTAACACCTGGTGAAGACACCTTTTAGAAATTAGCCAGTGATGAGCAGGGCAGGCGGTAGTCCTCCGCCTCTCAGGGATCTTCAGCCTCCAAACAAAGGCAGTTGTGAAAAACTTTTTATTTAAGAAAACAAACCCCATCATGTGGAGCCAGAAGGACC
Source organism: Heptranchias perlo (assembly GCF_035084215.1). NCBI lineage: Eukaryota > Metazoa > Chordata > Chondrichthyes > Hexanchiformes > Hexanchidae > Heptranchias > Heptranchias perlo. Next base: position 4,431,461 of record NC_090339.1, read on the forward strand.
AGGTATGCTCCCTCACTCCACAGGAGCTGCGATTGGCAATCTCCTCTTCCCCCGCCCCCACCCCGGCCCGGAACCCTGCTGCTCCCCCCCCCCCCTTTCCTTACCCTGCTATCCTCCCCACTCCCGTATCCTTCTCTTTTCCCCCCTTCCCGTATCCTTCTCTTTCCCCCCCCCTCCCGTATCCTTCTCTTCCCCCCCCCCCCCCGTATCCTTCTCTTTTCCCCCCTTCCCGTATCCTTCTCTTTCCCCCCCCCTCCCGTATCCTTCTCTTCCCCCCCCCCCCCGTATCCTTCTCTTTTCCCCCCTTCCCGTATCCTTCTCTTTCCCCCCCCCTCCCGTATCCTTCTCTTCCCCCCCCTCCCGTATCCTTCTCTTCCCCCCCCCCCCGTATCCTTCTCTTCCCCCCCCCCCCCCGTATCCTCCTCTTCCCCCCCCCCCCGTATCCTTCTCTTCCCCCCCCCGTATCCTTCTCTTCCCCCCCCCGTATCCTTCTCTTCCCCCTCCCGTATCCTTCTCTTCCCCCCTCCCGTATCCTTCTCTTCCCCCCCCCCCCCCCGTATCCTTCTCTTCCCCCCCCCCCGTATCCTTCTCTTCCCCCCCCCATATCCTTCTCTTCCCCCTCCCGTATCCTTCTCTTCCCCCCCCCCCGTATCCTTCTCTTCCCCCCCCCATATCCTTCTCTTCCCCCTCCCGTATCCTTCTCTTCCCCCCCCCATATCCTTCTCTTCCCCCTCCCGTATCCTTCTCTTCCCCCCCCCCCATATCCTTCTCTTCCCCCCCCCCCCGTATCCTTCTCTTCCCCCCCCCGTATCCTTCTCTTTCCCCCCCCCCCCCCGTATCCTTCTCTTCCCCCCCCCCCCCCGTATCCTTCTCTTACCCCCCCCCCCCGTATCCTTCTCTTCCCCCCCCCCGTATCCTTCTCTTCCCCCCCCCCCCCGTATCCTTCTCTTTCCCCCCCCCCCGTATCCTTCTCTTCCCCCCCCCCCCCCGTATCCTTCTCTTCCCCCCCCCCCGTATCCTTCTCTTCCCCCCCCCCCCGTATCCTTCTCTTCCCCCCCCCCCGTATCCTTCTCTTCCCCCCCCCCCCCGTATCCTTCTCTTCCCCCCCCCCCGTATCCTTCTCTTCCCCCCCCCCCCGTATCCTTCTCTTCCCCCCCCCCCCGTATCCTTCTCTTCCCCCCCCCCCCGTATCCTTCTCTTCCCCCCCCCCCCGTATCCTTCTCTTCCCCCCCCCCCCGTATCCTTCTCTTCCCCCCCCCCCCCGTATCCTTCTCTTCCCCCCCCCCCCCCCCGTATCCTTCTCTTCCCCCCCCCCCCCGTATCCTTCTCTTCCCCCCCCCCCCCGTATCCTTCTCTTCCCCCCCCCCCCCGTATCCTTCTCTTCCCCCCCCCCCCCGTATCCTTCTCTTCCCCCCCCCCCCGTATCCTTCTCTTCCCCCCCCCCCCCGTATCCTTCTCTTCCCCCCCCCCCCCCGTATCCTTCTCTTCCCCCCCCCCCCCGTATCCTTCTCTTCCCCCCCCCCGTATCCTTCTCTTCCCCCCCCCCCCGTATCCTTCTCTTCCCCCCCCCCCCCCCCGTATCCTTCTCTTCCCCCCCCCCCCGTATCCTTCTCTTCCCCCCCCCCCCCCGTATCCTTCTCTTCCCCCCCCCCCGTATCCTTCTCTTCCCCCCCCCCCGTATCCTTCTCTTCCCCCCCCCCCCCGTATCCTTCTCTTCCCCCCCCCCCCCGTATCCTTCTCTTCCCCCCCCCCCCGTATCCTTCTCTTCCCCCCCCCCCCCCGTATCCTTCTCTTCCCCCCCCCCCCGTATCCTTCTCTTCCCCCCCCCCCCCCCGTATCCTTCTCTTCCCCCCCCCCCCCATATCCTTCTCTTCCCCCCCCCCCCCGTATCCTTCTCTTCCCCCCCCCCCCCCGTATCCTTCTCTTCCCCCCCCCCGTATCCTTCTCTTCCCCACCCCCCGTCTCCTTCTCTTCCCCCCCCCCCCGTATCCTTCTCTTTCCCCCCCCCCCCCGTATCCTTCTCTTCCCCCCCCTCCCGTATCCTTCTCTTCCCCCCCCCCCCCGTATCCTTCTCTTCCCCCACCCCCCCGTATCCTTCTCTTCCCCCCCCCCCCCCCGTATCCTTCTCTTTCCCCCCCCCCCGTATCCTTCTCTTCCCCCCCCCCCCCGTATCCTTCTCTTCCCCCCCCCCCGTATCCTTCTCTTCCCCCCCCCCCCCGTATCCTTCTCTTCCCCCCCCCCCCGTATCCTTCTCTTCCCCCCCCCCCCGTATCCTTCTCTTCCCCCCCCCCGTATCCTTCTCTTCCCCCCCCCCCCCCGTATCCTTCTCTTCCCCCCCCCCCCCCGTATCCTTCTCTTCCCCCCCCCCGTATCCTTCTCTTCCCCGCCCCCCCGTATCCTTCTCTTTCCCCCCCCCGTATCCTTCTCTTGCCCCCCCCCGTATCCTTCTCTTGCCCCCCCCCCGTATCCTTCTCTTGCCCCCCCCCGTATCCTTCTCTTGCCCCCCCCCCGTATCCTTCTCTTGCCCCCCCCCCGTATCCTTCTCTTGCCCCCCCCCCGTATCCTTCTCTTGCCCCCCCCCCGTATCCTTCTCTTGCCCCCCCCCGTATCCTTCTCTTGCCCCCCCCCCCGTATCCTTCTCTTGCCCCCCCCCCCGTATCCTTCTCTTGCCCCCCCCCCCGTATCCTTCTCTTGCCCCCCCCCCCGTATCCTTCTCTTGCCCCCCCCCCCGTATCCTTCTCTTGCCCCCCCCCCCGTATCCTTCTCTTGCCCCCCCCCCCCGTATCCTTCTCTTGCCCCCCCCCCCGTATCCTTCTCTTGCCCCCCCCCCGTATCCTTCTCTTGCCCCCCCCCCCGTATCCTTCTCTTGCCCCCCTCCCCCCCGCCTCCCGTATCCTTCTCTTCCCCCCCCCCCCCCGCCTCCCGTATCCTTCTCTTCCTCCCCCCCCCCCCTCCCGTATCCTTCTCTTCCTCCCCCCCCCCTCCCGTATCCTTCTCTTCCTCCCCCCCCTCCCTTCCGTATCCTTCTCTTCCTCCCCCCCCTCCCTTCCGTATCCTTCTCTTCCCCGCCTCCCGTATCCTTCTCTTCCCCGCTTTCCCCCCACAACCTGCTCCCAGGACTTACCTGAGGGCCATTGCTGGCGAGGCAGGTGGTCTGACATTGATCTCTTCCCTAGGGCTAGCTGCCTGTGGAAGTGTGACCAGCTCACCCCGAATCAGCTGACGAAGGCCCAGGAACTATTTTTATTGATCTTTGGGCGCACGCTGGTTGTGAAATGGGTCCAGACTCGCGTCTACCCCGCTGTGCCAAGGACAGGCACTTGCGCCTGAAGTTCCCCAAGTTCCTAATCTCAGCAGATGTGCTGAGGCAAGACTTCCTCACGTGAGGTACACCTCACCCCACTCTGTTGGGTAGCTGAAGGGTGGGATCAGTGAAGATCCAGAGCAACTTGACCTTCTGGATAGGAGACAAGAGGGATGGGGACGACAGCAAAAGTTGGAGAAGATCAGGTTTTAAGAGTAAAAGCCAAAATTTGAAAACTAACAAGATACATCCGCAGTATCAAGGTGATACTAAGGACACTCGGAGAGGGTTGAACACAACCCTTCTAGATCAGGGTTTGTGTATCGCCCAAACTGTTTGGATGAAAGTCTCTCTAACATGAACCTAATTTATCGCTGATTCCTGCCACTTTAATAATGGGTCAGCATCAGAAACACCTGGTTCCTGAAACCACCTCATTTCTTCTGAGGCAATGCTAGGAAATTAAAAGCTGTGCAAACCTTTCAATGTTCCTGATTCGTGACTTTAGAAGTTTGAGGGGGGATCAAATCAAGGTTTGAAATGTTGAAAGGATTTGATAGGGTAGATACAGAGAAACTATTTCCTCTGGTGGGGAATCAAGAACAAGGGGGCACAATCTTAAAATTAGAACTAAACCATTCAGGATTGAAATCAGGAAGCATTTTTTCCACACTAAATCAAAAGCAAAATACTGCGGATGCTCGGAGTCTGAAATAATAACAGAAAATGCTAGAAAAGCTCATCAAGTGAGGCAGCTTCTGTGGAAAGCAGTGAGGTGAACAAGGTAAAAGAGACAAACAGAAATCCCTCCTTCCAGGTGAAACAGCGGTTTACTTGTACTTCTTTCAATTTACTATACTGTATTCACTGCTCACAATGCGGTCTCCTCTACACTGGGGAGACCAAACACAGACTGGGTGATCGCTTTGCTGAACACCCCCACTCTGTCCGCAACGTGACCCTGACCTGCCGGTCACTCGCCATTTTAATTCCCCGTCCCACTCCCACTCTGATCTCTCTGTCCTCAGCCTCTTACACTGTTCCAATGAAGCTCGAGGAACAGCACCTCATCTTTAGTTTAGGCACTTTACAACCTTCCAGACTCAACATTGATTTCAATAACTGCAGATCATAACCCCTGCTTTCAATTTTTTTTAAATGTTTTGGACAGCAGGTGCTGGTAATGGTTCTGCTGTTGCCATTTACAGCTACTCTAGACCCATCTTTTGTTTCTTTACCTGTCCCATTCCCACCCTCCTTGCCTTGCACCATCATCCCTTTTGTCATTTAATCACTCGTGCCGTCTACCCTATCACAGACCTTCCCTTTTGTTCTTTCCTTCCCTCCCCTCGCTCTCCCCACCCCCACTTTCCCTGGCTCTGTACTTGCTTAAAAACTTTAACTCTTAAACATCTTCCAGTTCTGACGAAAGGTCTTCGACCTAAAATGTTAACTTTCTTTCTCCACAGATGCTGCCTGACTTGCTGAGTGTTTCCAGAATTATCTGTTTTTATTATAGCACTTTTTCACACAAAGGGTAGTTGAAATCTGGAACTCTGTTCCCCCCCTTCCCCCAAAAGGCTGTGGATGTTGGGGGACAGTTGGAGCTTTCAAGGCTGAGCTTGATAGATTTTTGTTGGGTGAGGGTATCAAGGGATATGGAGCAAAGGAGGGAAAATGGAGTTGAGGTACAGATCAGCCATGATCTAACAGAATGGCGGAACAGGCTCGAAGGGCTGAATGGCCGACTCCTGTTCCTAGTGGTTTCTCTTTCAATTACTGTATGCTCACTTCGCACGTAGGGGAAGGGAGGTAAAATTTTCCAGATGGAGCAGACAGACGAGGAATAAAGTGCTCAATAAGCAGTCAAACTGGTGACAGAGGCCAAGATTTGAGGAGAGAGTCCATATTTTTGGTTTGAATTGGTGACACTTGACATGCAGTGTGTCAGGCTAACATTTGCCCCTGAGATGGATCTTGTCCTTACTGCCATTTAGGAAAATAGAGGTTCAATGGCATTTATAGTAACAAAGAAGTCTCAGCTTGTTTTGTAATTGAAACAAGTTTGAGAGCTCCCAATCTTGTTCCAAATTGATTTGAGTCCATAGCCCATGAAGCTTGCACTGATTTGGTAGTGCAGCTCTGAGACGTCTTACGATAGTTAGTGAGTAAATAAAACATTGGTGCAGTATGGGTGCTGTTCTGCCACTGAGCCGCTGGACTTGGGGACCATGTGGAGAGTGTCAGCCATGGCTCAGTGGTAGAAATCTCACCTCTGAGTCAGAAGATTGTGGGTTCAAGTCCCACCCCAGAGACTGGAGCACAAAATCTAGGCTGCCACTCCAGTGCGTTACTGAGGGAGTGCTACACTGGCCGAGGTGCCGCCTTTCAGATGAGACTTTAAACCGAGGCCCTGTCTGCCCCCTCAGGTAAACATAAAAGATCCCATGGCACTATTAGAAGAAGTTCTCCCCAGTGTCCTGGCCAATATTTATCTCTCAACCAACATTATTAAAACAGATGATCTGGTCATTATCACATTCCTGTTTGTGCGATCTTGCTGTGTGCAAATTGGCTGTCACGTTTCCTACATTACAACAGTGACTACGCTTCAAAAGTACTTCAGTGGCTTTGAAGCGCTTTGGGATGTTTTGAGGTCATGAAAGGAGCTATATAAATATAAGTATTTTCCTTTCTACCCTTCAGCTAGCCCCTCCTATACCCCAACTTGGAAATATTTAATCTGCTCAAACTTTCCTTAGCACCAACGTGAGTCGCCTTTTGAAGCATACATCAAGATCTTTAAATTCCATTCTCCATCTTAAACCACTGCCCAGGAGTCAACAATTGAAGTGAGTTGAGGTTGGCATTCTACAGTACTTGTTCACTGCAGAGTTCTCCAAATCAGCAGCCCTGATGGACCTTTTACCTTAACTGTGGTTTGGAGATCACTGACTAATGCGCACTTCGTTCCACAATCTTTGATTTCTTGTGGTTATTTGAGTTCCCTTTTGATAGAAGGTGGTTCTTTTCAGATACTACTGCCTATGTTACATACTAGTTGCTGTGTTAATCATTCTATAAAGTGTGCATGGTATAGAAAGTTAGGGCACAAAAGGAGGCCATTCGGCCCATCGTGTCCGTGCTGGCCGCAAAAGAGCTATCGAGCTTAATCCCACTTTCCAGCACTTGGTCCGTAGCCCTGTAGGTTACTGCACTTCAAGTGCACATCCAAGTACTTTTTAAATGAGTTGAGGGTTTCTGCCTCTATCAGCCTTTCAGGCAGTGAGTTCCAGACCCCCACCACCCTCTGGGTGTCATAGAGTCATAGTCATAGAGTCATAGAGTTATACAGCACGGATAGAGGCCCTTCGGCCCATCGTGTCCGCGCCGGCCATCAGCCCTGTCTACTCTAATCCCATATTTCAGCATTTGGTCCGTAGCCTTGTATGCTATGGCATTTCAAGTGCTCATCCAAATGCTTCTTGAATGTTGTGAGGGTTCCTGCCTCCACAACCCTTTCAGACAGTGAGTTCCAGACTCCAACCACCCGCTGGGTGAAAAAGTTCTTTCTCAAATCCCCTCTAAACCTCCCGCCTTTTACCTTGAATCTATGTCCCCTTGTTATAGAACCCTCAACGAAGGGAAAAAGCTCCTTAGTATCCATCCTATCTGTGCCCCTCATAATTTTGTACACCTCAATCATGTCCCCCCTCAGCCTCCTCTGCTCCAAGGAAAACAAACCCAATCTTCCCAGTCTCTCTTCATAGCTGAAGCGCTCCAGCCCTGGTAACATCCTGGTGAATCTCCTCTGCACCCTCTCCAAAGCGATCACATCCTTCCTGTAGTGTGGCGACCAGAACTGCACACAGTACTCCAGCTGTGGCCTAACCAGTGTTTTATACAGCTCCATCATAACCTCCTTGCTCTTATATTCTATGCCTCGGCTAATAAAGGCAAGTATCCCATATGCCTTCTTTACCACCTTATCTACCTGTTCCGCCGCCTTCAGGGATCTGTGAACTTGCACACCAAGATCCCTCTGACCCTCTGTCTTGCCTAGGGTCCTCCCATTCATTGTGTATTCCCTTGCCTTGTTAGTCCCTCCAAAGTGCATCACCTCGCACTTTTCCGGGTTAAATTCCATTTGCCACTGTTCCGCCCATCTGACCAACCCATCTATATCATCCTGCAGACTGAGGCTATCCTCCTCGCTATTTACCACCCTACCAATTTTTGTATCATCAGCGAACTTACTGATCATACCTTTTACATTCATATCCAAGTCATTAATGTAGACCACAAACAGCAAGGGACCCAGCACCGATCCCTGTGGTACCCCACTGGCCACAGGCTTCCAGTCACAAAAACAACCTTCGACCATCACCCTCTGCCTTCTGCCACTAAGCCAGTTTTGTATCCAAGATTTCTCCTCAGCTCCCCTCTAATCCTTCTGTCAATTACTTTAAATCTATGCCTCCTGGTCACTGACCCCTCTGCTAAGGGAAATAGGTCCTCCCTATCCACTCTATCTAGACCCGTCATAATTTTATATACCTCAATTAAATCTCCCCTCAGCCTCCTTTGTTCCGAAGAAAACAACCCCAGCCTATCCTAACTTTTTTCATTGCTAAAATTCTCCAGCCCTGGTAACATCCTCATAAATCTCCACTGTAGCCTCTCTAGTACAATCACATCTTTCCTGTAATGTGGTGACCAGAACTGTACGCAATACTCGAGCTGTGGCCTAACCAATGTTTTATAAAGTTCTGGAATAATCTCCCTGCTCTTATATTCTATGCCTCGGCTAATAAAGGAAAGTATCCCACATGCCTTTTTAACCACCTTATCTACCTGTCCTGCTATCTTCAGGGATCTGTGGACATGCACTCCAAGGTCCCACTGTTCCTCTACACCTCAGTATCCTCCCATTTATGGTGTACTCCCTTGCCTTGTTTGCCCTCTCCAAATGTGTTATCTCACATTTCTCTGGATTGAATTCCATTTGCCACTTTTCTGCCCACCTGACCAGTCCATTGATATCTTCCTGCAGTCTACAGCTTTCCTCCTCACTATCAACCACATGGCCAATTTTTGTATCATCTGCAAACTTCTTGATCAAGCCCCCTACATTCAAGTCCAAATCATTAATATATACCACAAAAAGCAAGGGACCTACTACTGAGCCTTGCGGAACCCTACTGGAAACAGCCTTCCAGTCACAAAAACTCCCGTCGACTATTACCCTTTGCTTCCTGTCACTGAGTCAATTTTGGATCGAACTTACCACTTTCCCTTGGATCCCATGGGCTTTTACTTTTTTGACCAGTCTGCCATGTGGGACCTTGTCAAAAGCTTTGCTAAAATCCGTGTACACTACATCAATTGCACTACCCTCATCGACCCTCCTTGTTACCTGCTGAAAAAATTCGATCAAGTTAGTCAGACACGATCTTCCCTTCACAAATCCATGCTGGACTGTCAGCCTCGATTACGTGCTCGAGTCTCTGGAGTGGTACGTGAACCCACAACTTTCTGACTTAGAGGCGACAGTGCTACCATCTGAGCCACAGCTGACATCGAGATTCACTCACTGCCTTTGCCGTAATTCTGGCAAAAATCTTGCATTCGGTCCTATTGGTGCCATCTCTGTAGTATGCAGCTCCTTCTACGATTGACCAACATTTGCACCAGCCATCACTCAATCAGCAGGCTGTGGGTCTCTATCGAGTGCAGATGTTCAAAGAGCAGCATCTATTGTTAGAGGCGAACTCGCTAATTTATTTTACAAAGGCAGCATGTTGATGGGGAAAACAAACTACTTTCGGTGAGCTACCCTCGAAACGTCTGCACACTCAACATCCTCTCAGTCCTGGAAATATTTTTCCTAAAAGCTGACGACGGACAGTGTGAACTCACCGGACTTTATCCGGCCTGATCCTACCACAGCTGGGGTTGTCTTTCTGGCTGTTAATCTGCGCTCAAATTCTACTGTCTTTTTATTATCTGACCAAAGAGCCAGGGACACGTCTGTGATCAGAACAGGGTTACAGGGATAACCAAATATTTGTATTGGTGAATTTTAGTGATTAAATTGATGTAATTAATGGATTCTATTGGTAAAGGCAATATTGATTTTTTTTTAATATGCTACACTCACCAGGTTAATACCATATTAAATCAGCGTATTCTAAAATGAGTGTAAGAGCACACAATCCGTCTTTCGGATGAGACGTTAAACTGAGGCCCCCGTCTGCGCTCTCTGGTGGGCATAAAAGATCCCAAGGCACTAATTCGAAGAAGAGCAGGGGAATTCTCCTTGGTGTCCTGGCCAATATTTATTCCTCAACTGACATCACAGATTATCTGGTATTATCACATTACTGTTGTAGGGAATTCCTTATTTTGTGTGATTCTTGGACACTGGACAAATAGTCAAGCAAAGAAAGTCACCCTCATTTGCGGTAGTTTCGTTTATCAAAGATAATTATTAATTATGTTATAACTCATACCAACATTCATGAAGCAAAATCAAACCATACATATGACTTTCCTCTATAAAATCCCGTTATACACTTAATAATTCACAACATTATTATGTAATGACTTAACAATTCATACACACATCAGGCAAATCATTAATACACATACAATCATTAAACCAAGGGTTTTGTTCATCAGGCCTGAAGGTTGATCAGCTCTTCAGAACTCGATATCTTCTTCTTGTGTGATGTTCGACTGCAGTGTGCGTTCCTTGTGACCGCGGGTGGTGAAGAGACTGTTCTTCTCTCAGTCTTTTTATATATTTTTTTACCAATAGGCTGTAGGATTGGGGAGGGTCACTCTTTTTGTCCAATCACTCCCTGTGGCTATGCCTCAATCATTAACGTACCTCAATGATTGACAGTTTAGGTTTTGATCATGTGACTGGAGACTCTTTGATGTAGAAAAGACCATGTGCTCGAACCATGGATTGTAAAAGGCCCCTTTACTCTCTCTGTTTATGGCCTTTCATGTAGAGATAGCCCCTTTCATTTATATGCCCAGACATTCTTAATGGTCCTGACGTCTCCAATTTTGATGCTTCAGTGGCTTCAAATCCATTCCTTATACCATTTGACCATATTCTGGGTGCAATACCATTTGATGTTTTACAAATCCTAGTTCTTTTGACCAGATTACCAGATAGGAGTCAGAGGCCCATGCTTTTTCACACCTATCATTGCTTTCCCGATCCAAAGCCTTTGATGTATGTCCTTGTTGCCTTTTCTTATCTTATCCCCTGCTGTGTTGAAAAGCCTGTGTTTTGAAAGCCTGACAATGCTTTAAGCTCATCTGGCTGATGTATTTAATAATCTAGATATCTGTCCACAATACAATGTCTTCGATCCCGAAACTCAGACTTCTCCAATGCCATCAGCGTCAGTGAGGGAGAAACAGGATTTACGAGAACACAATTTACCACATTACTATGATTGCAGGTTTTCAAATGTCTTTATTTAAAGGGGGTAAAGTTAACACTTTCCTTCAAATGTCTTTTGTTAAATGGGGTTTGAACCCCGCACTGTCTGTGGGACCTGATCGAGTGCAAATTGGTTGCCACGTTTCCTACATTACAACAGTGACTGCACTTCAAAAAAAAAAGTACTTCATTTGGGACATCCTGAGGTTGTGAAAGGCGCTATATAAATGCAAGTTCTTTCTTTTTATGCAATTTATGAATGGATATGCAGCACTCTTACACAATCTACAACTAAATCTATTTTTGAAGCACTGTGCGAGACTTTCCTGTGTGTTATCTTGCTTCCTTTCATTGGTTTATTTTTGTTTTTTGGGTGGTTTGAAAATGGAAGTGGTGCAGAGTAACACCCCGAGAGTTCAGTAACGTGCTGCGATCTGCAATAGGCTCACTCAGAACATTTGTAGCTATTTTCTTAATTTAGTGCGCGAATCGTCATTATATGGTTTGAATTGGTTGGAACCTTCCCTTCGAAACAACTTCATTCCTGTTTGTGGGATCTTGCTGTGCGCAAATTGGCTGCCTTGTTTCCTACATTACAACAGTGACTACACCTCAAAATTACTTTGGGATGTCCTAAGGTTGTGAAAGGTGTGAAAATGGGACCTTTTGTTAAACAGTCATGTTCCTTATTGCAGAACAGTCCACGACAACTCAAAACATTGAGTAGGGAATGTATCCAAGTGTGACATAAACACACAGGTTTCATTGCTGAAATGAAATGTATCTGAATCTGAATTATACACACAATATATTGTAATAGCTTCCCTGACTCTACCTGAAGGGACTTCCCTCTCCATCCGAAGGATTTCCTCTGCCCCCTGGAACCTTCTATCTGTAGGACTAGCACTGGGAATTATGTGCGTGTTGACCCCCGACCTCCTTATAACTCGACACAGCGTTTAAGTGCCCAACATCCTTTATTTAAATATACTTGGAGAACAGCTATTTTTTTCAATTTAAGAAAAACCCCGAAGGTTAACAGACGTCACTTCCCAAATGTTTCTTACAACTGGAATTAATATTTAATCCTTGCACTTGTATGACTGGCTCCTGTTAAGATACCTCAATATCCATCACCCTTGTCCACTGATGCCCAATTCTACTTCCCTCCCACCTCCATTAATTTCAAAAGGCAGAAACAATCGGACTCCAGTTGATTACCTCCTACAGCCACCTTCTCACGAAGGACTCATAGAAACAGGAGTAGGCTATTTGGCCTCTCAAGCCTGGTCCGCCATTCAGTTAGAACATAGCTGATCTGTATCTTAACTCCATCTACCTGTCTTGGTTCCGTAATCCTTAACACCCTTACCCAACAAAAATCTATCAATCTCAGTTTTGAAATTTTCACCTGACCTAGACTCAACACTTATTTTGGGTGGAGGGAGGTGGAGGAATAAGAGGACCAGATTTCCACTACCCTTTGTAAGGTCCTTCCTGACATCAGCCCCAAATAGCCTAGCTCTAATTTTAAGGTTACACCCCCTTGTTCTGGTCTCACCACCAGAGGAAATAGTTTCTCTCTATCTATCCTATCAAATCTTTTTATCTTAAACACCTCAATTAGATCACCCCTTAATTTTCTATTCTCAAGGGAATACAAGCCTAGTTTATGCAATCTGTCCTCATAATTTAACCCTTTTAACCCAGGTCTCATTCTGGTGAATCTGCACTGCACCCCCTCCAAGGCCAATCTATCCTTCCTGAGGTGCGGTGCCCAGAACTGAATGCAGTCTCCAGATGTGGTTTAACCAGAGCTCTGTATAACTGCAACATCACTTCCAGCCCTCTTGAGATAAAGGCCAACATCCCATTAGGCATTTTATCCATCTGCCACAGTTTTACCCACTCATTTAACCCAGCAATGTCCATTCAGGACAGCATCGGGATCCTGATACAACAATTCACTTACCCACAGACCCCACCTTGCCAACCAGCTTCAGTGCCAACGTGTCAGCCAGAATGGAAGAATTGTCGTGTGCAATATTCACAAAGGGACCAGCATGCACAAACCCGGGGGTTCCCTGACCGGGGGTGGGGGTGGGGACATATGATTGCTACTCTTGGTATACCTGTTTGGATATTTTTTTTAAATCCAGGTGTCAGCCGTGGCTTAGTGGTAGCACTCGCGCATCTGAGTCAGAAGGTCATGGGTTCAAGTCCCCACTCCAGAGGCTTGAGCATGTGATCCAGGCTGACGTGCCTGTGCAGTACTGAGGGGGTGCTGCACTGTCGGAGATGCCAACTTTCAGATGAGACGTTAAACCAAGGCCCTGTCTGCCCTCTTGGGTAGATGTAAAAGATCCTGTGGCACTATTCGAAGAAGAGCAGGGGAGTTCTCCCCGGTGTCCTGGTCAATATTTATACCTCAACCAACATCAGTTTAAAAAAAATTATCCAGTCATTTATCTCATTACTGTTTGTGGGAGCTTGCGGTGCAAAATTTGTCTGCCACGTTTCCTACATTACAACAGTGACTACACTTCAAAAAGTACTTCATTGGCTGTGAAGCACTTTGGGACATCCTGAGATCGTGAAAGGCGCTATATAAATGTAAATTAGTTTGTTCTTTCTGCAGTAGTACCAACGCAGCACAACCATATATCTCTACATACGTATGCACTCTCATTTTTTTAATATATATATATATATATATATATATAATGGAATGTGCCTGTATACACTCATTCTTCAATCATTGTGTGCCCTTGCTCTGACCCTCCCAGTCACAATGTTGAGAGCAGAGACATTCCGCTGACCTTCCACTCACAATATTTTCACTCCGTGCTTTGTTTAAATACACCAAAGTTAAAATTGTGGTTCAGCTGAAATTCACTATTCTGCTTTAGTGTATTTTTTCCAGCTGAAACATACAGCGACATTCTGATCGATAATCATGTGTGGTTCATCCCGGTGTATCTGCTCTTTTCCATCTTGCAGTGGAAATATAGAAAGTGTAGAGTTTGTTGTTTCAGGCTGGGTCCTGCTTCAGAACTTTTACCTCGGTGTATGGCCTGATAGTTCAGTGTTTAAGGAACTTCAAGATGAAGGACCACAAATGGGGAACTAGGTGGCACAGTGGGCCTCTGGCTTCTGAGACTCATGTTCACGTCCAGCCCAGACTCTGCTAGCTGGCAGGGCCCTATGTGAAATGGGTTTGGTGAGTATCAATCCTGTTCTTAGCGGGTACTGGCCGAAAGCGCACAATTGCCCTTAATTTGGCTCTAACTGGTCATCTCACTGCAAGTGGTGCGGGGAGTGGAAGAAAGGGGGATGGTTGAAACTGAGGCATATTGTTGGGAGGGAGTAGAGGGAGCTTTACTGCATCTGACTGTGCTATGCCCCACCTGGGTGCCCAATTCAATGTTTTTTTAAAGCCCACAAAGTAGCTATAGAGCTTCCTATCTTTAATTGCACCAGTTCTCAACAATAATACAGTGGTTGACAGGAACATAGGAACAGGAGTAGGCCATTCAGCCCCTCGTGCCTGCTCCGCCATTTGATAAGATCATGGCTGATCTGTGATCTAGCTCCATATACCTGCCTTTGGCCCATATCCCTTAATACCTTTGGTTGCCAAAAAGCTATCTATCTCCGATTTAAATTTAGCAATTGAGCTAGCATCAATTGCCGTTTGCGGAAGAGAGTTCCAAACTTCTACCACCCTTTGTGTGTAGAAATGTTTTCTAATCTCGCTCCTGAAAGGTCTGGCTCTAATTTTTAGACTGTGCCCCCTACTCCTAGAATCCCCAACCAGCGGAAATAGTTTCTCTCTATCCACCCTATCTGTTCCCCTTAATATCTTATAAACTTCGATCAGATCGCCCCTTAACCTTCGAAACTCTAGAGAATACAACCCCAATTTGTGTAATCTCTCCTCGTAACTTAACCCTTGAAGTCTATACTTGGCATGCAGCCCAGTTTAACTATTCTGGGTAGGTTTCAATTTATTTTTAAAAAATAAACAAGGCTTTAATCATTTTTCTAAATGCATCCATTGTGTCAGTGAACCCCATCAGCCCCATCTTTGTGATCACAGCCTGTGGCATCTATCACCACTGTGATGGGAGCAGAGTTTCCCCCCTGCATCAATTTAAGGAAACCTTCTGGATTACATTTATTTTTCATACGTGTGACCGTAGCTAAACAGGGTAATTGTGTTTTTAAAAGTTGGGTTGAGGTAGCTATAGCTTTAAGATTTTGTCTTTGTGTCGGGGAAAATAGTCATTACACAAAACTGTGCGGAGAATATCCACGGTTTCCATGAGAAACAAGCTGTCTGCTTGAGGGTAGGTTGTTTGATCTGCAGATCAGCCAAGAGGCAGAAGCTTGGTATCTAGGTGATCGTCAATCTATTGGCCCTTCTAAAGATAATAGGTATTTAATTGGTAGCTACCAGATAGCCAAGCAACCACTGTTTGCACCTTATTTGTTTAAATGTTAAAAAAAAGTTAATATTTTAATTGCCTGTTTGAAAAGAACCAGTTTGTTCTCCAAATGAGCTTGTTTCAATTCAAAGTGAAAACAGATATATACAGTTGGGCATCAGGTCCAGGTTCCTCAGTTCCTTGCTTCACACTACCTATTCCACATGAAATAACTCAAGAGGGGGCCCGCAGAGTCATCGCTCATGCAACATTTAAACAGAAATTCGCTCAAAAACTACCGAAAAGAACCACTAAGATTTTGGACTCTTAACTTACACAATATCTGAACTGTTTTAAAATAAGTACTGTAATACTATTCCTGTCCTGTTTTCTCTGTCTCTGTGTAATTATATTGCTTGTAAATAAGTTTGATTATTAATTTAGCCTGAATATAAAGGTCTGACGGTGAGATTTACTGCCTTTTGGAGTAGATAGGAAAGGGAGGTGGGCACCCCACAGAGTCTCCATTGTGTGACACAGTAATACAGTGTTAATTGGTCCTGTAGCACACTAGGCCATTTATGGTGTGCAGTTTCAGCTGCTCAAAGATGCAGTCTGCTTGTGCAAACTGACTTTTTCACTGTTAACACAAACTAAGGAAAGAGCCCAAAACATAACCACCACAAGAGGGATATGGGCCAAGTGCAGGCAATTGGGACTAGCTTAGTGGTATAAACTGGGCGACATGGACATGTTGGGCCGAAGGGCCTGTTTCCATATTGTAAACTTCTATGATTCTAAGATGCTGCAATGAAGTGTACGTCCACTCTCAGTGTTATACAGCACTAGGACCATGGGGAGTGGACGGTGCCGGCAATCTGGGCTCCAAATAGGTGGTCACACGTAAACCTGATTAAACAAACTGGCAAAGGGGTTTATAACAAGCAAATATTTCAGATCAGAGGTGGGCCGTCAGGGTGGAGAGACATAGGTTCAGTCGGTCTGTGACAAGTTTGGAGTAAGTGTATTTTTGTTTGGTAAATCTAACAATAAACGGGCGCAGGACCAATGAACTGCCTTCGGTCGACTGGATTGAATTGGCTTTGAGAACACAAAGGGGTGAGACAAGTGCTGGCTATCCTGAGACAAGGGGCATCTGATCACCAGGCCTTATCCTCCCAACAAATGTTTCAATGGCCTAAAGTCCTGATGGTCTTGTTACTGAAACTTTGAAGCCTAGTTTAATCGAGGCTGACACACTAGTACAGTACTGAGGGAGTGCTGCACTGTTGGAGGTGCCATCTTTCAGATGAGATGTTAAACTGAGACCCTGACTGTCCCCTCAGGTGAATGTAAAAAATTCCACAGCACTATTCGAAGAAGAGCAGGGGAGTTCTCCCCGGTGTCCTGGCCAATGTTAATCACTCAACCAACATCACTAAAACGTTGTCATTATCACAGTGCTGTTTGTGGGACCTTGCTGTGCGCAAATTGACTGCTACGTTTCCTACATGACAATAGTGACTACACTTCAAAAGTACTTCATTGACTGTAAAGCACTTTGGGACGTCCTGAGGTCGTGAAAGATGCTATATAAATGCAAGTCTTCCTTTTTTAAAAAAATTTAGTGAGTGTTAAAAGATCTAACCCTGTCCACCCCCAAAATAAAAACAAAGCAAATTTAGTTACAGCTGGACACAATCAGAGGTTTCCCTAAGTGGGCTTTGATCCAATACTCCAGCTGTTTCCACGGTTGACTAGTTAATATTCTGTGTTATCTGCAGGATGTCCTTGTGGAGTTATTGGAAAAGTGTGCAGACGGACTGTGGAATGCGGAACGCTATGAGTTAATGGCAGAGATTTACAAGTTCATCATTCCCATCTATGAGAAGCGGAGAGAATTTGAGGTATGCGTCTGCTATTCATTTTGAACAGCAGAACCCAGGAGGTCCCTGGTAGGCTGTGTTTCTTGCTCACGTACAACACTTTCAATGCCTTGCATTTACAGCCCCCATCACTTATAATGGGTGTGTTCTCTCGAGTGCGATCTGCCTGCGATACCCGATGTCCGGTATAATGGCCATCCTGTGCGTGTGCTGTATGACCACTTATTGAGCAGCTGACCTTTTTTTAATGGGACATGTTTATATAACGAAATATGTTGCACATACACAAATCTTTGAAACTGGCAGGATAAGTTGAAAAGGAGGTTTTAAAAAAAAACATATGGGATCCTGGGCTTTATTAATAGAGGCATAAAGTACAAAAGCAAGGAGGTTATGCTAAACCTTTAGAAAACACTGGTTAGGCCTCAGCTGGAGTATTGTGTTCAATTCTGGGCACTACACTTTAGGAAGGATGTCAAGGCCTTAGAGAGGGTGCAGAAGAGATTTACTAGAATGATGCCAAGGATGAGGGACTTCATTTATGTGGTGAGACTGGGGAAGCTGGGGTTGTTCTCCTTACAGCAGAGAAGGTTGAGAGGAGATTTGATAGAGGTGTTCAAAATCATGAAGGGTCTAGACAGAGTAGATAGAGAGAAACTATTCCCATTGGCAGAAGGGTTGGTAACCAGAGAACACAGATTTAAGACGATCAGCAAATGAACCAGAGGCGACACGAGGAAACATTTTTTTACACTGCGAGTTGTTATGATCTGGAATGCACTGCCTGAAAGGGTGGTGGAAGCAGATTCAATAATAACTTTCAAAAGGGAATTGGATAAATACTTGAAGGGAACAAATTTGCAGGGCTATGGGGAAAGAGCAGGGCAATGGGACTAATTGGAAAGCTCTTTCAAAGAGCCGGCACAGGCAGGATGGGCCGAATGGCCTCCTGTGCTCTACCTACCGTGAAACTACTCCTACCCCGCTCAACCTTTGTGTAACCATTTGATCAATTGGGAAGGAAAAGCAATTGAGATTATGTACCTAAAGCCAGGGACGGATTAACGCAGGGATCCTGTGCCCAGGGGACCCAGCTTAATACAGGACCCTCCCCAGGAGATCCAACTTAATACAGGACTCTCCCCAGGGAATCCACCTTAATATAAGCCCCTCCCCCGGGGAACCCAGCTTAATATAGGTCCCTCCCCAGGGGATCCACCTTAATATAGGCCCCTCCGCAGGGGACCCAACTTAATATAAGCCCCTCCGCAGGGGAATCCACCTTAATATAGGCCCCTCCGCAGGGGACCCAACTTAATATAAGCCCCTCCGCAGGGGACCCAACATAATATAGGCCCCTCCCCAGGGGACCCAGCTTAATATAGGCCCCTCCGCAGGGGACCCAACTTAATATAGGCCCCTCCGCAGGGGACCCAACTTAATATAAGCCCCTCCGCAGGGGAATCCACCTTAATATAGGCCCCTCCGCAGGGGACCCAACTTAATATAAGCCCCTCCGCAGGGGAATCCACCTTAATATAGGCCCCTCCGCAGGGGACCCAACTTAATATAAGCCCCTCCGCAGGGGACCCAACATAATATAGGCCCCTCCCCAGGGGACCCAGCTTAATATAGGCCCCTCCGCAGGGGAATCCAACTTAATATAAGCCCCTCCCCAGGGGAATCCAACTTAATATAGGCCCCTCCCCAGGGGAATCCAACTTAATATAGGCCCCTCCCCAGGGGAATCCAACTTAATATAGGCCCCTTCCCAGGGGAATCCAACTTAATATAAGCCCCTCCCCAGGGGAATCCAACTTAATATAGGCCCCTCCCCAGGGGACCCAACTTAATATAAGCCCCTCCCCAGGGGAATCCAACTTAATATAGGCCCCTTCCCAGGGGACACACCTCAATACAGGCCCCTCCCCAGGCGACCCACCTCAATATAGGCCCCTCCCCAGGGGACACACCTCAATACAGGCCCCTCCCCAGGGGACTCACCTCAATACAGGCCCCTCCCCAGGGGACGCACCTTAATATTGGCCCCTCCCCAGGGGACCCACCTTAATATAGGCCCCTCCCCAGGGGACCCACCTTAATATAGGCCCCTCCCCAGGGGACCCACCTTAATATAGGCCCCTCCCCAGGGGACCCACCTTAATATAGGCCCCTCCTCAGGGGACCCACCTTAATATAGGCCCCTCCTCAGGGGACCCACCTTAATATAGGCCCCTCCTCAGGGGACCCACCTTAATATAGGCTCCTCCTCAGGGGACCCACCTTAATATAGGCTCCTCCTCAGGGGACCCACCTTAATATAGGCCCCGCCTCAGGAGACCCACCTTAATATAGGCCCCGCCTCAGGGGACCCACCTTAATATTGGCCCCTCCCCAGGGGGGATCCAGCTTAATGTAGGCCCTTCCCCAGGTCGCCCTGCATAATAAAGGCTGCTCCCCAGGGTACCCACCTTAATATAGCCCCCACCACCAGGGGATCCACCTTAATATAGCCCCCTGCCCAGGGGATCCACCTTAATATAGCCCCCTGCCCAGGGGATCCACCTTAATATAGCCCCCTGCCCAGGGGATCCACCTTAATATAGGCCCCTCCCCAGGGATCTACTTTAATATAGGCCCCTCCCCATGGATCCACTTTAATGTAGGCCCCTCAGGGATCTACTTTAATGTAGGCCCCTCCCCGGGGGAGTCACCTTAATATAGGCCCCTCCCCCAGGGGACCCCTATGGGTTGTAAATTATCCCAAAATGCCAAATCCTTGGGTTTCTGTGTTTTGCCTGTATCTATGCAGATTAATAACCTGTGACCTGTCTCAGTGCCACATTTATAAACAGCATACAGCACCTCTACTTGTCGAGTGTTTCGTACAAACTTGTTCATATATTCTTGTCCCTTTTTTTGTTAGAAACTCGCTTTCTTGTATAATACACTGAATGAAGCTTATAAGAAAATAATTCTTGTCCTTCACACGGGTAGGAGACTGCTGGGAACCTTTTTCCGAGTTGCATTTTATGGCCAGGTGAGTTACCCAGCTGTTGCACTCAGTGGGTTCATGTTTCAGAGTTGTTTGTGTTAGCCGTGGTTCAGTGGTCACACAGTCCCCTATGAGTCAGAAGGTTTGTGGGTTCAAGTCCCACTCCAGAGACTTGAGCACTTAATCCAAGCTGACACTCCAGTGCAGTACTGAGGGAGTGCTGCACTGTCAGAGATGCCGTCTTTCGGATGAGGCGTTAAACATCTAGAAACCGAAAATATAATAAAGAATAGTCAACTCTGACTTCAGAAGGGAAAGTCCTGCTTGACCAGCCTTATTGAATTCTTTGAAGAAGTAACAGAAAGAGTCGATTAGGTTAATGTAGTAGATGCAATACATTTGGATTTTCAAAAGGCCTTCTATAAGATACTGCATAGTAGACTCATGACTAAGGTCAAAGCCTGTGGAGTCAGGGCAAGTAGAATGGAGAGCAAGCTGGCTACAAAACAGAAAACAGAGAAAAGGGGTTGAAGGAAGCTAATCAGACTGACATAAGGTGGGAAGTGGTGTTCCACAGGGATCGGTGCTGGGACCACCGTTGTTCACAAGTTACATCAACGATTTGGACTCAGGAATCGCAAGTAAAATTTCAAAATTTGCTGATGGCACCAAATTAAGGGGTATAGTTAATACTGAGGAGGACTGCGACAAAATACAAGAAGACATTAATAAACTTGCAGAATGGACATTTAATTGACAAATGAATTTCAATATACATAAGTGTGAGGTGTTATATTTTGGTAGGAAGAATAAGGAGGCCACATACTGCTTGGATAATAAGAATCTAAATGGGATAGAGGAGCAAAGGGATCTGGGGGTACAGATACACAAATCACTAAAAGTAGCAACACAGGTTAACAAGGCCGTAAAAAAGCAAATCAAGCAGTAGGATTCATTTCTAGAGGGATAGAATTGAAAAGCAGAGAAGTTATGTTAAACTTGTATAGAACCTTGGTTAGATCACACATAGAGTACTGTGAACAGTTCTGGTTTCTATATTATAAAAAGGGGGACTGGAGAAGTTGCAAAAAAGATTCACAAGGATGATTCCAGAACTGAGGGGATATACTTATCAGGAAAGGCCAAACAGGCTCTAGAAAAGGGAAGGCTGAGGGGTGACCCGATAGACGTCTTTAAAAATTATAAAAGAGTTCGATAGGATAGACATGGAAAAGATGTTTGCACTTGTGAGGGAGTCCAAAACTAGGGACCATAAACGTAAGATAGTCACCAATAAATCCAATAAGGAATTCAGGAGGAACTTCTTTACCCAAAGAAAGGTAAAAATGTGGAACTTGCTACCACAAGGAGTAGTTGAGGCGAATAGCATAGATACGGTTAAGGAAAGGTAGATAAGCACATGAGGGAAAAAGGAATGGAAGGATATCCTGATAAGGTTAGATGAAGAGGGGTGGGAGGAGATTCATGTGGAGCATAAACGCCAGCACAGACCAGATGGGCTGAATCGCCTGTTTCAGTGCTGTAGACCCAATGTAATTCTATGTTTTAAAAAAAACACAAGGCCCCCATCTTCCCTTTCAGATGGATGTAAAAAATCCCATAGCATTATTTCAAAGAAGAGCAGGGGAGTTCTCCCAGGGTGTCCTGGCCAACATTTATCCCTCAATTTCAATGTGTTCAAATTACATTCCCCTGCCCATTATCTTAATGGATTTGGTAGGGTAGGTACAGAGAAACTATTTCCTTTGGTTGGGGATGTAATCTTATAATTAGAGCTAGGCCATTCAGGAGTGAAATCAGAAAGCCCTTTTTCACACAAAGGGTAGTGGAAATCTGGAACTCCCTTCCCCCCAAAAGGCTGTGGATGCTGGGGGACAATTGGAGCTTTGAAGACTGAGATAGATTTTTTTTTTTTGTTGGGTCAGGGTATCAAGGGATATGGAGCAAAGTAGGGAAAATGGAGTTGAGGTGCAGATCAGCCATGATCTAATTAAATGACGGAGCAGGCCCGAGGGGCTGAATGGCCTCCTCCTGGTCCTATGTTAGTCGACTTAAAATAAACCGTTTCACACTTCCATTTAAGCACCGGACACAGGAATGCCGTACAAACGCGTTTAGATATTTGTCCACTATTCTCGCTCATGGTTATTTCTCGCTGGCAAACTCTGTCTGATCATATTTCTTGCTTTTAAATAGAGCTCCTTTGAAGAGGAAGATGGAAAGGAATATATCTACAAGGAGCCCAAGCTAACCAGACTCTCAGAGATATCCGAGAGACTCCTCAAACTGTACGGTGACAAGTTCGGAGCCGAGAATGTGAAAATCATCCAGGATTCTAACAAGGTAAGTTTTACTCCACGCTGCCTTGTTAGGGGAACTGGGGGTGGGGAGGGGTCTGGCTCTTCTCTTGGGTGGGTGTAGCCTGACATCCTCAAATGGCCTAGTCTTAACACTGTTCTACTGTATACATTAAGCTGTTTATTATATACAACACGTGTGGTCTCCAAACTGTTGGTTGACTCTCGATGGTTTATACTTCCTACTAGGGTTGCCAACTCTCATTGGATGTATTCCTGGAGGGTTCATCACATGACCCCCCCCCCTCCTCCAACCGCCCCGCCATCACGCTCCCGCCATTGGTCGCTCGATGTGCCCATACTCGCGGCGCCCCACCTTCACGCACCAGCAGGAGAGGGGAGGGGGGGAGAGGGGGGGAGAGCGGGGAGGGGGGGGGGGGGAGAGAGCGGGGAGGGGGGGGGGGGGGAGAGAGCGGGGAGGGGGGGGGGGGGAGAGCGGGGAGGGGGGGGGGGGAGAGAGCGGGGAGGGGGGGGGGGGAGAGAGCGGGGAGGGGGGGGGGGGAGAGAGCGGGGAGGGGGGGGGGGGGAGAGAGCGGGGAGGGGGGGGGTGGAGAGAGCGGGGAGGGGGGGGGGGGGGAGAGAGCGGGGAGGGGGGGGGGGGGAGAGAGCGGGGAGGGGGGGGGGGGGAGAGAGCGGGGAGGGGGGGGGGGGAGAGAGCGGGGAGGGGGGGGGGGGGAGAGCGGGGGGGAGAGCGGGGAGAGGGGAGAGCGGAGAGGGGAGAGAGGGGGGAGAGGGGACAGACTCTTCATTACCCGATTGGCTGAGTCAACTAGCTTTCTCCCCCATCTCCTGGGTTGCTTGCAACAGCGACCGGGAGATTAATCTTTAATTCCTGGAGACTCCAGGACAACCCTGGAGAGTTGGTGACTCTACCAGCAGCCCACAAAACCTTTCTGAACACGTTAGCGTTGTTCAAAGAGACATGTGGCCACCAAGTAAGTTGGAAATGACACAAACTGTTGTGGGCACCGTTCTTGTGATGCAGCCCCATCAATGGCAACATTGCACGCAACTCGGGCAGCCTATGAAATGCAGTCGCATCATCATAGTCATAATATCATAGTAGGTATAGCACAGGAGGAGGCCATTCGGCCCATCATGCCTGTGCCGGCTCTTTGAAAGAGCTATCCAATCAGTCTCATTCCCCTGCTCTTTGCCAATAGCCCTGTAATTTTTTTTCCCTTCAAGTATTTATCCAATTCCCTTTTGAAAGTTACTATTGAATCTGCTTCCACCACCCTTTCGGGCAGTGCATTCCAGATCATTACAACTCATGCTTAAAAAAAAGTGTTTCCTCATGTTGCCTCTGGTTATTTTGCCGATCACCTTAAATCTGTGTCCTGTGGTTACCGACCCGTCTGCCACTGGAAAGAGTTTCTCCTTATTTACTCTCTCAAAACTGTTCATAATTTTGAACACCTCTATCAAATCTCCCCTTAACCTTCTCTGTTCTAAGGAGAACAACCCCAGCTTCTCCAGTCTCTCCTCATAAGAAAGAAAGAAAGCCCTGCATTTATATAGCGCCTTTGGCGATCTCAGGATGTCCCAAAGCGTTTACAGCCAATGAAGTACTTTTTTTGAAGTGTAGTCACTTGTAATGTAGGAAATGCGGCAGCCAATTTGTGCACAGCAAGGTCCCACAAACAGCAATTTGACGATGACCAGATAATCTGTTTTAGTAGTGCAGGTTGAGGGATAAATGTTGGCCAGGACACCGGGGAGAATTCCCCTGCTCTTGTTCGAAATAATGCCATGGGATCTTTTACACCCACCCGAGAGGGCAGACGGGACCTCGGTTTAATGTCTTATCTGAATAACTGAAGTCCCTCATCCCTGGTAACATTCTAGTAAATCTTTTCTGCACCTCTCTAAGGCCTTGACATCCTTCCTAAAGTGTGGTGCC
This sequence comes from Heptranchias perlo, assembly GCF_035084215.1. Classification (NCBI taxonomy): domain Eukaryota; kingdom Metazoa; phylum Chordata; class Chondrichthyes; order Hexanchiformes; family Hexanchidae; genus Heptranchias; species Heptranchias perlo. The sequence goes on from NC_090339.1 coordinate 4,455,816, forward strand.
CAGAACTGAACACAATACTCCAGCTGAGGCCTAACCAGTGTTTTATAAAGGTTTAGCATAACTTCCTTGCTTTTGTACTCTATGCCTCTATTAATAAAGCCCAGGATCCCATATGCTTTATTAACAGCCTTCTCGACTTGTCCTGCCACCTTCAAAGATTTGTGTGTGCGCACCCCCAGGTCTCTCTGTTCCTTTAAAATGACCAAGTAGTTGATATTGCCTCTCCTTATTCTTTCCACCAAAATGAATCACTTCACACTTTTCTGCATTAAATTTCATCTGCCATGACTGCCCATTTCATGTCCTCCTGAAGTTTGTTACTATGCTCCACATTGTTTACTACATTCCCGAGGTTTGTATCATCTGCAAACTTTGAAATTATATCCTTTATACCCAAGTCCAGGTCATTAAAATATTTCAAAAAGAGCAGCGGTCCTAATACTTACCCCTGAGGGACACCACTGTATACTTCCCTCCAGTCTGAAAAACAACCGTTCACCACTACTCTCTGCTTTCTGTCCTTTATCCAATTTTGTATCCATGCTGTCACTGTCCCTTTAATCCCATGGGCTTTAATTTTGCAAACAAGTCTATTATGTGGCACTTTATCAAATGCCTTTTGAAAGTCCATATACACATCAACCGCACTACCCTCATCAATCCTCTCCATTACTTCATCAAAGAGCTCAATCAAGTTTGTCACACACGATGTTCACAAATCCATGCTGACTTTCATTTACCAGCCCATACTTTTCCAAGTGCCAATGAATTTTGTCCGGGATTATTGACTCTAAAAGTTTCCTCCCCACCGTCGTTAGGCTGTGCTGCGTTGCAGAACGTCGCTCTCAGTACTTCAGCTTCATACTGGTGCCGGAAAATGCACCTGACCACCTCCCAAACCCGCGACCTCTACCGCCTAGAGGGACAAGAGCAGCAGGCACCACCGCCAAGTTCCCCTCCAAGTCACACACCATCCCGACTTGGAAATATATCACCATTCCTTCATCGTCACTGGGTGAAAATCCTGGAACTCCCTTCCTAACAGCACTGTGGGAGAACCTTCACCACACGGACTGCAGCGGTTCAAGAAGGCGGCTCACCACCACCTTCTCAAGGGCAATTAGGTCTAGTGTTTGTTATAATATGGCCACTGTCAGCTGTGGTAGCAGTCTCGCCTCTGAGTCAGAAGATCGTGGGTTCAACACCCACTCCAAAGGTTTGAGCACATAATCTAGGCTGACAATCCCAGTGCAATACTGAGGGAGTGCTGCACTGTCGGAGGTGCTGTCTTTCAGATGAGACGTTAAACCGAGGCCCCGTCTGCCCTCTCAGTTGGACGTAAAAGATCCCGCTGCACTATTTAAAGAAGAGCAGGGGAGTTCTCCTCTGTGTCCTGGCCAATATTTATCCTTCAACCAATATCACTAAAAAAACAGATTATCTGGTCATTATCACATTGCTGTTTGTGGGACCTTGTGTGTAAATTGGCTGCCGTGCTTCCTACATTACAACAGTGACTACGCTTAAAAAAAAAAGTACTTCATTGGTTGTAAAGTGCTTTGGGAAGTGATGAGATTGTGAAAGGTGCAATATAAATGCAAGTTCTCTCTCTATCTAATCAGCTTCCTTTTGACCTTTTGTGGTGAATTAGCAGCTGTCAGTAATTTTGATGTCGATTTGTGGAAATTACTATTCTAGACGTAAAGCTCTATTTGGGTGCTGTTGACTCTACCTATTTGTTATAAAATAATGGTGAAGATTTTCCACTGATGACTCAATGATAATTAACCTCATTAGTGATTGGGTGAAGCCAACCTATTTTACCCACACTGCAGTTTCCTTTTTGCTTAATGCGGATACATCAAGGTATAAGTCATACTCAGAATAGGGCTAAACAGAATGCTTCATGAAACATACTGCCATGGTCGTTTTCAGAGATGGAATAGAACAAATAGAACAGATTCACAAATCATTGAAAGTAGCAACGCAGGTTAACAAAGTGCAAACCAAGCACTGGGGTTCATTTCCAGAGGAATAGAATTCAAAAGCAGAGAAGTTATGTTAAACTTATATAGGACCTTGGTTAGGCCACACTGTGCTCAGTTCTGGTCTCTACATCACAAAAAGGCTATTGAAGCAATAGAGAAGGTCCAAAGAAGATTTACCAGGATGATATCAGAACTGAGGTGTTATACCCAACAGGAAAGATTGAACAGGCTGGGGCTCTTCTCTAGAAAAGAGAAGACTGAGGAGTGACCTGATCGAGGTCTTTAAGGTTATGAAAGGGATTGATAGGGTAAATATAGAGAAGATGTTTCCACTTACAGGGGAGACCAGAACTAGGGGCCATAAATATAAGATAGCCACTAATAAATTGTGGGGAATTCAGGAGCAACCTCTTTACCCAGAGAGTGGTTAGAATGTGGAACTCGCTACCACAAGGAGTAGTTGAGGGGACGCATTCTCCACCTAACAAACCCTGATTGATCTAAAGCTCTGCATTCTTATTGATGGGACCTTTTGGGTTTAAAGGGATACACCTTCACCTTAGCAGCAGAATAATACATTGTGCTTTATGTGGTGTAACACTCCTGTCCTCTGAAACAACAGTTTATAATGAGCAATGCCACGGGTAATCCATTAGAGTATACGGGGTTTTCTTTTAGAGTTCCGACTAAATTTATAAAACTTTATTGAATGGCTTTTTTATATCTTTTACTTTTTAGGTAAATACAAAGAACCTGGACCAGAAATTTGCATATATTCAGGTTACCTTTGTCAATCCTTACTTCGATGACAAAGAACTGCCTGAAAGGAAAACGCATTTTGAGAGAAACCACAATATCTCACGATTCGTCTTTGAGACTCCATACACGTTATCTGGGAAGAAGCAAGGAGGGGTTGAGGAGCAGTGCAAAAGGAGAATGATTTTAACAAGTAAGCCCAGGCTTGTGAAAGTAGTTGAATAACCATAAGCAGAAATACAAATCTACAGGGATCAAACATGTTTCAAAGATGGAATAATCCCACTGATCACCTTTCACAAACTGTGGTCTGCCGTTGCGTTCTATACATTTACATTGGTTGTAAGTGCAAAAGGAGAATGATTTTAGCAATTAAACCCAGGCTTATGAAAGTAGTTGAATATCAATAAGCAGAAACACAAATCTACAGGGATGAAGCTTTCAAAGATGGAATAATCCTGCTGGAATTGTGTTAATTACAGACCAGTAATTGAACGAATAACACAAAAGCACCACAGTGCACTGAGTCACTTGACTTTGAACTGGCCCACCAAGCACAGGATCTACCTTGTGTGGCTATGCAAACATGCATTAAGCTACTGAACTGTGGTGACTTAAGATGTGGTCTCTTTATTGTATTCATTCTCGGGATGTGGGCATCACTGGCAAGGTCAAAATTTATTGCCCATCGCTAGTTGGCCTTAACTGAGTGGCACGTTAGGCCACTTCAGTGGGTAGTTAAGAGTCAACCACGTTGGTGTGAGACTGCAGTCATATATAGGCCAGACCGGGTAAGGCCAGCAGGTTTCCTTCCCTAAAGGACAAGAATAAACCAGTTGGGATTTTACAACAATCCGACAGCTTCATGTTCACTTTTTAAGCAGCTTTTTATTTTCAGATTTTTTTTTTCTAATCTGAATTCATATTCTCAAACTGCCATGGTGGGATTTGAACTTGTGTTCTCTGGATTACTGTTCCAGTAACATACCCACTACACCACCGTACCCTTTAGAGTGCAGGAAGCTAAAATCCACAATGATTTTCATCTCTGCTAGCTCCGAAGCATTGACTGCCTGCGTGGAATGCATACCGTCAACATGGATTATCCCATCAATCGGCACCAGATTGAAACCAGCAGTGAAAGGACAGCCTGCTAACTCCCTGCGCTCCTTTAACTCTATTTTTACACACAGGAAGAGCAGCCAGAACTCTAGGGGGTTCATTTTCACCATATCCCCACTACATGAGGTGGGGGTGGATATCTGGCGGAGCGGATCTCCCGCCCATTGTAGAACACATCCGATTTTCATTCCATCGAAATCAAATGAAGATCAGGCAGGTTCTACAACGGGTGGGCAAATTGCTCCGATTACCACCCCCCCAATGCTGTGAAGACTGAAATTTCCCCCTTGGTGTCTCTTCTGCAGTTTCACTCTGAGAGGTTCTAACTATCTGGAAAGACTGAACAGGCTGGGGCTCTTTTCTCTAGAAACGAGAATACTGAGGGGTGACCAGATGGAGGGCTTTAAAATTATGAAGGGGTTCGATAGATTAGATATACAGAGGATGTTTCCACCTTTGGGAGAGTCCAAAGCTAGGGGCCATAAATATAAGATAGTCACCATTAAATCCAATAAGGAATTCAGGAGAAACTTCTTTACCCAGAGAGTGGTTGGAATGTGGAACTTGCTACCACAAGGAGTGGTTGAGGCGAATAGTGTAGATGCATTTAAGGGGAAGCTAAATAAACATGAGGGAGAAAGGAATAGAAGGACATGCTGATAGGGTTAGATGAAATATGGTGGGAGGAGGCTCGTGTGGAGCATAAACACTGGCATAAACATGTTGGGCCGAATGGCCTGTTTCTGTGCTGTAAGTTCTATGTAATGCATCTCCATAATAATTTGCTTGTTGACATTGTCTCCAGCAACACACTCCTTCCCATATGTGAAGAAGAGGATTGCAGTTATGTACGAGCATCAGGTTGAACTGAAGCCGATCGACGTTGCCATCGATGAAATGAACGATCGGACGGCTGAGCTGCAAAAGCTGTGCACCTCGAACGGACTGGATATGATCCAACTTCAACTCAAACTCCAAGGCTGCGTCTCTGTGCAGGTGAGAGCGCAGTTTCATCTGGGAAGCCCAGGTGCCTCATCGTCGTGACTGGACTTGTGTTGGGGGAGGCGGTAGGCTGTGGTTAGAGATGAGCTCATCAGAAGCCAGCCCCATTTACCTGTTCCTCCTCTTGGGGGAATCAGAGATCTGAGAGAACAGTCCATCAGCGCCCCAGGATCAGAATTATTAAGTGATCCTCAAACCAGGTGATGACATTTGGGCCAATTCCTGGTGTAAAATTCTGAGTGTTTTTTTATTCGTTCTCGGGATGTGGACGTCACTGGCAAGGCCAGCATTTATTGCCCATCCCTAATTGCCCATCCCTAATTTCCACATCGTTCACCTGAGGAAGGAGAAAGCCTCCGAAAGCTTGTGAATTTAAAATAAAATTGCTGGACTATAACTCGGTGTTGTAAAATTGTTTACAATTGCCCTTGAGAAGGTGGTGGTGGGCTTTTTTCTTGAACCGCTGCAGTCCGTGTGGTGACGGTTCTCCCAAAGTGCTGTTGGGTAGGGAGTTCCAGGATTTTGACCCAGTGACGATGAAGGAACGGCGATATATTTCCAAGTTGGGATGGTGTGTGACTTGGAGGGGAACGTGCATGTGGTGTTGTTCCCATGTACCTGCTGCCCTTGTCCTTCTAGGTGGTAGAGGCCGCAGGTTTGGGAGGTGGTCAGGGGCATTCTTTGGAATATCTGAGAAGTCCAGCCTCCATCATTCAACTGTAGCTGGTTGCTTTTCGTCCCAAAGTCCCTGCAGTATATGACCCATTGTATTCCATGAAGTATCTTTAGCAATATTTAGCCTTGTAACCTTCACTCTTCCAGTGCTGCAAATATAGTCTTCCCTGCTCGTTGATCTCAGCCGTGGCTCAGTCGCCTCTGAGTCAGAAGGTTGTGAGTTCATGATCCACTCCAGATTTCTCCCCAGTGTCCTGGCCAATATTTATCCCTCAACCAACATCACTAAAACCGATTATCTGGTCATTTGTTTCATTGCTGTTTGTGGGACATTGCTGTCTGCAAATTGACTGCCGTATCTCCCTACAACAGTGATTACACTTCAAAAGTACTTCATTGGCTGTAAAGCGCTTTGGAATGTCCTGAGGTTGTGAAAGATGCTATATAAATGCAAGTCTTTCTTCTTTATGTTCTCCTTCCATCCTTAATATGCTCAAATCAGGACTTACTGCATCAATCCTACTCTAACTCAATGGTGTTCATACTGCTGCCAGATTCCAATTTGAAAACTGCATTTACTTGTAGCGTAATACGCAGTCTATCATTAATTATGCTTGAAATTCGTCCAGTGGATCTTATGTGAATAATTAGTGATGTTGAAGAAGCAGAATTACTGAACGCTGCACTTTTAGCAATAGCACTTGAAACATGCCAGTCCTCGTAATTTCCGTGTTTAAATTTCACTAGCTACGTGCTACGACTGCAACTAAAATGTTGCTTTACTTCACTAAGTCTGCCAAATCATTAATCCAGAGCTCAGGCTCTGAACTGATTCTTTACATCCTGCTTTTCCTGAAGTACACTACAAAGGATTTCACCTTCCGATCTGTTGTAGGTGAATGCCGGTCCATTGGCCTATGCAAGAGCATTCTTGGATGACAATAAATCTGGAAAGTCTCCAAACAAGAAAGTGAAGCTGCTGAAGGAAATATTCCGGTGAGTGAATGGAAGGGATTATTTATCACATCGAATGACTGTACATTTATAAAACTAACAAATCAATAAACGTGTCCATATTCTGCTGGGTACAGAGGCAGGGCCCCCGGTACAGACACTTGGGTTCTCAACAGTACAGGATACCAGGCACTGAGAATTGGAATCTATATGGGCCTTAGATTGTCACCAAAAAACCCCCATTGACGTGACCTGCAAACATTGCCTGTTGTGAAAATTGTTTATTTTATCAGTGAGGAATGAAACCTGTAAACTGTGTAATGTTGATCCCCTAAAACTGCTGCTGCATATTAATATGTCTTCTCTTTCCCTTCTCTCCTTCCTCCTGTTCCCTCCCTCCCCTCCTTTCTACTCCCCTCTTTTCTCTTCCCTCTATCTTCCCTCCTTCCCTTTCTCTTCCCTCCTTCCCTCTTCTCTTCCCTCCTTCCCTCTTCTCTTCCCTCCTTCCCTCTTCTCTTCCCTCCTTCCTTCTTTTCTTCCCTCCTTTCCTTTCTCTTTTCTTCCCTCCTTTCCTTTCTCTTTTCTTCCCTCCTTCCCTTTCTCTTTTCTTCCCTCCTTCCCTTTCTCTTTCCTCCCTCTCTCTCTCCCTCCTTCCCATTTTCCTCCTGTCAGGCTTATTTTGAAATGTGCATCACATGCTGTTACAATGATAGTTACCGTGGGACTAATAACAAGTTTGTAACGTCCACTAAGAAGAAAACCGCAGCCTCTTATTTTCAACTGCTGTTTGAACCCTGAAACTGCTGCCTTGAATCCACCAAGTTGGCTGTTTTTCTGTAGTGTGCACTGGGAGTTTTGGGCTGATGACCAATACACTTGGTGACATACATAAGTGACAGCACTGAAGGGCACGTCGTATGTTTATCAAGTGATAGTTAGCAATGATTACTGGGAAATATAATTACAATGCAGTTTTGGGCACCCCATTATAAAAAGACATTTAAGCCATAGAGAGCGTACAGTGTAGATTCACCAGGATGGGAAACTATATCAAAGGTGACGTGTGAATCATGGAACCATAGAATGATTACAGCATGGAAGGAGGCCATTTGGCCCATCGAGTCCGCGCCGGCTCTATGAACAAGCAATCCAGCTAGTCCCACTCCCCCGCCATGTCCCTGTAGCCCTGCAAATTTTTTCCTTTCAAGTACTTATCCAGTGCCCTTTTCAAGGCCATGATTGAATCTGCCTCCACCACCCCCTGAGGCAGTGAATTCCGGATCCTAACCACTCGCTGCGTAAAAAAGTTTTTCCTCATGTCACCTTTGGCTCTTTTGCCAATCACCTCAAATCTATGTCCTCTGGTTCTTGACCCTTCTGCCAATAGGAACGGTTTCTCTCTATCTACTCTGTCTAGACCCTTCATGATTTTGAATACCTCTATCAAATCTCCTCGCAACCGTCTCTGTTCCAAGGAGAACAACCCCAGCTTCTCCAGTCTATCCACGTAACTAAAGTCCCTCATCCCTGGAATCATTCTAGTAAATCTCTTCTGCACCCTCTCTAAGGCCTTCACATCTTTCCTGAATTGCGGTGCCCAGAACTGGACACAATACTCCGGAACTAGTGTTTTATAAAGATTCATCATGACTTCCATACTTTTGTACTCTATGCCTTTATTTATAAAGCCCAGGATCCCGTATGCTTTTTTAACCACTTTCTCAACCTGCCCTGCCATGTTCAACAATTTGCACATATCTCTCTGGTCCTGTACCCCTTTTAGAGTCGTGCCCTCTAGTTTATATTGCCTCTCCTCATTCTTCCTACCGAATTGCATCATTTGCATTTTTCTGCGTTAAATTTCATCTACCACGTGTCCGCCCATTCCACCAGCCTGTCTATATCCTCTTGAAGTCTATCACTATCCTCTCACTGTTTACTACCCTTCCAAGTTTTGTGTCATCTGCAAATTTTGACCTTGTGCCCTGTACACCAAGTCCAAGTTATTAATATATATCAAGAAAAGCAGTCGTCCCAGCACTGACCCCTGGGGAACACCACTGTACACCTCCCTCCAGTCCGAAAAACAACCGTTCACCACTACTGTCTGTTTCCTGTCACTGAGCCAATTCTGTATCCATGTTGCTACTGCTCCCTTTATTCCATAGGCCGCAATCTTGATTACAAGCCTACCAGGCAGCACTTTAACAAATGCCTTTTGAAAGCCCATATACACCACATCAACTGCATTGCCCTCATCTACCCTCTCTGTTACCTCATCAAAAAGCTCTATCGGGTTAGTTAAACATGATTTGATTTTAACAAATCCGTGCTGGCTTTCCCTAATCAATCCACACTTGTCCAAGTGACTGTTAATTCTGTCCTGGATTATCGTTTCTAGAAGTTTCCCCACCACCGAGGTTAAACTGACTGGCCTGTAGTTGCTGGGTTTATCTTTACACCTTTTTTGAACAAGGGTGTAACATTTGCAATTCTCCAGTCCTCCGGCACCACCCCGATACCTAATGATGTTTGGAAGATTATGGCCAGAACCTCCACAATTTCCACCCTTACTTCCCTCAGCAACCTAGGGTGCATCCCATCCGGACTTGCTGATTTATCTACATTAAGTACAACTAGCCTTTCTAGTACCTCTTCTTTATCAATTTTGAGCAAATCCAGTGTCTCAACTACATCTTCCTTTACTGAGACTCTGGCAGCATCTTCTTCCTTGGTAAAGACAGATGCAAAGTAGTCATTTAGTACCTCGGCCATGCCCTCTCCCTCCATGGGTAGATTTCCTTTATGGTCCCGAATCGGCCCCACCCCTCCTCTTACCACCCATTTACTGTTTACATGCCGATAGAAGACTTTTGGATTCCCTTTTATGTTGGCCGCCAGTCTATTCTCATACTCTCTCTTTGCCCCTCTTATTTCCTTTTACTCTTCTCCTCTGAACTTTCTATATTCAGCCTGGTTCTCACTTGTGTTATCAACCTGACATCTGTTATACGCCCCTTTTTCTGCTTCATCTTACTCTCTATCTCTTTCCAAGGAGCTCTGGCTTTAGTTGCCCTACCTTTCTACCTCGTGGGAATGTACCTAGACTGCACCTGAACCATCTCCTCTTTAAAGGCCACCCATTGTTCAATTACAGTTTTGCCTGCCAATCTTCGATTCCAATTTACCCGGGCCAGATGTGTTCTCATCCCACTGAAATTGGCCCTCCTCCAATTGAGTATTTTTACTTTAGAGTGGCCCATGTCCTTTTCCATAGTTATTCTAAACCTTATGATCCTATGATCACTGTTCCCTAAATCCTCCCCCACTGATACTTGCTCCACTTGGCCCATCTCATTCCCCAGATCCAAGTCCAGCAATGCCTCCTTCCTCGTTGGGCTGGAAACATACTGGTCAAGAAAGTTCTCCTGAACACATTTCAACAATTCCTCCCCCTCTTTGCCCCTTATATTATTATTATCCCAGTCTATATTAGGATTGTTGAAATCCTCCGTTATCACTACTCCATGGCTTTTGCACCTCTCTGTAATTTCCCTGCAAATTTGCTCCTCTATATCCTTCCCACTAGTTGGTGGCCTATAGAATACACCCAGTAGTCTAAAGGCACCCCTATTGTTTGTTAACTCTAAACAAATAGATTCTGTCCTTGACCCCTCCAGGACATCCTCTCTCTCCAGCACTCCAATATTCTCCTTAATCAATACTGCCACCACCCCCTCCCCCCACTTTCTTTCCTTCCCTATCTTTCCTGAACACCTTGTATCCAGGGATATTTAGTACCCAATCCTGCCCTTTTGTGAGCCAGGTCTCCGTTATCACCACGACATCATATTCCCATGTGGCTCTTTGCGCCTGCAGCTCACCGACCTTATTTACCACACTTCAAGTGTTTACACACACGCACTGTAAACCAGTCGTAGACCTTCTTGTACTCTGTCTTAGTCTGATCCCATCTAATACTGTACTATTTCTTATTCTCGTGCTATCTTTCTCTCCCAATTCTTTGTGCACCTTGTTTCTCCTTTCCAATGCTACATCCTGGTGCCCATCCCCCTGCTCAATTAATTTAAACCCTCCCCCATAGCACTAGTGATCCTCCCCGCGAGAACATTGGTCCCAGCTCTGTTGAGGTGCAACCTGTCTGGCCTGTACAGGTCCCAACTCCCCCAGAATTGGTCCCAATGCCCCAGGAATCTAAAGCCCTCCCTCCTACACCATCCCTGTGGCCACACATTCATCTGCTCTATCCTCCCATTTCTATACTCACTAGCACGTGGCTTTAGGCCCTGCTTTTTAATTTCTTTCCTAGATCCCTAAAAATCTGCCTGCAGGTCCTCATCCCTCTTTCTACCTACATCGTTGGTACCAATATGGACCACGACCTCTGGCTGTTCACCCTCCCCCTCCAGAATGTTCTGCAGTGTGGAAAAACTTTTTTACGCAGCGAATAGTTATGACCTGGAATGCATTGCCTGAAAGGGTGGTGGAAGGAGATTCAATGGTGGCTTTCAAAAAGGAATTGCATAAATATTTGAAAGGAAAAAATTTGCAAGTCGACGGGGAAAAAGCAGGGGAATGGGACCAAATGGATTGCTCTTACAAAGAGCCGGCACGAGCTCGATGGGCCGAATGGCGGCCTCCTGTGCTATAACGAGTCGATGATTCTATAGTTAAATGGAGAAACTCGAGATACTGGGACGGTATAAGAGTAATTTGAGACATGACGTGGTAAGTGTAACATGCTTGGGATGAACAGGTGACTTTGGACCTCTGGTTCCCAAAGCTCTCCACCACTGGGGTTTTCCTCGCCTCATGTCTGGGTCTGTTGTAGACTCATTGACACATTGATTCCCATGATTAGTCAACAACTCCATTATCGTTGTATCATGAGATTACCAGGATGGTAGAAGGTGAACTCGATGGACCTTGGTCTTTTTTCATCAAGCAGTTCCTATGTTCCTATTTGCAATGGAACAGAGAGTGCTAAGAAGAGACTTAAATCACAAAGGGTCTTGATAATCTTTCCCTATTCACTCTATCTCCTCTAGTTGGGGAGCAAATGACAAGGTGATCATCAATTTAAAGCCCTCACTAAGAGAGTGAGGAGCGAGGTTAGGAGAAATTCCTTGAACACAGTGAGTTGTTAGAGCATGGATTGCTTTACCACAGAGGATGGTTGAGGCAGAGCCCATTGCATCTTTTAAGGGAAAATTGCATAAATATTTCAACCAGAGGAAGTTAGAGGGCTGTGGAGAGAATGTGGGATTAGTTTGGATTGCTCCAGCAGAGAACAGACACAGACACGATGGGCCAAATGGCCACGTCCTGCACTGTAAATATCAATGGTATCCCAAATTGTGTATAATGGTAGAAAACTAAGACTGATCTTTGTTTTTGAATTGCATGCAGGCAATTTGTTTCTGCCTGCAGCCTGGCTCTAGATTTAAACGAGCGGCTGATCAAGGAGGATCAGATGGAGTATCACGAAGGGTTAAAGGCAAACTTCAAAGACATGGTCAAGGAGTTGTCAGAAATCACCCATGAACAGGTCAGTGAGCACAGGACCGCTGAGAGCACGAGACACGTGTTGGCTGACTGACTGTATCCCTTTTGTATGGTTTACACCTGCTGTAAAAAAATCTTCAATCGTTAATGTCGGTCTTTATTCTCTGTAATGAATTTTTGCATAGCCGACCTTATCATAAACTGTAAGGTGTTAAGAGATTACGGCCAACAAATTAATCTGAGGACTTTGCCCCACTCTATGTCCCAGGCCTGCACCGTATCCTATCACCAAAAACCTGTGATTTTTACATTATCTTGTTGAACTATTGACCAGTTTGGGAATTCTGGTGCAGTGACCTTGGGGCCCCCGCCACCACCACCATTTTTTAATCTTTTTATTCGTTCATGGGATGTGGGCGTCTCTGGCGAGGCCGGCATTTATTGCCCATCCCTAATTGCCCTTGAGAAGGTGGTGGTGAGCCGCCGCCTTGAACCGCTGCAGTCCATGTGGTGACGGTTCTCCCACAGTGCTGTTAGGAAGGGAGTTCCAGGAATTTGACCCAGCGACGATGAAGGAATGGTGATATATTTCCAAGTCAGGATGGTGTGTGACTTGGAGGGGAACGTGCAGGTGGTGTTGTTCCCATGTGCCTGCTGCTCTTGTCCTTCTAGGTGGTAGAGGTCGCGGGTTTGGGAGGTGCTGTCGAAGAAGCCTTGGTGAGTTGCTGCAGTGCATCCTGTGAATGGTGCACACTGCAGCCACAGTGCGCCAGTGGTGAAGGGAGTGAATGTTTAGGGTGGTGGATGGGGTGCCAATCAAACGGGCTGCTTTGTCCTGGATGGTGTCGAGCTTCTTGAGTGTTGTTGAAGCTGCACTCATCCAAGCAAGTGGAGAGTATTCCATCACACTCCTGACTTGTGCCTTGTAGATTTTGGAAAGCCTTTGGGGAGTCAGGAGGTGAATCACTCGCCGCAGAATACCCAGCCTCTGACCTGCCCTTGTAGCCACAGTATTTATATGGCTGGTCCAGTTAAGTTTCTGGTCAATGGTGACCCCCAGGATGTTGATGGTGGGGGATTCGGCGATGGTAATGCCGTTGAATGTCAAGGGGAGGTGGATAGACTCTCTCTTGTTGGAGATGGTCATTGCCTGGCACTTGTCTGGTGTGAATGTTACTTGCCACTTATCAGCCCAAGCCTGGATGTTGTCCAGGTCTTGCTGCATGCGGGCACGGACTGCTTCATTATCTGAGGGGTTGCGACTGGAACTGAACACTGTGCAGTCATCAGCGAGCATCCCCATTTCTGTCCTTATGATGGAGGGAAGGTCATTGATGAAGCAGCTGAAGATGGTTGGGCCTAGGACACTGCCCTGAGGAACTCCTTCAGCAATGCCCTGGGGCTGAGAAAGTTGGCCTCCAACAACCACTACCATCTTCCTTTGTGCTACCTTCCTGCCTGTGGTCTTAGTTGGGATTCAGGCTTGCTCCCTATACTTTCTACTATAGAGGCAGCTTCCATGGGCAACAACCTGCTCCCTATGATCAGAAACTTAACCGTGCGCATTTAGCATGTGGTGTTTAGCAGAGCAAACAATCATCGCTTTTATTGTAAACTCAGATTTCATGTTTAAAATGTTAACATGGTTCGATAGGGTCGATACGGAGAAACTATTACCTCTAGTGGGGGAATCAAGAATGAGGGCACATAATCTTAAAATTAGAACCAGACCGCACTTTTCCAGGAAGCACTTTTCTCCACAGAGGGTAGTGGGAACCTGGAACTCTCTCCCGCAAAAAGCTCTCTTCACAACCCAACTAAACGCAAATGCCCCTGTGATTCAGAGATTAGGACACACTGTACACGTGCGCGTACCCAAGCATGCACAAACATAAACACCAACACGCACACAAACAAGGAAGCAAGCGCATATACACCATCACAAACATATACAAACATATACACGCATATATACACAAACACATACAAACATATACACGCATATATACACAAACAAATACACATGTGCACACTATACATGTACTTTAATAAAAGAAACAATGTAAGAAGGAATTTTCAAGTTTAAGCTCAAATAATTGTTTTATGTTAGGTCATCAAGCACAAATTAGACGTTACTCATATCATTGGTTTTCAAACCAGGTCCCCAGAACTTGGGTCTCCAAGGGAATCTTAGCAGGTCCATGATGTCATCACAGTTCTGTTGATCTCAGCAGATGTCTGGATGTGCTGACTTCCTAACCTGTTATCTCTTTTGTTCCCCTCCAAGTCACACACCATCCTGACTTGGAAATATATCGCCGTTCCTTCTTCGTCACTGGGTCAAAATCCTGGAACTCCCTTCCTAACAGCACTGTGTGAGAACCGTCACCACACGGACTGCAGCGGTTCAAGAAGGCGGCTCACCACCACCTTCTCAAGGGCAATTAGGGATGGGCAATAGCCCACATCCCATTAATGAATTTTTAAAAAGGGTGGCAATGACAGCACCATTCCCTTACCAGACACTGTCTATTGGGAGGGCTGCAGTCGTGTTATCAACACAGAGTGTTGAGGAAGGTGTTACAGGAAGTACACACTATTTGCAAGACTTTTTGTATCATCAGCAGAAGTCCTTTAATGTGCTCAAAGAGAGTCAGAGGATACATTATTTTGCTCTCCCCTGTGACCATGTACATGTGTCATCTGTTGTAACATGAAAGGTTTAACAACAACAACTTGCATTTATATAGCACCTTTGACACAGTAAAATGTCCCAAGGCGCTTCACAGGAGCGTAATCAGACAGAATTTGACACTGAGCCAAAGAAGGAGATATTAGGATAGTTGACCAAAAGCTTGGTCAAAGAGGTAGGTTTTAAGGAGCATCTTAAAGGAGGAGAGGCGGAGAGGTTTTGGGGAGGGAATGCCAGAGCTTAGGGCCGAGGCAGCTGAAGGCACGGCCGCCAATGGTGGAGCGATGAAAGTCAGAGATGCACAAGGCCAGAATTGAAGGAGCGCAGAGATCTCGGAGGGTTGTAGGGCTGGAAGAGTTACAGAGATAGGGAGGGGCGAGGCCATGGAGGGATTTGAAAACAAGGATGAGAATTTTAAAATCGAGGTGTTGCCGGACCCAGAGGTCAGCGGGCACGGGGGTGACGGGTGAACGGGACTTGGTGCGAGTTACGATATGGGCAGCACAGTTTTGGATGAGCTCAAGTTTAGATGGAAGATGGGAGACCGGCCAGGAGAACATCGGAACAGTTGGGTCTAGAGAAAAACTAAAAGCTTGTTAAGGAGCATTGGGCCGTTAGGGAGTGGGACCTGCCCCGAGTATTGAGCAGGGGAGCAGCTAGACCTAAAAGTCGGGTGGAGGACAAATGCTAAACCCAAAAAGTGGCTTTAAAAAGAAATGGCGGGCTGACCTGGGAGATGTGACTCGGAGGTATGGTAGCACCACATTGGGTTTGGTGCACAGTTTATTAATTAATTACCTGCGGTAACCGTTTACTGGAATGGGTTGATGAATTAATCAAATGTAACGGCTGTTTAATACAACCGCCTTGCCCCAAAATTCACAAATTAAATAAAAGTTGTAAACCCAACGGTGCTCTTCGGAAATGTGACGGGCGATAATGGGAACAAGTGTTACAGTGGTGGTCCAAGTTGAATAAATTAAATAACAGTAGGGCTGCCCCAAGTTTTATCAATGAAATAATAGCAGTGATTTACTAGGATGCTACCGGGACTTGATGGTTTGACTTATAGGGAGAGGTTAGATAGACTGGGACTTTTTTCCCTGGAGAGTAGGAGGTTTAGGGGTGATCTTATAGAAGTCTATAAAATAATGAGGGGCATAGATAAGGTGAGAGGGGAGAGATAAAAAAGGGTCCAGAGGGGCAATTTTTTCACTCAAAGGGTGGTGAGTGTCTGGAGCGAGCTGCCAGAGGCAGTAGTAGAGGCGGGTACAATTTTGTCTTTTAAAAAGCATTTGGACAGTTACATGGGTAAGATGGGTATAGAGGGATATGGGCCAAGTGCAGGCAATTGGGACTAGCTTAGTGGTATAAACTGGGCGACATGGACATGTTGGGCCGAAGGGCCTGTTTCCATGTTGTAAACTTCTATGATTCTATGAGTCTATAATAGCAGTGATGTTTAATCACGAGTGGACAGAGAATAAATTAATTATCCTCAGGAAGGATATATCGGTCTTGGAAGGGGGTCAGCGCAGATTGACCAGAATGATAGGGCGTAGAGGGTTAAATTATGAGGACAGGTTGCATAAACTTGCCTTGTATTCTCTTGAGTTTAGAAGATTAAGGGGTGATGTAATCGAGGTGTTTAGAATGTTAAAAGGATTCGATAAGGTAGATAGAGAGAAACTATTCCCTCTGATGGGGGAATCAAGAACAAGGGGACACTCTGTGTTCAGGAGTGAAATCAGGAAGCACTTCTTCGCACAAAGGATAGTGGAAATCTGGAACCCTTTTTTTTTTCCCCCTGGCTCCCTTCAAAAGGCTGTGGACGCTGAGGGAAAATTGGAGCTTTCAAGACTGAGATCGATAGATTTTTAGGAGCAGGATGATGATTCTTTAAAGTTAATTAACTCGGCTGTGGAGCAGGATGGTTGGGGGGGGGAGGTGGGTGACAATGAAGAGAGTAGGGAAAATCTGAAGGAGCATTGGAGGCAATGCAAGTGGGTGACGGAGCCGGAGCAGCTGCTCCAGGAACGGCTGCGAATGGTGGTTCCTGTTGCCAGAGGCCCCCAGTTACATTCCAGAATTTTCTTCAATCTTCCTCACAGATTCCCTTTTATCTTTGTCAAGAAAGGTAGAGTGGGAACAGAGACAGTAAGCACAGGACTGAGAGAAATCAGTGCAGAGAGAGAGAGAGTCAGGGCCCAGAGAGAGAGAGAGTCAGGGCCCAGAGAGAGAGAGAGTCAGGGCCCAGAGAGAGAGAGAGAGGTCAGAGCCCAGAGCCCAGAGAGAGAGAGAGAGAGAGAGAGAGGGAGGTCAGGGCCCAGAGAGAGAGAGAGAGAGAGTCAGGGCCCAGAGCCCAGAGAGAGAGAGAGAGGGAGGTCAGGGCCCAGAGCCCAGAGAGAGAGAGGTCAGAGCCCAGAGAGAGAGAGAGAGAGAGAGAGAGAGGGGTCAGGGCCCAGAGCCCAGAGAGAGAGAGGGAGGTCAGGGCCCTGAGAGTGAGAGAGTGAGAGAGTGGTCAGGGCCCAGAGAGAGAGAGAGAGAGAGAGAGAGGTCAGGGCCCAGAGAGAGAGAGAGAGAGAGAGAGAGAGGTCAGGGCCCAGAGAGAGAGAGAGAGAGGTCAGGGGCCCAGAGAGAGAGAGAGAGAGGTCAGGGCCCAGAGAGAGAGAGAGAGAGGTCAGGGCCCAGAGAGAGAGAGCGGGAGGTCAGGGCCCAGAGAGAGAGAGAGAGAGAGAGAGAGGTCAGGGCCCAGAGAGAGAGAGAGAGAGAGGTCAGGGCCCAGAGAGAGAGAGAGAGAGAGAGAGAGAGAGGTCAGGGCCCAGAGAGAGAGAGAGAGGTCAGGGCCCAGAGAGAGAGAGAGAGGTCAGGGCCCAGAGAGAGAGAGAGAGGTCAGGGCCCAGAGAGAGAGAGAGAGGTCAGGGCCCAGAGAGAGAGAGAGAGGTCAGGGCCCAGAGAGAGAGAGGTCAGGGCCCAGAGCCCAGAGAGAGAGAGAGTGTGAGGTCAGGGCCCAGAGAGAGAGAGAGAGAGAGAGAGAGAGAGGTCAGGGCCCAGAGAGAGAGAGAGAGAGAGGTCAGGGCCCAGAGCCCAGAGCCCAGAGAGAGAGAGTGAGAGAGAGAGAGGGAGGTCAGGGCCCAGAGAGTGAGAGAGAGAGAGGGAGGTCAGGGCCCAGAGAGAGGGAGGTCAGGGCCCAGAGAGAGAGAGTGAGAGGTCAGGGCGCAGAGCCCAGAGAGAGAGAGAGAGAGCAGGAGAGGTCAGGGCCCAGAGAGAGAGAGCGGGAGGTCAGGGCCCAGAGAGAGAGAGAGAGAGAGAGAGGTCAGGGCCCAGAGGAGAGAGAGAGAGAGAGAGAGGTCAGGGCCCAGAGAGAGGGAGAGAGAGAGGTCAGGGCCCAGAGAGAGAGAGAGCGGGAGGTCAGGGCCCAGAGAGAGAGAGAGCGGGAGGTCAGGCCCAGAGAGAGGGAGAGAGAGAGGTCAGGGCCCAGAGAGAGAGAGAGCGGGAGGTCAGGGCCCAGAGAGAGGGAGAGAGAGAGGTCAGGGCCCAGAGAGAGAGAGAGCGGGAGGTCAGGGCCCAGAGAGAGAGAGAGGAGAGAGAGGTCAGGGCCCAGAGAGAGAGAGAGAGGTCAGGGCCCAGAGAGAGAGAGAGGTCAGGGCCCAGAGAGAGAGGGAGGTCAGGGCCCAGAGAGAGAGAGAGAGGTCAGGGCCCAGAGAGAGAGAGAGAGAGGTCAGGGCCCAGAGAGAGAGAGGTCAGGGCCCAGAGAGAGAGAGAGAGGTCAGGGCCCAGAGAGAGAGAGAGAGAGGTCAGGGCCCAGAGAGAGAGAGAGGTCAGGGCCCAGAGAGAGAGAGAGGTCAGGGCCCAGAGAGAGAGAGAGAGGTCAGGGCCCAGAGAGAGAGAGAGAGGTCAGGGCCCAGAGAGAGAGAGAGAGGTCAGGGCCCAGAGAGAGAGAGAGAGGTCAGGGCCCAGAGAGAGAGAGAGAGAGGTCAGGGCCCAGAGAGAGAGAGAGAGAGAGAGGTCAGGGCCCAGAGAGAGAGAGAGAGAGGTCAGGGCCCAGAGAGAGAGAGAGAGGTCAGGGCCCAGAGAGAGAGAGAGAGAGGGTCAGGGCCCAGAGAGAGAGAGAGAGAGAGAGGTCAGGGCCCAGAGAGAGAGAGAGAGAGAGAGAGGTCAGGGCCCAGAGAGAGAGAGAGAGAGAGAGAGAGGTCAGGGCCCAGAGAGAGAGAGAGAGAGAGAGAGAGGTCAGGGCCCAGAGAGAGAGAGAGAGAGAGTGAGGTCAGGGCCCAGAGAGAGAGAGAGAGAGAGAGAGAGTGAGGTCAGGGCCCAGAGAGAGAGAGAGAGAGAGAGAGTGTGAGGTCAGGGCCCAGAGAGAGAGAGAGAGAGAGTGAGGTCAAGGCCCAGAGAGAGAGAGAGAGAGAGTGAGGTCAGGGCCCAGAGAGAGAGAGAGAGAGAGAGAGTGTGAGGTCAGGGCCCAGAGAGAGAGAGAGAGAGAGTGAGGTCAGGGCCCAGAGAGAGAGAGAGAGAGTGAGGTCAGGGCCCAGAGAGAGAGAGAGAGAGAGAGGTCAGGGCCCAGAGAGAGAGAGAGAGAGAGAGGTAGGTCAGGGCCGGGGCCCAGAGAGAGGGGGGGGGGGTCGGGGCCCAGAGAGAGAGAGGGGGGGGGGGTCGGGGCCCAGAGAGAGAGAGGGGGGGGGTCGGGGCCCAGAGAGAGAGAGGGGGGGGTCGGGGCCCAGAGAGAGAGAGGGGGGGGGTCGGGGCCCAGAGAGAGAGAGGGGGGGGGTCGGGGCCCAGAGAGAGAGAGGGGGGGGGTCGGGGCCCAGAGAGAGAGAGGGGGGGGGGTCGGGGCCCAGAGAGAGAGAGGGGGGGGGTCGGGGCCCAGAGAGAGAGAGGGGGGGGTCGGGGCCCAGAGAGAGAGAGGGGGGGTCAGGGCCCAGAGAGAGAGAGTGGGAGGTCGGGGCCCAGAGAGAGAGAGAGAGGGAGAAATTGGGGAAGACCAAGGGAGAGAGATCGGGACATGCTTCAGGAGCAGAATATATATGGGTTACGCAGGGTGATAAGTGTGATGTGATTCAGGAAGTGAGAGGTATTTAAGGATGTGGCAGAAAGAACAGGTAGTGTTGGTAACCCGCAGAAACTGAAGCGGTCGCTGCAGGATAGATTGTCTGCGATCATATTGATGTCAACGTCTAACCTGAGGGCAACTCCGGACATACCCAAGAAAATGGCAAGGGGAAGGCAACAGACATATTTTTTCGAGCATGTCTTTGTTAGCCCGACAAAATGGGCTTCTCCAGCTTAACCATGCCTGTGTTCTATCTTTCTCCTTCAAGAGCTAACTGCCTAGCTGTGCTGTACCTCTTCAAATATTTTATCCAATTCCCTTTTGAAAGTTACTATTGAATCTGCTTCCACCACCCAGATCATAACAATTCGCTGCGCAAAAAAGAATTTCTGACCATCTTCCCTCTGGTTCTTTTGTCAATTATCTTATATCTGTGTCCTCTGGTTACCGACCCTTCTGCCACTGGGAGCAGTTTCTCCCTATCTATTCTATCAAAACCCCAAATAATTTTTTACACCTCCAATAAATCTCCCCTTAACCTTCTCTGCTCTAAGGAGAACAATCCCAGCTTCTCCAGTCTCTCCACATAATTGAAGTCCTTCATTACTGGTACCATTCTAGTAAATCTCCTCTGCACCCTCTCTAAGGTGTGCTACACCTTTGGTTCAGTTGGCACTTTGAAAGTAGCAACGCAGTGACGGTGCTGATTCCAAGGTATATATGTGCGACACACACACACTGCAGCCAGTTACTGATTTCAAAACAACTGGTACTTGCACATTCTGCTTTTTAGTTAACACATCAAGGCAGCATTTGACCGAGTGTGGCACCAAGGAGCCCTAGTAAAATTGAAGTCCATGGGAATCAGGGGGAAAACTCTCCAGTGGCTGGAGTCATACCTAGCACAAAGGAAGATGGTAGTGGTTGTTGGAGGCCAATCATCTCAGCCCCAGGGCATTGCTGCAGGAGTTCCTCAGGGCAGTGTCCTAGGCCCAACCATCTTCAGCTGCTTCAACAATGACCTTCCCTCCATCATAAGGTCAGAAATGGGGATGTTCGCTGATGATTGCACAGTGTTCAGTTCCATTCGCAACCCCTCAGATAATGAAGCAGTCCGAGCCTGCATGCAGCAAGACCTGGACAACATCCAGGCTTGGGCTGATAAGTGGCAAGTAACATTCGCGCCATATAAGTGCCAGGCAATGACCATCTCCAACAAGAGAGTGTCTAACCACCTCCCCTTGACATTCAACGGCATTACCATCGCCGAATCCCCCTCCATCAACATCCTGGGGGTCACCATTGACCAGAAACTTAACTGGACCAGCCATATAAATACTGTGGCTACGAGAGCAGGTCAGAGGCTGGGTATTCTGCGGCGAGTGACTCACCTCCTGACTCCCCAAAGCCTTTCCACCATCTACAAGGCACAAGTCAGGAGTGTGATGGAATACTCTCCACTTGCCTGGATGAGTGCAGCTCCAACAACACTCAAGAAGCTCGACACCATCCAAGATAAAGCAGCACGCTTGATTGGCACCCCATCCACCACCCTAAACATTCACTCCCTTCACCACCGGCGCACTGTGGCTGCAGTGTGTACCATCCACAGGATGCACTGCAGCAACTCGCCAAGGCTTCTTCGACAGCACCTCCCAAACCCGCGACCTCTACCACCTAGAAGGACAAGGGCAGCAGGCGCATGGGAACAACACCACCTGCACGTTCCCCACCAAGTCACACACCATCCCGACTTGGAAATATATCGCCGTTCCTTCATTGTCGCTGGGTCAAAATCCTGGAACTCCCTTCCTAACAGCACTGTGGGAGAACCGTCACCACACGGACTGCAGCGGTTCAAGAAGGCGGCTCACCACCACCTTCTCGAGGGCAACTAGGGATGGGCAATAAATGCCGGCCTTGCCAGCGACGCCCACATCCCGTGAACGAATAAAAAAAAATTTTAAAAAAAAACGTTTTATTGAATTGAACTTTTTAAATGATTATTCTGATTTATATTACTTTCATTTATCAGGCAGTTTTATGCTTTCTCCAAAATCGGAGACCCTCACCCACTGTGGGGAAGAGGGCAGTTCAAGTGGCCATATTGCTTTGTAGCCACCGTAGGTGACATTTCCTGATCAGATGGCTGCTGGGGGAGGGCGAGGTGCACATATCGGATCCTACAATACCTCGCTGGGATGTAACCTGTTGCATCCATTTTCTGCCAATCCAATTTCAAGCTGGTCCTGGCAGATTTCATTGGAATGTGACAACAATAATTTGCAATGCGCAAGAGGCCAGATTTTGGAGCGCAGTGTTGAGATTGGGTACCCGTTTTGTGGGCACTCAGCGCTCGGTTACCCTTCCAACAATTCGCTTGGCAGAGCCAATTGGGTATAACAAGGCCTTATTATAACCGCAGAATCATCAATACACACAGTATTTAAACGACAACAACAGAATACAAGGTTGGTATTACCCAGTTCCAAGTCTCCTGGACAGCAGCATAGCACGGTAGTACTCGTTCTCTGCTGTGATCAGATCCTTTTGTGCTTTTTTAATTTATACCTTTCCCTATACTTTTGTTGGCTACGCCAACATTAGCTGAAACTCATCTAATTTGCGCAGACTGAGTGTCTTTGCCCGATTTGGCTTTAATTAGCTTATTTCCTACAAAGATTGCTGTGTCCTTGTTTAGAGTGAAGTATGACTTCCTTGTACTTGATTGATCTTTGTAAGGAATCTAACAACACCAGGTTATAGTCCAACAGTTTTATTTGAAAATCACAAGCTTTCGGAGGCTTTCTCCTTGGTCAGGTGAGTGTGAAGGTTACCGCATATATAGTCAGAGAACAATGCCTGGTGATTACAGATAATCTTTCCAACTTCCCGTTGTCAAGGCAATCAGACCGAGAGACAGTACATACAGGACTACTGAATATACAAACGGTCCGAACCCAAAGACAGAGACGGAGAGGAACATCCGAAAGGAAGAGAAAGAGAGAGAATGACCAGTTGTATTAAAAACAGATAACTTTTTTTCGCTGGTGGGGTTACGTGTAGCGTGACATGAACCCAAGATCCCGGTTGAGGCCGTCCTCATGGGTGCAGAACTTGGCTATCAATTTCTGCTCGACGATTTTGCGTTGTCGTGTGTCTCGAAGGCCGCCTTGTAGAACGCTTACCCGAAGATCGGTGGCTGAATGTCCTTGACTGCTGAAGTGTTCCCCGACTGGGAGGGAACCCTCCTGTCTGGCAATTGTTGCGCGGTGTCCGTTCATCCGTTGTCGCAGCGTCTGCATGGTCTCGCCAATGTACCATGCTCCGGGGCATCCTTTCCTGCAACGTATGAGGTAGACAACGTTGGCCGAGTCACAGGAGTATGAACCATGTACCTGGTGGGTGGTGTCCTCTCGTGTGATGGTGGTATCTGTGTCGATGATCTGGCATGTCTTGCAGAGGTTGCCGTGGCAGGGTTGTGTGGTGTCGTGGACACTGTTCTCCTGAAAGCTGGGTAATTTGCTGCGAACGATGGTCTGTTTGAGGTTAGGTGGCTGTTTGAAGGCGAGTAGTGGAGGTGTGGGGATGGCCTTAGTGAGGTGTTCGTCGTCATCGATGACATGTTGAAGGCTGCGGAGAACATGGCGTAGTTTCTCCGCTCCGGAGAAGAAGGGTACTCTGTTGGTTGCGTCCCGTGTTTGTCTTCTGAGGAGGTCTATTGCAAAGAAGCATACCGACAGTTGGACAACCAGGAACACTACAGACGGTTACCCGCAGATCCGACCAAAGAACACACCCACCAGCTCAACAAACTGATCAAGACCTTCGATCCAGACCTTCTACTGCCTCCCAAAGATATACAAAGCCAACACACCTGGACGTCCTATCTTATCAGGCAATGGAACCCTGTGTGAGAACCTCTCTGGATACGTCGAGGGCATCCTGAAACCCATCGTACAGGGTACCCCCAGCTTCTGTCGCGACACTGCAGACTTCCTACAAAAACTCAGCACCCACGGACCAGTTGAACCAGGAACACTTCTCACCACGATGGACGTCTCGGCACTCTACACCAGTATCCCCCACGATGACGGCATCGCTGCAACAGCCTCAGTACTCAACACCAACAACAGCCAATCTCCAGACGCCATCCTACAACTCATCCGCTTCATCCTGGATCACAATGTCTTCACCTTCGATAACCAGTTCTTTACCCAAACACACGGAACAGCCATGGGGACCAAATTCGCACCCCAATACGCCAATATTTTCATGCACAAGTTCGAGCACGACTTCTTCACTGCACAGGACCTCCAACCAACACTATACACCAGATACATCGACGACATTTTCTTCCTTTGGACCCACGGCGAAGAATCATTGAAGAGACTACACGATAACATCAACAGGTTCCATCCCACCATCAAACTCACCATGGACTACTCCTCAGAATCAGTTTCTTTCTTGGACACACTAATCTCCATCAAAGACGGGCACCTCAGCACCTCACTCTACCGCAAGCCCACGGACAACCTCACGATGCTCCACTTTTCCAGCTTCCACCCTAACCACGGTCAAAGAGGCCATCCCCTATGGACAGGCCCTGCAAATACACAGGGTCTGCTCAGACGAGGAGGAACGCTGAAAGACGCCCTAGTAAGAACGGGATATGACGCTCGACTCGTCGATCGACAGTTCCGACGGGCCACAGCGAAAAATCGCATCGACCTCCTCAGAAGACAAACACGGGATGCAACCAACAGAGTACCCTTCATCGTCCAGTACTTCCCCGGAGCGGAGAAACTACGCCATGTACTCCGCAGCCTTCAACATGTCATCGATGACGACGAACACCTCGCTAAGGCCATCCCCACGCCTCCACTACTCGCCTTCAAACAGCCACCCAACCTCAAACAAACCATCGTTCGCAGCAAATTACCTAGCTTTCAGGAGAACAGCGTCCACGACACCACACAACCCTGCCACGGTAACCTCTGCAAGACATGCCAGATCATCGACACAGATACCACCATCACACGAGAGGACACCACCCACCAGGTACATGGTTCATACTCCTGTGACTCGGCCAACGTTGTCTACCTCATACATTGCAGGAAAGGATGCCCCAGAGCATGGTACATTGGCGAGACCATGCAGACACTGCGACAACGGATGAACGGACACTGCACAACAATCGCCAGACAGGAGGGTTCCCTCCCAGTCGGGGAACACTTCAGCAGTCAAGGACATTCAGCCACCGATCTTCGGGTAAGCGTTCTCCAAGGCGGCCTTCGAGACACATGACAACGCAAAATCGTCGAGCAGAAATTGATAGCCAAGTTCCGCACCCATGTGGACGGCCTCAACCGGGATCTTGGGTTTAGGTCACACTACACGTAACCCCACCAGCGAAAAAAGAGTTATCTGTTTTTAATACAACTGGTCATTCTCTCTCTTTCTCTTCCTTTCGGATGTTTCTCTCTGTCTTTGGGTTCGGAACGTTTGTTGTTTCAGTAGTCCTGTATGTACTGTTTCTCTGTCTGATTGCCTTGACAACGGGTAGTTGGAAAGATTATCTGTAATCACCAGGCATTGTTCTATGACTATATATGCGGTAACCTTCAAGGAATCCCACACTCACCTGACGAAGGAGAAAGCCTCCGAAAGCTTATGATTTTCAAATAAAACTGTTGGACTATAACCTGGTGTTGTAAGATTCCTTACATTTGTCATACCCAGTCCATCACTGGCATCTCCACATCTTGATTGACCTTTGTTTGTTGATTATCAAGTAACAAGGTCAAAGGTCCCTAAAGTAATCAGTTAACAGGATGATCTTTATTTCCCTTGTTTGATAAGACTGAGCTGGTCAAAACTACTACTTATACTTTCCCTGGCAAATATGTGGTCTCAAGTGACACCATTAGCATCTACGCAATCAAGTTAGTTGCTTGGCACCGACACATTTTGACTTCTTTGATCTGATAATTACTGTGTACGGGACACGCATTGCCGACAATTGCTTTGCACAGACCGGCCATCTTGACGACATCTGTTCCCTGATCAATAGAGATCTCTTATCAGCAGTATTGCCAGTTCTTGTTTTTTTCAATATTCATTCTTTCATTTGATCCTTTGTGCGCTGGGCACTTTTTAGTATAAGCTAACTTTTATTCATTTACAGTATTATCTTACAGCAGATATCTCGGAGAGCTGTAGGGCTGGAGGAGGTTACAGAGATAGGGCGGGGCGAGACCATTATTTGAGGTTCTTTACACAGTTCAGGTCGGCCTGTATTTTGCTTAAGATAAAAGCTGTTAATTGTGAACTACTGGTAATGCAAAGCAGCTCTTCATATGCTGATGGTTCCAGGTGACCAAGAAATGACCTCGACCCTGAACAATAGCTTCAGTGTTAAAGTGCACCATGTGTTTTGCATATAGTTCTCTCCACGTACCGTATTTTGATCTGATGACAATGTTGCATTTGTTCAGATAAACAGAATGCTATGTAGAAATTATATTCCCAAATATTTTATACGACCCATTTATTTAATGTGTCTTGAATGTTTAACGGCAAACTGTTTTCAACATGTATTAAAAACACTTGAATCTTGGACAAGATTTCTTAACCAAGAAACCTGAAATAATAAAGCAAGGATATTGGTTCCTGAACAGAAATAGTCAGTGATTTGCTGAAGGTAATGATAGGACACTTTTTTATTTGCTCTTGATGTGTGGGTGCCACTGGCAAGGCCGACATTTATTGCCCATCTCTAGTTGCCCTGAGAAGGTGGTGGTGAGTCACTTTCTCCTTGAACCGCTGCAGTCCGTGTGGTGAAGATGCTCCCACAATGCTGTTAGGTAGAAAATTCCAGGACTTTGACCCAGCGAAAATGAAGGAACGGCGATATATGTCCAAGTCAAGATGGTTTGTGCATTGGAGGGGAACCTGGAGGTGATGGTATTCCCATGACATTGCTGCTCTTATCCTTCCTGGTAGAGGCCACAGGAGAGACAGATGTTATCAAAATAACTTTGGTGAATTGCTGCAGTGCACTGTTGGTGGAGGGGGTGGATATTGAGTCCAGTACCAGGGGTGCCATCCAAGCAAAATGTTCTGTCCCGGATGGTGTCGAGCTTCTTGTGTTCTTGTGGCTGCACCCATCCAGGTGAGTGGTGAATATTTCATCACACTCCTGAGCTAGGTCTTGTAAATGGTGGGAGAGGTGTTGAGAGGTCAGGAGGCGAGCCATTCATCAGAGTACCCAGTCTCTGCCCAGCTCTTGTAGCCACAGTGTTGATCTGGCTGGACCAGTTGAGCTTCTGGTCAGTGATGACCCCCAAGATGTTGGTGGTGGGCTCAGTGATGGTGGTACAATTGAAGATCAAGGTGAGATGGCTTGGCTTTCCCTTGATGGAGATGGTCATTGCCCGCCACTTATGTGGGGGAAATGTTACCTGCCAATTGTGGATGTTGTCCAGGTTCTGCCTTAGGCTGGCATGGGCTGGTTCATTATTGGAAGAGTTGTGAATGGAGCTGAACTCAGTGGAATCGTCAATGAACAGTAAGCACTGCTGACCTTATGATGGATTGAAGGTCATTGATGAAGCAGCTGAAGATGGTTGGACTGAGGAGTCACCTGGTAAATCTGCTCGTGTGTAATTGGATTGCCATCCAGACCTTCTGCAGACTATATGCATTCTGACCGATCACGAACTCTATCCAAAGCCGGAGTCCCTGATAGCTCAGAATGTATATGGTTTGCAGAAAGGATGAATCTCACGGCCTGTTTGGTTTTCCCATTCCATGCTTTCTCACATTTCAAAGGCCCAGTTTCAGACCCTAGCCTTAACTGTCAGTCAAAATGACTGTTCTATGATTTGGAGTTCTATAGCCACACAGGAGCTGGACCTCTTTCCAGACTCCAACAACAACAACAACAACTTGCATTTATATAGCACCTTTAACGTAGCGAAATGTCCCAAGCGCTTTACAAGATCATATTCAGACAAATTTTGACACCGAGCCACGTAAGGGGATTTTAGGACAGGTGACCAAAAGCTTGGTCAAAGAGAAGAGAGAGGTGAAGAAGCGGAGAGGTCTCGGGATGGAATTCCAGTGCTTATGGCCTAAGGGTGGCTGAAGGCACGGCCATCAATGAGGGGGCGAAGGAAATCGGGGGATGCGCAAGAGGCCAGAATTGGAGGAGAGCAGAGACCTCGGAGGGTTGTAAGGCTGGAGGAGGTATACAGAGATAGGGAGGGGCGAGGCCATTGGGCGAATTGAACACAAGGATGAGAATTTGAAAATCGCTGGACCCCCTCACTATGCCATTTGTGAAGCCACTGATGTGATCCCAAAATATTTCTGGTTGGTCCAATGTAGAATTCAAGGGATGTCTTGCAAATCCTGATTGTTTAGAGATCAAAATGGACATGAAATTTAAACCGAGAGAAGATGCCTTGTTGCATGTTGACGTGAAGGAGAAAAGCAGCTTGTGGTTTCACTATCTGAACGTTGATACAGGCACAGATCTGAAGTGTTGGGATTTAATTCTCACACTGGTTCTTTGTGCGTAGGATGTACGTGTGATGAAATGGCAGAAATACCAAGAAATCTGCTCATTTCCTTTTGTGCAGAGGCACAGATAAAAGCTTTCTAGTGGTATCAGCAGCTATGGATCAGGAAGTACATGAGTAAACTGTGGGTTGGGTACAGCATGGGCACCATGTGGCTCATCGCAGAACATTTACTTAGTATCAAGTCACTTGAATGAGGACCTGTCCAAAATTTGAAACCCTTCGGCAGGGGTGGTTGAAGGCAAACTACACCGAATTTTGTATGGAGCAATGGTGGGTAAATGGAGTTGAGGTACAGATCAGCCATGATCGAATAGGATGGAGGAACAGATGCGATGGGCTGAATGGCCTACTCCTGTCCCTAGAACCGTGTATTTACAAACGTATTTTCACTGATTATTCCTTGTACTTTAATAACTTTGTCATTCTTCGTTCAGCTGCTTCCAATGTGTGATATTTATTAACCTTTTGCTCTCTCCCTTTATTTCAAACATGCCTCTTTATTATGAAGTTCTGAAGACTTTAATGGGTAAATGCACTTCACAATTTATGCTTCAAAACTACATGTCTATGTAAAAGCCTGGGTCTAGATGGAGAGAGATTTGGACACACACACTCCCCTATTAATAGATGGGAACCTTTGGGTTGGGCGCATCTGAGTTTCTCAAGAGATGCTGCCCGCAGGCTCAGCTCGCGAACTAGTGAGAGCTCGTAAAATCCCCCCTCAAACGTGTGGCCATTCCCCTCTCTCACCTGGACCCTCAACCGTTTCAGAATTCCCCTTTTTGAATAAAATACCTGTGTGTATGTTGTCCTGTCCCCCGTCCCCCTTTTCCCCCCTCCAAATGACTCGCTACACAGGAGCGAGAACTCCTGCGATACTAGAGACCTGCTGAATCTCGGTGACCATTCCTGATCCTTCCCCGATGTGAACATGGTATTTTCTAACCAGGGCTGAAAGCTTCTCTAAAGCCATGACACTAATCTTTATAATGCTTGCGTATTTCAGTATCTTGTTTTGTTTGAAATATTACTGTGTCCCTAGTAGCTGTGATTTTTATTTTTTTTTACCTCTTCTGATTCTCCAGTTTTTGACAGACGACGACTTGGTGAAGTCCCAGCTGAGGAACTCGCTTCACGTTTTCAGCGCCATCAGTGGGACGGCCCCCAGTACAGCTCTTCACGGTCCCCCTGCCTTCCTCTCGACACTTTGATAGCTCAGCACTGAGGGAGGAGGAGGAGGAGGAGGAGGGCGCTCGGACGCTTTGTTTTTCATTGGTCCTCAGGAAGGTTTGATTATCCCAGGGGAGGAGACTGTTAGCTCAGACCGATGGACACCGCAACGCAAGAGATCAGGCACCGTACAGCCGCCTCGAGTGAGATGACCACTGTCCACTCCGATTGCAGCAACTGCTCGTCTCGCTCCTGAAGGAAGCCCTTTTCGCAATCACTTTCGAAAGAAGCCGCTCTGTTGTTGACAGGC
Organism: Heptranchias perlo; assembly: GCF_035084215.1. Taxonomy (NCBI): domain Eukaryota; kingdom Metazoa; phylum Chordata; class Chondrichthyes; order Hexanchiformes; family Hexanchidae; genus Heptranchias; species Heptranchias perlo. The sequence goes on from NC_090339.1 coordinate 4,485,646, forward strand.
CTGAGTTTTACCAAGCAGTGCCATTCTTGCATTCTAAAGAGTACTATTATCAGTAACCGCACGACTGCCTAAGCAGGGCATGTGATGCACGGAATTATAGATTCGAAACGTTTGGACCAGTCTGAAAAGCCGAATTTTGTTTTCGCAAATTGGATGCTAAAACCGCGCTTCAAAATTGCCAATTGTTCTCCAGTTGTACAGTATGGATAAGAGTGTATAAAATGGAAATAGTACATCTTAGCTCTGTGCATCGCATTGTCATCTCAAAGTATTGTACATTTAAAATGTAACTACGAGTGGCCTTACACTGCGATTGCTTGTGTACAAAAAAATCCTTAAATATATTGGATGTTTTATATATTTCAAATGGAATTTTTTTATTTTGTGTTGGGGGAGGGAGGTGAGGAGTTTCCTAACTAATTGAAGAGCAGACCATTCAATCAAAGTGCTTCAGACGCTTAGGTTTTCAGTGTCGAGCGTGCTGCTTTTCAGGCCATCGAGCGGCCTAGCTGGCTTTGGTCGTGTTGCGGCACTTACCAGAGAGAACCGCCTGAAAGTTGTCATCTTCCTGGCAGAGGCTGTCCAATCCGTGGAGCATCTTGTGAACCATTGCTCAGTAAGATCTTCCCCCAGCGGAATAGCTTCAATTCCCTCCGTCTCACCAGAAACCATTGAGCAGATGAGGAACTTGGACGTCAACATGTGATGTTGCTGTTCAAGCCGCCGTGCTGAAGAAGTCATGAACCGTCGCGGTCTAAACAAATAATTTGCCACATTCTGTCCGCAGTATTAAACTTTCCCTTAAGGAAAATCAGGAACTGAAATTACGGTGTGGGGATATTAGCATCTGAGTGGTTTTCTGGGGCATTGGAGAGAACTCCCCTGTTCATCTTTGAACAGCGCTGTAGGATCTCTTACATCCACCTGATAAACCGAGGCCCCATCTGTTCTAACAACACCTCCGACAGTGCAGCACTCCCTCAGTACTGCACTGGAGTGTCAGCCTGGATTATGTGCTCAAGTCTCTGGAGTGGGACTTGAACCCACAACCTTCTGACTCAGAGGCAAGAGTGTTACCAACTGAGCCACTACTGACATTTGTTTCGCCCTTCCTCCTCGGCCCAGAATACTGGGTCCAATTGTAATGCTTCTGTCACTGAGAGCACCTAACTCAACTAGTGTTACCTACTCTGCTCCAGCGTACTCTGGAGGTTTGATCACATGGCCTGCAAATGCCCCGCCCAGTCAATCAGTCTTCATCCCCCCCCATCGTCAATATTTTTACAACTAGTAAACAAAAATGTTCAAAGCAAATTTAAGAAACACACAATTTGTTTTAATGCTCCCTTTGATATTTCTCCCGGGTTATTCACAGCAGTGTCCAGGAGATTAATCTTAAATTCCTGGAGACTCCAGGACAATCCTGGAGAGTTTCCAATCCTAACTTCAACACAGGCCAAGAATTGAAGCTGGGACCTGCTGCTTTGTGTGGCACGGTACTCTCCAGACCATTGTGTCTGTATTTGTTGGTGTTTAGCACAGTATTTTCCCTGGTTACTGATCGGACATTCCCCTGAGGAGGTACTATAAACAACGAAACCACCAGGTGATGGGTCTGAAGTGGATCCTCAGCACAAGGCAGAAGCTGTACAAAATGGAGATCAGTCTTCCCACAGTTAAAGATTTTCCTCAAAACAAAAGAGCAGCTCAGGAAAATATTAACATCCAAACTGTAGCAGTTACTTGATCGTTAATACAATGATAAACAAAAGGGCTTCTCATCAACTGTTAAATACCAAGATTTGCATATTGATAGAAAGAATGAGCAACATAGGTGTGCAATTAAGGGAATAGAATAAGCACCAGGAGTTTGGGGGAGGATAACAGGCTCGGCACTTTCAATGTGGACACGCTGTTAAAAAATCAAATGCAGTGCTGGGGTACATAGGAACAGGAGGAGGCCATTCAGCCCCTCGAACCTGCTCCACCATTCAATTAGACCATGGCTGATCTGTACCTCAACTCCATTTACCCACCTTTGCTCCATATCCCTTGATACCCTTACCCAACAAAAATCTATCGATCTCAGTCTCAAAGGCTCCAATTGTCCCCCAGCATCCACAGCCTTTTGGGGGAGAGAGTTCCAGATTTCCCACTACCCTTTGTGTGAAAAAATGCTTCCTGATTTCACTCCTGAATGGCCTAGCTCTAATTTTAAGGTGATGCCCCCTTGTTCTTGATTGCCCATCAGAGGAAATAGTTTCTCCACATCTAGCCTATCGAATCCTATCAACATTTTAAACACCTCGGTCAGATCACCCCTCAATCTCCTGTACTCAAGGGTCATCTCCTATACAATGGGATTAGACAAAGCCAACATGGATTTATGAAAGGGAAATGGTGTTTGACAAACCTACTGGAGTTTTTTGAGGATGTAACTGGTAGAATAGATAAGGGAGAACCAGTGGATGTGGTTTATTTGGATTTTCAGAAGGCCTTTGATAAAGTCCCACATAAGAGGTTAGTGTGCAAAATTAAAGCACATGGGATTGGGGGTAATATACTGGGATGGATTGAAAATTGGTTAACAGACAGGAAATAGAGATTAGGAATAAATGGGTCTTTTTCGGGGTGGCAGGCAGTGACTAGTGGGGTACCGCAGGGATTAGTGCTTGGGCCCCAGCTATTCACAATATATATCAATGATTTGGATGAGAGAACCAAATGTAATATTTCCAAGTTTGCTGATGACACAAAACTAGGTGGGATCGTGAGTTGTGAGGAGGATGCAAAGAGGCTTCAAGGCAATTTAGACAAGTTGAGTGAGTGGGCAGATACATGGCAGATGCAGTATAATGTGGATAAATGTGAAGTTATCCACTTCGGGAGAAAAAACAGAAAGGCAGAGTATTATTTAAATGGTAATAGATTGGGAAATGTTGATGTACAAAAGGACCTGGGTGTCCTTGTACACCAGTCACTGAAAGCAAACATACAGGTGCAGCAAGCAGATAGGAAGGCAAATGGTATGTTGGCCTTCATTGCAAGAGAAGTTGAGTACAGGAGCAAGGATTTCTTACTGCAGTTATACAGGGCCTTGGTGAGACCACACCTGGAGTGCAGTTTTGGTCTCCTTACCTAAGAAAGGATATACTTGCCATAGAGGGAGTGCAGCGAAGGTTCACCAGACTGATTCCTGGGATGGCAGGACTGTCGTATGAGGAGAGATTGGGTTGACTCGGCCTGTATTCACTCGAGTTTACATAAGAACATAAGAAATAGGAGCAGGAGTAGGCCAATCGGCCCCTCGAGCTTGCTCCGCCATTCAATAAGATCATGGCTGATCTGATCCTAACCTCAAATCTGAATTCATGTCCAATTTCCTGCCCGCTCCCCGTAACCCCTAATTCCCTTAGGAAGAATGAGAGGGGATCTCATTGAAACATATAAAATTCTGACAGGGCTAGACAGACTGGATGCAGGGAGGAAGTTTCCCCTGGCTGGGGGGTCAAGAACGAGGGGTCACAGTCTCAGGATACGGGGAAGGACATTTAGGACTGAGATGAGGAGAAATTTCTTCACTCAGATGGTGGCGAACATGTGGAATTCTCTACCACAGAAGCCTGTGGAGGCCAAGTCACTGAATATATTTAAGAAGGAGTTAGATAGATTTCTAGACACAAAAGGCATCAAGGGTAAGGGGAGAGAGCGGGAATATGGTATTGAGATAGAGGTTCAGCCATGATCATATTGAATGGCGGAGCAGGCTCAAAGGGCCGAATGGCCTACTCCTGCTCCTATTTTCGATATTTCTATGTTTCCACACATACCTGTGGTGTATAATTTGATACCAGCTATGCTGAGCCTTCATAATGCACTGGGCAGACTCGCTTCGATTACGGTGTCCAGTTTTTGGTCATCACCTGGTACATACATTGGAGGGGATGCAGAGGAGAGTAAAAAGGCTGACAGTTACAAAGCAAGTGAGCCATGAGAAATGACAAGAGAACTTTAAACTCGGCAATGTAGAGAGAAGGTGGTTCCTGCTGGGGGCCTGATCAAGAGGGATAATGTAAGCCCAAGATATTCCTGAGGCTGGCTGAGTCTGGGGACATTGGGGTGGGGGGAGGAGCTGGCTGAGTCTGGGGAAGGGGCCTTGGCTGAGCCTGGGGGGAAGGGGGGGGGGTCCTGGCTGAGTCTGGGAGAGGGGCTGGCCCAGTCTGGGGGGTCCAGGCTGGTCGAGTTGAAATACCGGAGGGCTGAGCTGAAATGGTCCTTTTATGTTCACTCATATCTTATGTAATAAAGTGCTTCCCTATTTTAAAAAGTAAACTGCTGAGCGTCCAATTGTCTTCACGTTTACAGGACAAGAAGTGTTAGTTGTTGAAAATAATGCATTTCCCGTTATCCTTTATTTGTACTGAGTTTGTAAGTCTGAGCTCAAATAGGTGGTGACTCAGTGGGACCAGGTTCCACCGTACAGTGCGGTTATAATGAATGAATGAGTCACACAAAGACGCCATTCCCACTTGGTTAAGGTGCTGCTTTCACAAAACGATCAAAACTGAAAATCTAAATGCTAGCCCAATACAAACTGCGTAATGCAAAGTTCGGTCATTTCATTAAATAGCCGGTGATTGTATTCTGCTATCTGCTAATTGGGCCACAAAATTGTCAACTCTAGTTAACACAAAGAAAAGTCCCATCAGGAGATCAAGCTCACTCGCTGGCCTCTTCCCCAGCATTCGCCCAGAGCTGGGCACCATAGCCGTGATGGGGGCTGGCTCCTCTACCTCCATCTGCTCACTCGATCTACTCCCTTGGGCCTTGTTATCACTCTCACTCCGACATTCTCCTCCTGCGACGCCATCAACAATTTCCGTATCGATCAGCAATCCGGGCATTGGACAGTCCGATAAAAAGGAAAAGAGTAAGTAAAGTGAGTGTTGGTCCTCGAGAGAGTGAGTCTGGGGAATTAATAATGGAGAACAAGGAAATGGCGGATGAATTGAACAGATATTTTGTGTCCGTCTTCACTGTAGAGGATACAAATAACATGCCAGAAATAATTGTGAATCAAGAGGTGAAAGGGAGGGAGGAATTTAAAACATTTACAATCACCAGGGAAAGGGTTCGGAAAAAATTATTAGAACTAAAAGCTGACAAGTCCCCAGGCCCTGACAGACTTCATCCTCGGGTCTTAAAAGAAGTGGCTGCAGAGATGGTAGATGCATTGGGATTAATTTTCCAAAATTCCCTAGATTCTGGAAGGGTCCCATCAGATTGGAAAATAGTGAATGTAATTCCTCTATTCAAGAAAGGAGGGAGACAGAAAGCAGGAAACTACAGGCCAGTTAGCTTAACATCTGTCATAGGGAAAATGCTAGAATCTATTATTAAGGAGGTTATAACAGGGCACTTAGAAAATCTCAATGCAATCAGGCAGAGTCAACACGGCTTTGTGAAAGGGAAATCGTGTTTGACTAATTTATTAGAGTTCTTTGAGGAAGTAACAAGCAACGTGGATAAAGGGGATCCTGTGGATGTGGTGTACTTGGATTTCCTGAAGGCTTTTGACAAGGTGCCACATCGAAGGCTACTACACAAAATAAGAGCTCATGGTGCAGGGGGTAACATATCAGCATGGATAAAGGATTGGTTAGCTAACAGGAAACAGAGAGTAGGCATAAATGGGTCATTTTCAGGTTGGCAAGATGTAACGAGTGGAGTGCCACAGGGATCAGTGCTTGGGCCTCAACTATTTACAATCTATATCAATGACTTGGATGAAGGGACCGAATGTATGGTTGCTAAATTTGCTGATGACACAAAGGTAGGTGGGAAGGTTAGTTGTGAAGAGGACATAAGGAGTCTGCAAAAGGAAATAGATAGGTTAAGTGAGTGGGCAAAAATTTGTCAGATGGGATATAATGTGGGAAAATGTGAACTTGTCCACTTTGGCAGGAGGAATAGAAAAGCAGTATATTATTTAAATGGAGAGAGATTGCAGAACTCTGAGGTACAGAGGGATCTGGGTGTCCTAGTACATGAATCACAAAGTTAGTGTGCAGGTACAGCAAGTGATTAGGAAGGCAAATGGAATGTTGTAATTTATTGCAAGGGGAATGGAATATAAAAGTAGTGATGTTTTGCTACAGTTGTACAGGGCATTAGTGAGACCACATCTAGAATACTGTGTGCAGTTTTGATCTCCTTATTTAAGAAAGGACATAATTGCTTTGGAGGCGGTTCAGAGAAGGTTCACTCGACTGATTCCTGGGATGAGGGGGTTATCTTATGAGGAAAGGTTGGACAAGTTGGGCCTGTATACACTGGAGTTTAGAAGAATGAGAGGTGATTTTATTGAAACATATAAGATCCTGAGGGGACTTGAAGGGGTAGATGCTGAGGGGATGTTTCCCCTTGTGGGAGAGACTAGAACTAGGGGCCACAGTTTAAAAATAAGGGGTCTCCCATTTAAGACGGAGATGAGGAGAAATTTTTTTTTTCTCAGAGGGTCGTGAGTCTGTAGAATTTCCTTCCCCAGAGAGCGGTGGAGGCTGGGTCATTGAATATTTTTAAGGCTGAGTTAGATAGATTCCTGATTAACAAGGGAGTCAAAGGTTATAGTAGGTAGACGGGAAAATAGGGTTGAGATCACAATCAGATCAACCATGATCTTATCAAATGGCAGAGCAGGCTCGACGGGCCGAATGGCCTACTCCTGCTCTTAATTCATATGTTCGTACGTATGTTCGTATGATCCACATTAACATTGAATCTAAAGCACGTCTCCTGCCAGTGGCAAGCAGCAACTCGCGCTCAAAGAAGTTCACTGCTCCAGTGTCAGCTGTCAGAGCCTGTGCAGGGTCCTCGCCCGTGTCACCTGCAGGAGCAGCTTCCTCTGCTGCTGGGGAGAGTTCATAGAAGTTACAACATGGAAACAGGCCCTTCGGCCCAACATGTCCATGTCGCCCAGTTTATAAAACTACGCTAGTCCCAATTGCCTGCACTTGGCCCATATCCCTCTATACCCATCTTACCCATGTAACTGTCCAAATGCTTTTTAAAAGACAAAATTGTACCCGCCTCTACTACTGCCTCTGGCAGCTCGTTCCAAACACTCACCACCCTTTGAGTGAAAAAATTGCCCCTCTGGACCCTTTTGTATCTCTCCCCTCTCACCTTAAATCTATGTCAAAGGACTCTGGTATCAGACTCTGCTTTCAGCTGCCCTGTTGATGAATGGATCATGAGGATTGTCCGCAGAGCATCCAACAAAACTGGTCCACCTGCTTCATACGATAACTTTTCACACTAAAGGATACCGTAGTATGGTCGTTACTGGACCAGTAATCCAGAGAGCTAGACTAATAATCTAGGGAACGTGAGTTCAAACCCCACCACGGCAGTTTCAGAATTTGAATTCAGTTCCAAAAATATCTGGAAATAAAAAGCTAGTAACAGTAAAAGTGACCGTGAAACTGTTGGATTGTCAGAAAACCGGAACTGATTTATTAACGTCTTTTAGGGAAGGAAACCTGCTGTCCTTACTTGGCCTGGCCTATACTTGACTCGAATCCCACATCAATGTGGTTGACTCTTAACTACCCTCTTAAAGTGGCCCTGCAAACCACTCAGTTATATCAAACCACTACAAGGTATACGGGACAGTGACCTGGGCATCGAATCAGGACACAACGAAGGCATACCCAGCCTAGTCGACCCTACAAAGCCCTCCTCACTAACATCTGGAGTCTGGTGCTAAAGTTGGAAGAGCTGTCCCACAGACTAGTCACAGAATCATATCAATCAGCCAACGTCCCAGACTCGTCTATCACCATCCCTGGGTATGTCCTGTCCCACCGGTAGGACGACCCCCCCACAGAGGTGGCGCACTGTGGTATACATTCGGGGGAGAGGCCCTGGGAGCCCTCAACATTGACTCCGGACCCCACAAAGTCTCATGGCTTCAAGTCAAACATGGGCAAGGAAACTGCTGATCACCACCTACCACCCTCCCTCAGCTGATGAATCCATGGAATAGCACTTGGAGGAAGCACTAAAGGTACCAAGGGCACAGAATTTACTCTGGGTGGAGGATTTCAATGTCCATCACCAAGAGTGGCTCAGTAGTACCACCACTGTTTGAGCTGGCTGAGTCCTGAAGGACAGAGGTGCCAGACTGGGCCTGCGGCAGGTGGTGAGAGAACCAACACGTCCTCACCAATCTAACTGACACAGATGCATCTATCCATGATGGTATTATTAGCAGTGACCATCGCACAGTCCTTGTGGAGATTAAGTCCCGTCTTCACACTGACGACATCCTGCACCATCTGCACTAACCACAGCAAAGGCTACCCCTCCCAACAACATCCCGGCTGTAGTGCTGAAGATTTGTGCTCCAGAACTAGCCATGCCTCTAGCCAAGCTGTTCCACAACACTGGCATCTACCCGACAATGTGGAAAATTGCCCAGGTATGTCCTGTCCACAAAAAGCAGGACAAATCCAATCTGGCCAATTACCGCCCCATCAGTCTACTCTCAATCATCAGCAAAGTGATGGAAGGTGTCGACGACACTGCTATCAAGCGGCACTTACTCACCAATAACTTACTTACCAATGCTCAGTTTAGGTTCTGCCAGAACCACTCAGCTCCAGACCTCATTACAGCCTTGGTCCAAACATGGACAAGAGAGCTGAATTCCAGAGGTGAGGTGAGAGTGACTGCCCTTGACATCAAGGCAGCATTTGACCAAGTGTGGCACCAAGTAGCCCTAGTAAAATTGATGTCAATGGGAATCGGGGAAAACTTCAGTGGCTGGATTCAAACCTAGCACAAAGGAAGATGGTAGTGGTTGTTGGAGGCCAATCATCTCAGCCCCAGGACATCGCTGCAGGAGTTCCTCAGGGCTACAATGAGATGGAATTCCAGAAATGTTATCACTCACCCAGGTGTTGATGTTTACAGGGAGGAAGGCGCTTGATTTGTGTGACAGGTTTTTTTAAGTAGCTGATGAGTAACGCAGAAATAATTCTTCAAGGTTAGTGAAGCATGACTGAGTGCCAGTACCCTTGCCTCTGCACTGTCGGAGGTGCCGTCTTTCAAATGAGATGTTAAACTGAGTCTGCCCTCTCAAGTGGACATAAAAGATCGCATGGCACTATTTCGGAGAAGAGCTGGGGAGTTTTTCCCGGTGTCCTGGCCAATATTTATCCCTCAACAAACATCTAAAAACAGATTATCTGGCCATCATCACATTGCTGTTTGTGGGACCTTGCTGTGCGCAAATTGGCTGCCACATTTCCTACATTACAACAGTGACTACACTTCAAAAGTACTTCATTGGCTATGAAGTGAGTTGGGACATCCTGAGTTTATGAAGGCACTTCCTTCCTACTCCCCCTTCCACCTCAGTGGATGATCATTCACATCTAGTCTCCATCCTTTATCTCTTGGCTTGTATTCTCTTGAGTTTCGATGGTTGAGGGGTGATCTAATCTAGGCCTTTAAAACATTAAAGGGAATCAATAGAGTAGATAGAGAGAAACTATTTCCTCTGGTGGGGGAATCCAGAACAAGGAGACATAATCATAAAATTAGAGCTTGGCCATTCAGGAGTAAAATCAGGAAGCACTTTTCCACACAAAGGATAGTGGAAATCTGGAACTCTCTCCCCCAAAATGCTGGGGGACAATTGAAATTTTCAAGACTGAGAGTGAAAGCTAGCTCGAAATATGAAAACAGATAGTAAGAGCTTCTACAGGTTTTTAAAAAGGAAAAGAGTAAGTAAAGTGAGTGTTGGTCCTCTAGAGAGTGAGTCTGGGGAATTAATAATGCAGAATAAGGAAATGGCGGATGAATTGAACAGATATTTTGTGTCCGTCTTCACTGTGGAGAATATAAATAACATGCCAGAAATAATTGTGAATCAAGAGGTGAAAGGGAGGGAGGAACTTAAAACATTTACAATCACCAGGGAAAGGGTTCTGAAAAAATTATTAGAACTAAAAGCTGACAAGTCCCCAGGTCCTGACGGACTTCATCCTCGGGCCTTAAAAGAAGTGGCTGCAGAGATAGTAGATGCATTGGGATTAATTTTCCAAAATTCCCTAGATTCTAGAAGGGTCCCATCAGATTGGAAAATAGCGAATGTAATTCCTCTATTCAAGAAAGGAGGGAGACAGAAAGCAGGAAACTACAGGCCAGTTAGCTTAACATCTGTCGTAGGGAAAATGCTAGAATCTATTATTAAGGAGGTTATAGCAGGGCACTTAGAAATCTCAATGCAATCAGGCAGAGTCAACACGGCTTTGTGAAAGGGAAATTGTGTTTGACTAATTTATTAGAGTTCTTTGAGGAAGTAACAAGCAACATGGATAAAGGGGATCCTGTGGATGTGGTGTACTTGGATTTCCAGAAGGCTTTTGACAAGGTGCCACATCAAAGGCTACTACACAAAATAAGAGCTCATGGTGTAGGGGGTAACATATTAGCACGGATAAAGGATTGGTTAGCTAACAGGAAACAGAGAGTAGGCATAAATGGGTCATTTTCAGGTTGGCAAGATGTAACGAGTGGAGTGCCACAGGGATCAGTGCTTGGGCCTCAACTATTTACAATCTATATCAATGACTTGGATGAAGGGACCGAATGTATGGTTGCTAAATTTGCTGATGACACAAAGGTAGGTGGGAAAGTAAGTTGTGAAGAGGACATAAAGAGTCTGCAAAGGGATATAGATAGGTTAAGTGAGTGGGCAAAAATTTGGCAAATGGAGTATAATGTGGGAAAATGTGAACTTGTCCACTTTGGCAGGAGGATTAGAAAAGCAGTATATTATTTAAATGGAGAGAGATTGCAAAACTCTGTGGTACAGAGGGATCTGGGTGTCCTCGTACATGAATCACAAAAAGTTAGTATGCAGGTACAGCAAGTGATTAGGAAGGCAAATGGAATGTTGTCATTTATTGCAAGGGGAATGGAATATAAAAGCAGAGATGTTTTGCTACAGTTGTACAGGGCATTGGTGAGACCACATCAGGAATAGTGTGTGCAGTTTTGGTCTCCCTATTTAGGAAAGGACATAATTGCTTTAGAGGCAGTTCAGAGAAGGTTCACTCGACTGATTCCTGGGATGAGGGGGTTATCTTATGAGGAAAGGTTGGACAAGTTGGGCCTGTATACACTGGAGTTTAGAAGAATGAGAGGTGATCTTATTGAAACATATAAGATCCTGAGGGGACTAGAAGGGGTAGATGCTGAGGGGATGTTTCCCCTTGTGGGAGGGACTAGAACTAGGGGCCACAGTTTAAAAATAAGGGGTCTCCCATTTAAGACGGAGATGAGGAGAATTTTTTTCTCTCTGAGGGTCGTGAGTCTGTGGAACTCCCTTCCCCAGAGAGCGGTGGAGGCAGGGTCTTTGAATATTTTTAAGGCTGAGTTAGATAGATTCCTGATTAACAAGGGAGTAGACGGGGAAGTAGGGTTGAGATCACAATCAGATCAGCCATGATCTTGTCAAATGGCACAGCAGGCTCGAGGGGCCGAATGGCCTACTCCTGCTCTTAATTCGTATGTTCGTGCATTCGTATGATAGATCTTTGTTAGGTAAGGGTATCAATGGCTACGGATCAAAGGTGGGTAATGGAGTCGAGGTGCAGACCTGCCATGATCTGACTGAATGGTGGAACAGGCTCGAGGGGCTGAATGGCCTCCTCCAGTCTGCCTGTGGGGTGACCACCTCCTGGAGCGCGTGTTCCAAAAAATCCCTCTGCCTCCTATGTGTGTTGCAATGTTTCCTACTGATCCTTAAATTCTGATCTTGAACGAATGCAGTTGGAGACATTTCCTATGCGTGTGTGTGGTCTGAAAACTGGAACCATCCAGGAACCCCCACATTTAGCCAGGGTTGCAGTTATCCTAACGCTGTCACTCCTTTTAACCATTAGCTAACTTCCACAAAATATAGTAAATAAATCAAACCCACGTTAACGCAGAGAGTTTAATTACTTACAATACACTCCCAAGGAGGAACTTTGCACTAAAAAGAATTCAGGCTCAGCTCCAACCCCATAAATTCCAAAGCCACACCCATAGTAACAGTTGAAATTTAAAAAGAAAGTAAGACTTGCATTTATATAGAGCCTTTAATAACCGCATGATCTAAGACCTAAAGCTCTTTACAGCCAACAAAGTTTAGTCACTGTTGCAATGTAGAAAACATGGCAGCCAATTTGCGCACAGCAAGATCCCACAAACAGCAATGAAATAAATGACCCAATTATCTGCTTTGGTGATGGTGATAGAGGGATAAATATTGGCTAGAACACCAGGGAGAACACCCCTGCTCTTCTTCAGAATAGTGCCATGGGATCTTTTATGTCTACCTGAGAGGCAGACGAGGCCTCGATTTAACGTCTCCTCCGAAAGATGACACCTCCGATAGTGCCGCACTCTCTCAGTACTGCACTGGAGTGTCAGCCTGGATTATGTGCTCAAGCCTCTAGGACTTGAACCCACGACCTTCGAACTGAGAGGTGTGAGTGCTACCTCTGAACCTCGCCTGACAGGACTGAGATTTAAAAACTCAATACAAAGAAATGAAGCGTAGTTAATCTTCCCTCCCCTTGACTCTACATGCCCTTGTAACAGATGTGTTAAAATTGGGTACAATATTCAATTAACTTTTGATTCAAGCTCCATGCTGGGATTTGAGTGCATAATCTCGGCTGACTTTTCAGTGCAGTCCTGAGAGCTTGCTGCCTTGCTGGAAATGCATTCTTTCAACTGAGACGTTAAATTAAGGCCTGCGTAGGTGAACATAAAAGATCCACTGGCACCTTTCAAAGAAAAGCAGGGACTTCTCCTGGTGTCTTGGCCAACATTTCTCCCTCAACCAACAGTGCAATATTTTACCTGGTCACTCACTGATTTGCTGTTTGCGGGATCTTGCTGTCAAATTTGATTACATAACAGTTACTACAGATCAAAAGTAATTCATTGGTTTTCAAACACTTTGGGATGACCTGAGGATGCGGTGCAGTGCTATATGAATGCAAGTCCTTTCTCCTTCCATCTTTAACCAATTGTCACCAGTACAGATATGAGAGTGCAATGGGCCAATGCTTCAGGCAGAGAACGGTCCTCTGCTCTATGCATAGCGAGGCCCCACAAAAAATTCAACAGAAATGTAAGAGAGCTTCAGTTGCACCTCTGACATTGCATCTCCAGAACCAATGCAAGTGCTGCTACTTGAGGCAGAAGTGGCCAAATGGCATAGATGCTGTCTGGCGATGCCGCTGCAGTGACCCTCCTGCCCAGTGCTTGGCCTACTTATACACACCATCCGCAGTCACTAAATCAGTGCAGCCATGGCTCAGTGGGTAACACTCTCGCCTCTGAGTCAGAAGGTCATGGGTTCAAGTCCCATTCCAGAGACTTTGAGCACATAATTCAGGCTAACGCTCCAGTGCAGTGCTGAGGGAGTGCTGCACTGTCAGAGTGTGCCGTCGTTCCAATGAGACGTTAAACTGAGGCCCAGTCTGCCCCCTCTGGCACATATAAAAGATCCCATGGGACTATTTTGAAGCAGAGCATAGGAGTTCTCCCCGGTGTCCTGGCCAATATTTATCCCTCAATCAACATAAGTAAAAACAGATTATCTGGTCATTATCACATTGCTGTTTGTGGGATCTTGCTGTGCCCAAATTGGCTGTTTCCTACATTACAACAGTGACTACACTTCAAAAGTACTTCATTGGCTGTAAACCGCTTTGAGACGTCATGAAAGCCGTTATATAAATGCAAGCAAGTCCTTCCTTTTCGATCAGGGAATAGTCTCAGCAAAATGGTTGCTGTTTGTGACTCTAACGCACTTTGTGCATTATTATTTTAAAGTGGAACCAACTGTTGTCGAAACAGCCTTGTAGATAAAAGTTGCTCTAATATTGGTTGTGCAGTAACATTAACCCCAACAACAACTTGCTTCACAGGAGCATTATCAAACAAAAATATACACCGAGCCAAAGAAAGAGACATTAGGACAGATGACCAAATGCTTGGTCAAAGAGGTATGTTTTAAGGAGCGTTTTAAAGGAGGAAAGGTAGAGAGGCGGAGAGGTTTGGGGAGGGAATTCCAAAGCTTAGGGCCGAGATGGCTGAAGGCACGGCTCCCAATGGTGGAGCAAGGGAAGTGGGGAATGCACAAGAGTTCTGAAGTATGGTGTAACTTTAGATGAATTTGCATGACTCTTAAGATAGATGACATTGGAATCCTTGTAACCTGATCTGTCGTTAATATACCTGAAATAGGAACATATCTCATCATAGATCACACCCATTGACTGTTTCCATTTCACTGAATGTAACTATGAAGCATCTTGACTGGTTTATGTGTGCTGTGATATTGTACGCAAGGTGATTTAAGGGCCATCGAATTAAACACTGAAACAAGCTTCCAAACTTCAATAAATAGGATTGATATGGGAAATGCAGACTCCAATAGAATAAGAATTGTTTCTGCAAGGTAGAGCCTGCACGAAACTCACAGAACTCGGTGTATACCACTACTCCACCAGCAGCAGAGTTAGGTATTACACAAGAGACGATTATATCATGCATCGGTAATAATTCACTGCTCTGCTAAAAATTCAGATGTCACTTTGCTTTTCCTTTTAAAATTAAAAATCAATTAATTGCGAAGTATAAAAGAACTAGAATGCATGATTTTGAACCGAAAAAATCAACATTTTCAGAGGGAGCATGTGCCTGGATCCCTTAGAAATAACCACATATTTTATACCTTCAACGTTGGAATATCCCACTTCAGACTTTCGTTTACTTATGTTGTCTTTTTTGGTCCAATAGAATTAAACTTAAACAAAACCAGTTACATTGGTATGAGGGGTGAGTTGGCTAAGGTAGATTGGGAAATTAGATTAAAAGATATGACGGTAGATAAGCAATGGTGAACATTTAAAGAAATATTTCATAACTTCCATTGAGGATTAAAAACTCCACGGGAAAAGTGATCCATCCATAGCTAACTAAAGAAGTTAAGGATAGTATTAGATTAAAAGAAGAGGCTTATAATGTTGCCAAGAAGAGTAGTAAGCCTGAGGATTGGGAGAGTTTTAGAAACCAGCAAAGGGTGACTAAGAAATTGATAGAGGGAGAAAATAGAATTTGAGAGTAAACTAGCAAGAAATATAAAAACGGATTGTAAGAGCTTCTACAAGTATGTGAAAAGGAAGAGAATAGCAAAAGTAAATGTGGGTCTCTTAGAGGCTGAGACAGGAGAAATTATAATGGAGAATAAAGAAATGGCAGAGACGTTAAGCAAATATTTTGTATCTATCTTCACAGTAGAAAACACAAAAAACATACCAGAAATGGTGGGGAACCAAGGGTCTAATGAGAGTAAGGAATTTAAAGTAGTTAATATTAGTAAACAAAAGGTACTGGAAAAATTAATGGGACTTAAAGCCGACAAATCCCCTAGACCTGATGGCCTACATCCTAGGGTTCTAAAGAGGTGGCTGCAGATATAGTGGATGTGTTGGTTGTGATCTTCCAAAATTCCCTAGATTCTCGAATGGTCCCAGCGGATTGGAAGGTAGCAAATGTAACCCTGCTATTCAAGAAAGGAGGGAGAGAGAAAACAGGGAACTATAGGCCAGTTAGCCTGACATCAGTCGTCAGGAAAATACTGGAATCCATTATTAAGGACGTGGTAACAGGGCACTTAGAAAATCAAAATATGATTAGGCAGAGTCAACATGGTTTTATGAAAGGGAAATCGTGTTTGACAAATCTACTGGAGTTTTTTGACAATGTAACAAGCAAGGTAGATAAAGGGGAACCAGTGGATGTAACATATTTGGATTTTCAAAAGGCATTCGATAAGGTGCCACATAAAAGGTTGTTACACAAGATAAGGGCTCATGGGATTGGGGGTAATATATTAGCATGGATAGAGGATTGGTTAACGGACAGAAAACAGAGAGTAGGGATAAACGGGTCATTTTCAGGTTGGCGGGTTGTAACTAGTGGGGTACTGCAAGGATCAGTGCTTGGGCCTCAGCTATTTACAATCTATATTAATGACTTGGATGAAGGGACCAAGTGTAATGTATCCAAGTTTGCTGACGATACAAAGCTAGGTGGGAAAATAAGCTGTGAGGAGGATACAAAGAGACTGCAAAGGGATATAGACAGATTAAGTGAGTGGACAAGAAGGTGGCAGATGGAGTATAATGTGGGGAAATGTGAGGTTATTCACTTTGGTAGGAAGAATAGAAAAACAGAATATTTTTAAATGTTGAGAAACTATTAAATGTTGGTGTTCAGGGAGATTTGGGTGTCCTCGTACAAGAAACACAGAAAATTAAAATGCAGGTACAGCAAACAATTAGGAAGGCGAATGGAATGTTGGTTTTTATTGCAAGGTGGTTGGAGTACAAGAGTAAGGAAGCCTTACTATAATTGTACAGGGCTTTGGTGAGGCCGCACCTGGAGTACTGTGTACAGTTTTGGTCTCCTTATCTAAGGAAGGATATAGTTGCCTTAGAGGTGGTGCAACGAAGATTCACTAGATTAATTCCTGGGATGAGAGGGTTGTCCTATGAGGAGAGATTGAGTAGAATGGGCCTATACTGTCTGGAGTTTAGAAGAATGAAAGGTGATCTCATTGAAACATACAAGATTCTGAGAGGGCTTGATGGGGTAGATGCTGAGAGGCTGTTTCCCCTGGCTGGAGTGTCTAGAACTAGGGGGCATTGTCTCAAGATAAGGTGTCGGCCATTTAGGATTTAGATGAGGAATTTCTTCACTCAGAGGGTTGTGAATCTTTGGAATTCTCCACCCCAGAGGGCAGTGGATGCTCAGTCACTGAATCTATTCAAGAATGAGATTGATTTATGGACTCTAGGGGAATCAAGGAATATGGGGATTGGGCAGGAAAATGGAGTTGAGGTTAAGGATCAGCCATGATCTTATTGAATGGCGCAGCAGGCTCAAGGGGCCATATGGCCTACTCCTGCTCCTATTTCTTATGTTCTTGTGTTCTTAAAGCAATGTTGTATATACTAACCATTTAAGTTACAAAGCCCTTGTAACTACTTACATAGAATTACATACAGCCTACAGCACAGAAGCTGGCCATTTGGCCCAACTGGTCTATGCTGACGTTTATGCTCCACATGAGCCTCCTCCCACCCCTCTTCATCTCACCCTATCAGCATATCCTTCTATTCCTTTCTCTCTCATGTGCTTATCTAGGTTCCCCTTAAATGCATCTATGCTATACGCCTCAACTACTCCTTGTGGTAACAAGTTCCACATTCTAACCACTCTCTGGGTAAAGATGTTTCTCCTGAATTCCCTATTGGATTTATTGGTGACTATCTTATATGGCCCCTAATTTTGGTCTCCCCACAAGGGGAAATAGCTTCTCTATGTCTACCTCATCGAACCTCTTCATAATTTTAAAGACCTCTATTAGGTCACCCCTCAGCCTTCTCTTTTCTAGAGAAAAGAGCCCAAGACTGTTCAGCCTTTTCTAATAAGTTTATCAGGTGCCAGCTGTGGCTCAGTTGGTAGCACTCTTGCCTCAGAAGGTCGTGAGTTCAAGTCCCACTCCAGAGACTTGAGCACATAATCTAGGCTGACACTCCCAGTGCAGTACTGAGGGAGTGCTGCACTGTCGGAGGTGCCATTTTTCAAGTGAGACATTAAACCGAGGCCCCATCTGCCCTCTCAGGTGGATGTAAAAGATCCCATTGCACTATTTTGAAGAAGAGCAGTGGAATTCTACCCGATGTCCTGGCCATTATTTATCCCTCAACCAACATCGCTAAAAACAGATTATCTGGTCATTTGTTATATTGCTATTTGTGGGAGCTTGCTGTGCACAAATTGACTGCCATGTTTCCTACATTACAACAGTGATCACACTTCAAAAGTATTTTGTTGGCTGTAAAGCGCTTTGGGATGTGTTGAGGTCATGAAAAGCGCTAGATAAATGCAAGTCTTTTAACCCTCTCAGCTCTGGTATAGTCCTTGTGAATTTTTTTTGCACCTTCTCCAGTGCCTCTATATCCTTCTTATAATATGGAGACCAGAACTGTGCACAGTATTCTATGTGTGGTCTAACCGAGGTTCCATACAAGTTTAACATAACTTCCAAGCAGTGTGTGGCCTTCTTATTCTTCATACCAAAATGTAACACCTCACACTTATCTATTTTGAAATTCATTTGCCAATTACATACCCATTCTGCAGGTTTATTAAAGCCTTCTTGTATTTTATCGCAGTCTTGTTCGGTATTAACTGTACCCCCCCAATTTGATGTCCCCAAATTTTGAAATTGTACTTCTGATTCCCAAATCCAAATCGTTAATGAAAATTGTGAACAACAGTGGTCCCAGCACTGATCCCTGTGGAACACCACTTCCCACTTTTTGCCAGTCTGAGTAGCTACCTTTAACCTCTAGTCTCTGTTTTCTGTTCTGTAGCCAACTTGCTATCCAGTCTGAGTTCATATTGACCATGAGACCCACCTCCTGCTCCCTCGACCCTATTCCAACCAAACTGCACCCCACCCAACTTCCCTTCCGGGCCCCAATGTCAGCTGATATTGTTAACAGTTCCCTCTCCTCCAGTACTTTCCCCCTCCCCTTCAAATCTGCTGACATCACCCCCTCCTCAAAAACCCCACCCTTGACCCCTCTGCCCTTGCAAACTATCACCCAATCTCCAACCTCCCTTTCCTCTCCAAAATCTTTGAACGTGTTGTCGCCTCCCAAATCCGTGCCCACCTTTCCCGCAACTCCATGTTTGAATCCCTCCAATCAGGTTTCCGCCCCTGCCACAGTACTGAAACGACCCTTATCAAAGTCACAAATGACATCCTATGTGACTGTGACCATGGTAAACTATCCCTCCTCATCCTTCTCCACCTGTCTACAGCCTTTCATATGGTTGACCACACCATCTTCTTCCAATGCCTCTTCTCTGTCGTCCAGCTGGGTGGGACTGCACTCGCCTGGTTCCTTCTTATCTATCCAGTCGTAGCCAGAGAATCACCTGCAATGGCTTCTCTTCCTGTTCCCACATTGTTACCCCCAAGGATCTATCCTTGGCCCCCTCCTAGTTCTCATCGACATGCTGCCCCTCGGTGACATGATCTGAAAACACGATGTCAAGTTCCACATGTACACTGACAACACCCAGCTCTACCTCACCCCCTCCACTCTCTCTGATTTGCCACACTGCTTGCCCGACATCCAGCACCGGATGAGCAAAAATTTCCTCCAATTAAATATTGGGAAGACCAAAGCCATTGTCTTCGGTCCCCGCCTCAAACTCCGTTCCCTAGCCACCGACTCCATCCCTCTCCCTGACCACTGTCTGAGGCTGAACCAAACCGTTCGCAACCTTGGCGTCCTATTTGACCCTGAGATGGGCTCCCATCCACATATCTACTCCATTGACAAGACACTTACTTCCACCTCCGTAACATCGCCCGCCTCCACCCCTTGCCTCAGATCATCTGCTGTTGAAACCCTCATCCATGCCTTTGTTACTTCTCGACTTGACTATTCCAATGCTCTCCTGGCCGGCCTCCCATCTTCCACCCTCCATAAACTTGAGCTCATCCAAAACTCAGCTGCCCGTATCCTAACTCACACCAAGTCCCATTCACCCATCACCACTATGCTCACGTTGGCTCCCAATCCGGGAAGACCTTGATTTTAAAATTCTCATCCTTGTTTTCAAATCCCTCCATGGTCTCGCCCCTCCCTATCACTGTAACCTCCTTCAGCCCTACAACCTTCCGAGATCTCTGCACCCCTCCAATTCGTGCCTCTTGCACATCCCTGATTTTAATCACTCCATCATTGGCGGCCATGCCTTTAGCTGCCTAGGCCCTAAGCTCTGGAATTCCCTCCGTAAATCCCTCCGCCTCCCTACCTGTATCTCCTCCTTTAAGATGCTCCTTAAACCTACCCTTTTGACCAAGCTTTTGGTCACCTGTTCTATTATCTCCTTATGTGGCTCGGTGTCAAATTTTGTTTGATAATCACTCCTGTGAAGCACCCTACAATGTTTTGCTACGTTAAAGGTGCTATATAAATGCGAGCTGTTGTTGTTGTTGTTGTGGTGGTGACTTGTCCCCTGACTCCACATGCTTTCATCTTGTTGTGAGTCAAACTTATCGAAGTCCTTTTGAAAATCCTAATATATTATATCCACCACATTACCCTTGTCTACTCTTTCGGTTACTTCTTCAAAGAATTCAATAAGGTTGGTCAAGCATGACCTCCCCTTTTGAAATCCATGCTGACTAATAAAAACATAAGAACTTAAGAAATACAAACAGGAGTAGGCCATACGGCCCCTCGATCCTGCTCCACCATTCAATCAGATCATGGCTGATCTTCAACCTCAACTCCACTTTCCCACCCAATTCCCTTAGAATCCAAAAATATATCGATCTCAGTCTTGAATATACTCAACGACTGAACATCCACAGCCCTCTGGGGTTGAGAATTCCAAAGATTCACAACCCTCTGAGTGAAGAAATTCCTCCTTATCTCAGTCCTAAATCACCCACCCCCTATCCTGAGACTATGCTGCCTAGTTCTAGACTCTCCAGCCAGAGGAAACAGCCTATCAGCATTTACGCTGTCAAGCCCTCTAAAAAATTTTTATATGTTTCAATGAGATCACCTCACATTCTTCTAAACTCCAGAGAGTATAGATCCATTCTACTCAATCTCTCCTCATAGGACAACCCTCTCATCCCAGAAATTAATCTAGTGAACCTTCGTTGTACCCCCTCTAAGGCAAGTTTATCTTTCCTTAGGTAAGGAGACCGAAACTGTACACAGTACCCCAGGTGTGGTCTCACCAAAACTCTAGAATTGTAGCAAGACTTCCTTACTCTTGTACTCCAACCCTCTTGCAATAAAGGCCAACATACCATTTGCCTTCCTATTTGCTTGCTGTACCTGCATGTTAACTTTCTGTGGCTCATGGACAAGGACACCCAAATCCCTCTGAATACCAACATTTAATAGTTTATCACCATTTAAAAAATATTGAGGGAAAAATTGAATAGGGGCGTTTTTGGGCGTGGGTAGCGTGATGTGCTATTACCCTGCGCCCAATGGCCCCTGCGCAGGCAGGACGCGAGTTTCGACCCACCCAAGGACTTACCTGCAATCAGCGTTCCTTTCCAGGCCTTGCATGTGGAATCAGTAAAATTTGCACTTTCCACCACCAGAGGGAACGCAATCTCTTA